>NC_056743.1:241998950-242353950 GCF_019279795.1 Protopterus annectens
TTATTTATGGCAGGGGTCCACCAGACTGGTTTCCTTTTCCTGGAGGAGTGAGTCTTGGTCTTGCTTGGGATAGCACGATCCATATATACAGGCACACTCTCATACACTGTCTTGCAGGAGGCATTTTGACTAAGGTGACAGTATAGCTGCTCCTAACAGCATTCATGTCACTGACCCTTTATTGCTAGTTTTACAAGTAACATTTTTTTTTCCATTTATCATATGCCACTTGACAAGACTATTAATAGACCCATAAGCTTAACCAGCCTTATCTGTAAAGTAAAGTCATGGAATGAATCATCATTGACCCTATAAATAAGGACATAGGTGATCCCCAAACCATTGATCAGACACAGCTTGGTTTTGTCAGACAGGCCATGCCTGTTGAACCTGGTAGACTTCTTCAAAAACATCACCAGAGCCATAAATGAAGGGAAATCTGTGCATACAACCTACCTTGACTTAGCTAAGGCCTTTGACACAGTCCCACATTCGGACATCATTGATAAACTCTCTGTTGAATATCAACCCTTATGTTGTCAGGTGGGTTGCTAACTGTCTCACCATCAGATCACACTCATTTGGGGACTTTACCTCAACCAGCAGAACTGTCAGCAGTGGAGTTCTACAGTGGTCAGTGCTGGGCCCCCAATTGTTTGGAATATACTTCTCAGAAGTTCATGCAAAAACAGAGGGGCTGTGCCTGACTACGTTTGCTGGTGACTGCAAATTAGGTGCAGTCACTGAATCCCCTAAAATGTCAATATACTTCAAGAGAGACTTTACCAAAATCAATGGTTGGTGCCAAATCTGTGGACTCAAACTTAGTGCTAAAAATGCATTATTATCCCCTTTGGTAAAAACGATATCCCTGCAGGCTATCATATAATAATACCCTAATGTAACAACTCAGTAGTGAGAGACTTGGGAATGTAAGCTCACTGTAGCCTAAACTTTGACCACCATGTGTTTACTGTGGTAAGGAAGGCATTCTACGTTGCTCACCTCATTATCAAAGTCATTGCCTCAAGAGCGAATGTGGTCATAACTCCCCATGTACTTGACCCTTATCAGGCCAATAGAGTATAAGGCTCCATTTGGTATGTACCTTACCATGAACCTGCAGCAACTTGAGAGACCTCAGAGATTTCTAACCAAGAAAATTACAGGGTCTCCACCACATGTCATACACTGACATATAGAAGTCGCCGTCACTGTACTCAGTTGCATACAGACTACTTACAGAACACTTGTGCCTGGCCTACAGATCAATCTCACATCCAAACCTAATGGAAATGCTGCATAGCCACAAGTCAGATGGGATAAGGGTAATTTGCTCCAGGGAACTTCACCTGGCCTGTGACATAAGTAGGGCCTGCTGGAGAGACAGATATGTCTCTCAGAGGTTGCCACTCCTCTGGAACAGACTGCCAATTCGCATCATACAAAGCCCTCTATGACCCTGTTTGTGTGTAGCCTGGATGGAAAACCATAAATTCCTTGCCAGGGATTTCACCTATGACCCTCCTAAATACAAGCAGTCATTGCTAAGATCTTGAGTTTAGGCTAGATCCTTTATATTGCATTTCAGTAGTATTGTACTGGGTACACACGGCTAGGCTTATAAAGACATTTGGGTCAGTAGCCTAGTAACCACCTATAAACCTATCAAGTAACAAGAGTATTCTTGCCTCCAGTCATCTAAATTTTTAGAGTTATAATCTTACTTGTGTGTTGGCACACTCTCAGACCGCACTGCATTTTTTTTCAGGATAACTGTTGCCATATTCATAAAAAATTGGTGGGGAGAGGTACTTAGGAGGAAGCATGCTCAGCAGCAGGTGGCCAAGAGTAATTACATGTAGACATTAATTTACCATTACAGAGTTGGATTTCTTCCTGGATATACAAACAGAAGGCAAACAAGGTACTCCCAACTCAAAATTGGACAACATATGTATAGTTCAGGCAGGGTGCAATCAGAAAAAAGGGTGAAGTGAAGAATAATTGGGCATTTTACACTATGTTGCTTTACAGTGGGCTCAATTCAAGAGAATGGCACTGGAAACAGCACCAGTACCAGTTTGGGTACAGATTAATTCACAGTATCAGTGGACGTATGAGAACAACAGATGTTATGTAGTCCAATCTCGCCTACATTCTTACCCATACTCTAGCTCAAAGTCTTCAATTGGCTCATAGCTAAGTGGTATCCCATGCTGCACTACTCCCTTTCCCCAGATCTCGTCTGTCAGCTGCATAGCCTGCTCAGGCGTGGTCTCATTTCTTAGCCGTGGCTAAGTATAACTTTCTTCGACTTTTTAGTAGTTTGTTGCTTCAAAAGCTATTTTCATAGCTAGTCTCTGTTTTTTTATATTAAAAAAACTGTTTTTGTAGCCTGTTTGGCTTTTTGTCTTGGTATCCTGTTTGCGTTTCTTCCTTTCTTATGGGCTAGGCCCGTTTCACTTAGAGGACCTAGTCCTCTCTTCTAGTTGTGTGTGTCCCAGTTTCCTGTGTTCAAGAAAACTGCTTGTTCCCGGGATAAGCTGTTTATCCCTTTGGGCTAGGGCCGTTTAACTTAGAGGACCTACTCTTCCCTTGTTTTGTTTGTCAGGGCCGTTTAAGTTAGAGGTCCTTTCTTCCCTGTGGTGTTTATTGTTCTATGACCATTTAATTTAGAGGCATAGTTCCCGCGTTTTTCTGTTGTTGATGTCGGGTTTGTCTTCTGATATTGTGTGCAGTGTCATACCAATATGTCTAAGGTTACAAAAGATCACAATATAAAATGTCTATTACTGATGGGCACTCTGTGTGTGTGTATATTGCTTGGGGGCTATCCACCTCCAAGAATCCTGTGTGTTCTGTCACACCTTCAGGCCACGCATTCAAGACAGGAAGAACAAACTGATTCTGAAGGGATTACTGAAACCCTCCTTTGAAGAAGATCTAGAGAGGGATTCCAGTTTTAAGTCCTCTCCCTCAAAAGCAGACAAGACCTCTAAATCAAAAAAACGCTCTCCGGCTCCGTCAGTTTTATCGGAGCCGCCAAAGAAAGTTGCCAAGTCTACTTCAGCTTCCTCGGCTCCATTGGCTTTGGGGCCGAAGGAAGTGGGTGAATTGACCAAGTCAACATCGGCTCCCAGTCTCTCGGAGCCGGGTGATTTGAGATACTTTTTCAGAGCCGGTCTCCAGTTTATAGACCGGTTTCTCATTCTTGTAAGTCTCCTTCTGTAGGGAGGTCCAGATCTCAGACCTTATCCTCTAGGTCCTCTAGGACTCTCTCGGACGATGATGTGGATAGAGTGGTACAGAGACTGCTCCAATCACCGGTGTTGGCCAAATTGTTTTTTGGCTCCAGCCCAATCGTCCCAGGAGCCTGTCACCCATCCATCCTTGTATGTTCCTCCTCCAAGCCTTTCTCAGCCTTCGGAGCCAGAGTTGTCAGTTCCATCTGATGCCTTTGCATCGGCTCCAGTAGCCCATCCTGGCATCTCAGTTCTGATCTCCACTCCGACCCTGTCGGCTCCGTCCATGGGGTCCAGGGCTCATAGTTCCTTGGTCGGACCTGAGGGAGAGGTCTCGGGTCGATCTTCAGCTCCGAGCTTCCCACTTGGTGCTTCGGCATAGGTGAGCTTGGGCCCTGCCTCGGCTTCGGACTTTATCCCTTCGGCTCCGAGGGCTTCCACAGTTGGTTGTTCTTCCCGGGCCGAGGGGTCAGCTTTGAGGTCAAGTGAGGAGGATGCTGGCCACGTCCTCAGCTATGCGTCACAGATGGCACTGGATACTCTACCCCCTAAAGCACCGGTATCAGTTTCTTATCACCCTCTGTCCTTGGACAGTGGAGACCCAAGGCCTCAGGATACCTCCATGAGTGGTCCCCAACTTTCTGAGGTCTCCCAGATTGTTTGCCTGAGGAGCCCCTCCAGAAAAAGTGTGCAAGAGGAAGCACATCGACTCCCAGGATGAGTCTATCACTTCGGACACCGACCTCGAGGAGTCAGAAGGGTCCCCCAAGTTGTCCTCTGAAGATCTCTTTCTCAGATATCCTGGAGATCTTGAAGCAGAGAGGCGACTGGCCCTCCAAATCTCCCTCTGAGGAGGAGTCGGTGTTCCTGAAGGCCTTTGGGTCTCAACCTTCCACCTCTTGGGTTTCTCCCCTGTTCGATGAACTCCTGGATGTTGTTTGTTGAATGTGTGGGAAACCCCTGACACTGTGGAACCAGTCCCCAGGAGACCCAACAAGTTTCTGTCCGCCCCCGTTAACAAGGAATTTCTCACAAAGGGCATTCCAGCAGATGCCATGGTCGTGGCAGCGGCCACCAAGAAGGAACTAGCTGAGACTTCATCTACAGTCCATCCCCCTAACAAGGAGTCAAGGACTATGGACCGGTATGGGAAGCATATGTTTTCTTCAGCAGCCTTTACTCTGCGGTCATTGAACTATTTGTCACATTTTACATGGCTCCAAAGAGATCTCCTAAAAGAGCTTGGAGAGTCTCTGCAGGGTAACGTTTCTGATGCAGTGGCTCAGAAGGTCAATGCCCAGATGTCTACCCTAAATTCCATTACTAAATCCTCCATGAGGCTGATCTCACATGCAGCTGACGGAGCGAGTAGGGCAGCGAGTTCAGGAGTCTCTCTTAGGAGGCACTCCTGGATGCACCTGTTTAATTTCGTGGAGACCTTCAAGTCTATGTTCACCAATGCCCCATTTGACGGTTCATCGTTGTTTGGAACCAAGGTGAAGGATACTCTCACTAGGTGCGAGCAGGAAGGAAAAACCCTGTCTGCCATAGGAGTCCATTTTCCATGCCATCTAGACCTTATCCCAAGGGCCAGAGGGTGGGAAAATGTGGTTCAGAAAGCCACAGAGGTTTTTTTCAAGACGCACAAAGTGATTCCCCCTCCAGAGGCAGGGGAGGAGGAGGTAACTCAGGTAGACACCGCCCTAGAGGCAGAAGAGGCCCGCATAACCAGGGGGACCACGATTCCTTTCGTGGTTCCTCCTACCAGCGTTCCTGATCAGAGGCCCGACTGCACTTCTCCACAGCCAGTCAGGGGTCGCATTTCACTATAACCAGAAGCCTGGCAAGGCATCACCCAGGACAAGTGGGTATTAAAGATACCCGGATATCATATTCCTTCCCTTCCCTTCTCTTCTCATCCCCCGCCAACCAAGAGAATCCCAGATGCTCCACCCAGTCCAAGGGATTCTGCAACTTCAGAAGTTCAAAAGCTGCTAGCAAAAGGAGCCATCCAGCATGTCCCCTCAGACCAGCTCGGATTAGGGACTTACTCTCAAGATTCTTTTGAGTGCGAAAGAACAGGGGACCTGAGACCCATCTTGGATCTCAGCTGTTTCAACCTCCATGTAAAAAAGTCCAAGTTCTGAATGGTCACGTTACAGTCTATTCTCTCATTGTTGGGGAAAGAAATATGGATGTGCTCCATTGACCTCAAGGATGCTTACTACCATATAAAGATAGACAGGGCATCCAGAAGTCATTTATGCTTCCGGCTGGGAGCCAGTCATTTTCAGTTTCGAGCCCTGCCCTTTGGTCTCACCACAGCCCCCAGGGTGTTCACCAAATGTATGGCAGTGGTGACGTCTCACTTGAGACGTCAAGGATTCCAAGTGTTTCCATACCTAGACGACTGGCTCCTGTCTGCCACCACCAGGCATCTACTACTACAGACCAGGGATGTCACCATTGCGCTGTGTCAATGATTGGGTATCACACTAAAGTGGGAAAAGTCTGCCTTGTTGCCCTCGCAGCATGTCACCTTTATAGGCACCAAGTTGGACACCGTGCCCATGAGGGCTTTCTTACCACAAGAAAGAATTCAGGTTTTTGCAACAACAGGTCTATGCGTTGCTTCCACTGAAAAAGGTAAAGTCAAAAATGTTTCTCAAATTGTTAGGGACAATGGCTACCACAATTATGCTAGTCCCTCTTGCAAGACTACACATGAGGCTCCTTCAGTGGCTGCTCTTTGCTCAGTGGTCCCTACAACACCTTCCACTTTCCCATCTTATTATTATTACAGACAAATGCAAGCAGGATCTATATATAAACAACAAAGACTATCAGTGAGTCCCAGCTCTACCTTCCAATAAAATTTATTTAGATTTAGACAGAACAGTTCCTTCTTCTAAGCGCCTCGGCCAACAGCCTTTACAGAGTAAAACAGTAAAACCTCATAAAACACTTCTGCAAATATATACAAAAACAAGTAATCAATCAATTACATAATTAAACTATCAAATCACATAGGCTTGAATATATTTAAAGTCATAGTCTTAAACAAGACATTGTTGTGTTACATTCTCTCCTTGTTCATTCCATGTGGATGCAAAGTCCCAAATTTCATAATCAAAATGCATTCCTTTGTCTCTAGCATATTTTTTTGCCTATCAACATCATTATAATATAATGGAACATGTTCCAGAACAGACACTTTTATATTCTCAATATTTCCATGGTGTAAATTAGAACTGATATTAAAATGCTCTGAAGCAATAGGACTAGTAATTTTATTATTTTTAACATCTCTAATATGTTCTTTTATCCCATCATCTGCTAGCATTCTTTTTGTTTCTCCAATATAGTATTTGTTACAATCACAGAATATGACATACACAACACCTTTGCTCATAAGCATGTATATTTGCCTTTTGTATCAAAAAAAATTTGCCATTTATTTTATTCACTTCATTTCATAACATGTTTACATATAGCACATTTTCCACAAGGGAATTATCCTCAAATTCCCTTTTCACAACATTTAATCATTAGTACTAAGATTTATAAATGCTGTGTATCAGAAAGTCCCATATTTTTCCCTTTTCTATATGATGTCATTAATTTTATATTTTTCAGTGATGTTATATCTTTTTTAATAAAATTCCAATATTCCATAATGATTTTATTACCAATCGTAGAGAAGTTAGTGTACTTTTAGAAAATAAAAAACATTCTCTTCCTGTTCAGTCCTTAATATTTATTGCTACTTTCATAGTTATTTTGTCTAATAGTGCCCTTACTACTGTTTAAAGGCTCTATGCAAGCTATTTTCTACATCATCTGGTTATACCCTTTAGTTTTGAATATCTCGCCACTTTATAGGCCTCCCTAAAGGCCATATCAATATCAGAATTGAGTCTTTTATTCTCAAAATTCCCCATAGGGATGGCTGACAACGTGATGGGGGGATGCAACTATCTCCCACATTTTCCAGCTTATTTCATCAAATTTTCTATGAATACTAGTATATATGGGAAAGTTTATTATTGCCCCTAAGCTGTAAATATCCAAGAAGTTAACTCTGATTTCTTTTGTATGTCACCAAATTTTTATACCAAATCTGTTATTATTTAATTCATCAATGAAGTTATCTGATGTATCCCAATCCCCATGACAAAATGAAAATTAGGTCATCAATAAATCTAAAATAATTTTAGAACATTATTTTGAAAGAAGAAAGGCAAAACTATAAAGGTGTTCATTTTCAAATAGCCCCATAAACAGGTTAGCATAGGCTGGTGTGCAAACGCCATGCCCTAGGCAGTACCTGTAACTTCTGTCTATAACAACAGTGCCATTAAATTCAAAAACAAAATTATTTTTCTCAAGCAGAATTCTACCAGGTCTCCAGGGGACATAATATGTTTTAGGACTATCATTCAAAAAGAATTTTATAGCTTCCAAGCCTCCAAAATATAAGGGAAATATTGGTGGTGAGACTCTACATCCACCGTAATAAAGTACACATATATTTCACCTCTAATATATATCTTTTTTATTTTCCTCAGAAATCAAGTATGAATCTTGTAGTAGGTACAGAAGGTAACAGAACTTTCTTTTATCAATATTTCCATGTAACATGGTGCAAGGATTGTAAGCAAAATATCCAAAAAGCTGATTATTAAATAGGCCACCAGGTGGTCGTAAGGTTCAAATCTTTATGAATTTTAGGTAGGCAAAGAATTTTGGTAATTGCACCTTTCTATTCTTACATTTATTTTTCTATTTATATCCATTTGACTTTAGATAGTGTAATCTCTACACCTTTCTGTGTAATAATTTTTCAAAAATCTTTTTTCTGCTTGGACATAGTTGATTAATGTTAGTTTTACAATATACATTGTTGTTATCTAGATGTTGCATACACATACTATATAATAATCATGAGAATTTAATAATATAACTAATTTTCCCCTTTGTCTGTTTGTTTAAAAGACTACTATATTACAGTTTTTACTCAGTTGTTGCAGCTTTTTCTCCATTCCAATTTTGTTAGATTATAAGTATGCTTTTTATTCATAAAGCTTCCTATTTCTTTTTCTAACATTGTACTCCAGCAGATTCAAACGCATTATATTGAATTTTTAGCATGGAGGTAAAAATAGTTATTATCTTTAAGCATATGCATTTAATGTCATACATTATTTTCATCTTCACCACTCCGATGCACATGAATAAAAACTTTCTTTCACTTTCTGTTTCACTATCTTAATGAAAGTAAAACATCACAGTTAGTATCTAACTCAGTTGCTTTATTTATTCAAAGAAGGTTCCTTAAAATGCATTTTTCAAGATAGTTGGAATGTAATTCAGTTTTTTAACCTCATACTTTTTTGGGTAAGCATGTACAAATTTAAAACCCTTCTTAAAACAGACATTTCATCTTGTTCAGTTTATAACTGACAAGTTAACAACATAATTGGCTTATGTGTTATGTCCATCTACCTTTCTATATGTCCATCGCCCGAGTCTCTCTGGTGCCTGGACTGTCTGCCCTTTCCCGGTATTGGTATAATGTCCATCTCGATTCTTCAGCGGCCTTTACTCTGCGGTCGCTGAACTATTTGTCACATTTTACATGGCTCCAAAGAGATCTCCTAAAAGAGCTTGGAGAGTCTCTGCAGGGTAACGTTTCTGATGCAGTGGCTCAGAAGGTCAATGCCCAGATGTCTACCCTAAATTCCATTACTAACTCCTCCATGAGGCTGATCTCGCATGCAGCTGACAGAGCGAGTAGGGCAGCAAGTTCAGGAGTCTCTCTTAGGAGGCACACCTGGATGCACCTGTGTAATTTCGTGGAGATCTTCAAGTCTATGTTCACCAATGCCCCATTTGACGGTTCATCGTTGTTCGGAACCAAGGTGAAGGATACTCTCACTAGGTGCGAACAGGAAGGAAAAACCCTGTCTGCCGTGGGAGTCCATTTTTCCATGCCTTCTAGACCTTATCCCAAGGGCCAGAAGGGTGGGAAAATGTGGTTCAGAAAGCCACAGAGGTTTTTTCAAGACGCACAAAGTGATTCCCCATCCAGAGGCAGGGGAGGGGGTGGTAACTCAGGTAGATGCCGCCCTAGAGGCAGAGGAGGCCTGCGTAACCAGGAGGACCATGATTCCTTTTGCAGTTCCTCCTACCAGCGCTCCTGATCGGAGGCCAACTGTGCTTCTCCAGAGCCAGTCAGGGGTCACATTTCACTATACCTAGAAGCCTGGCAAGGCATCATCCAGGATGACTGGGTATTAAAGATAATTTCCGGATGATATCATATTCCCTTCTCTTCTCATCCCCCACCAACCAAGAGAATCCCAAATGCTCCACCCAGTCAAAGGGATTCCGCAGCTTCAGAAGTTCAAAAGCTGCTAGCAAAAGGAGCCATCCAGCATGT
This sequence comes from Protopterus annectens, assembly GCF_019279795.1. Classification (NCBI taxonomy): domain Eukaryota; kingdom Metazoa; phylum Chordata; order Ceratodontiformes; family Protopteridae; genus Protopterus; species Protopterus annectens. Next base: position 242,008,638 of record NC_056743.1, read on the forward strand.
CCCCTCAGATCAGCTCGGATTAGGGACTTACTCAAGATTCTTTTTAGTGCCGAAAAGAACAGGGGACCTGAGACCCCTCTTGGATCTCAACCACTTGAACCTCCATGTAAAAAAGTCCAAGTTCTGAATGGTCACTTTACAGTCTATTCTCCCATTGTTGGGGAAAGAAGTATGGATGTGCTCCATTGACCTCAAGGATGCTTACTACCATATAAAGATGGACAGGGCATCCAGAAGTCATTTATGCTTTCGGCTGGGAGCCAGTCATTTTCAGTTTCGAGCCCTGCCCTTTGGTCTCACCACAGCCCCCAGGGTGTTCATCAAATGTATGGCAGTGGTGATGGCTCACTTGAGATGTCAGGGATTCCAAGTGGTTCCATACCTAGACGACTGGCTCCTGTCTGCCACCACCAGGCATCTACCACTACAGACCAGGGAAGCCACCATTGTGCTGTGTCAATGATTGGGTATCGCATTAAACTGGAAAAAGTCTGCCTTGTTGCTCTCTCAGCATGTCACCTTTATAGATGCTGAGTTGGACACCGTGCCCATGAGGGCTTTCTTACCACAAGAAAGAATTCAGGTTTTGCAACAACAGGTCTACGCGTTGCTTCCACTGAAAAAGGTAAAGGCAAAAATGGTTCTCAAATTGTTAGGGACAATGGCTGCCACAATTATGCTAGTCCCTCCTTGCAAGACTACACTTGAGGCTCCTTCAGTGGCTGCTCTTTGCTCAGTCGTCCCTACAACATCTTCCACTTTCCCATCTTATTATGATTACAGACAAATGCAAGCAGGATCTACGCTGGTGGCTTCAGACCAGCAATCTCAATGTGGGAAAGCCCTTCGTTCCACCTCCTCCAGTTGCCATGGTGACCACGGATGCCTCCCAGATTAGGTGGGGGGGGGCATTATCTCGGCAGGACAGTCCAAGGCATGTGGCAAGAGCACGAGATGCACTTGCATATCAGTGTCTTGGAGATGAGAGCAGTGCTATTAGCATTGCAAGTACTCCAGAGCTTTCTTCCTCTCGGGACAATTGCAATCCACTCAGACAACATGTCGGTGGTATGGTATCTGAACAAACAGGGGGTAACCAAATTGTATCCCCTTTGCAGAGAGGCTATTCGAGTGTGGCAGTGGGCAGTGTCTTCCCAATGCTTTCTTGTGGCAATGCACATTCCGGGGAAGTCCAACATGATTGCTGACAGGTTGAGCAGAGCTATTCTGATGCCTCATGAGTGGTCCCTGAACAAGCAGGTTGCAGAGCAGATTTTCCGCAGATGGGGTCAGCCTTGCTGCAATCTATTTGGCAGTCCCCTCAATACCAAGTGCAGCAGCTACTTCACCCTCATCCCCCCCTCAGGGGGAGACACCCAGGGATGCTCTAGTTCATGATTGGCCCTCCGGTCTACTTTATGCCTTCCCACTGATTGCTCCACATTGGCCTCGTCAAATTTGGTTCCCCTTTCTCCATTCCTATCTCATGAATGACCCCTGGATTCTGGACCCACAGCCAGACCTATTGACCCATATGTCAGGGCAGTTCCATCCCTCTCTTCAGACCCTCCGGTTGACAGCTTGGCTACTCCAGTTCCATCACTAGTCAGGCTTCATCATTTTCCTCCGGAAGTAGTTCATATTCTGTTATCTTCCCATAAGCCTTTGACTAGGAAGATTTATTCCAGTAAATGGAAAAGATTCTCCATCTGGGCTCATGAAAGGCAGATTGACCCTTACACTGCACCAATTTCATCAGTTCTGGAATTTCTCTCCATACTTTTCAGTCAGGGGTCATCTGCCGCAACCATTAAAGTTCAGTTAGCAGCTATCTCCACCTTTCATGTCGCTAATGAGCCCAGTCTAATGACGCATAGTCTTTGTAAGGCATTTTTAAAGGGCACTATGATGCTTCAGCCCCCAGTCTTTGATCCTGTAATGCCATGGGACCTCAATTTTGTGCTACAGTGTCTCACTTCATCTCCCTTTGAGCCTGCAGCTACTTGTGACTTTAAATATTTGTCATAGAAGACAACCTTTTTGGTAACCATCACTTCAGCTAGGCAAGTCTCTGAGCTCCAAGCTTTGTCAGTTAGACCTCCTTACTTGGTATTTCACAAGGATAGGGTTTCCCTCAGACCAAATACTTCCTTTATGCCAAAGGTTGCTTTGGTTATTAACTTCAACCAGTCTATTGAGCTGCCTTTGTTTTTCCCAGAATTTTCTAATAAGGCAGAATTCAAATTCCACCAGCTAGATGTTCATAGACAATTGCGTTTCTATTTACATAGAATGAAGGATCTTAGGAAATCAGATTAGATATTTGTCTCGTTTTCAGACAATAGACTTGGGTCTCCTGTCTCTAAAGTAACCTTATCCAGATGGATCTCTAGTTGTATTTCCTTCATTTATGCCTCAAGCGGTAAGGAATTACCTTTTAAGGTGAAGGCTCATTCTACACTATCAATGTCTACCTCTACGGCATTTCAGGCCAGGATGTCTATGGATAATATTTGTGCTGCGGCTACATGGGCATCTCCTCACACCTTTATCAGTCACTACAAAATGGATTTGATATCCAGAGGCAGATCTTCCTTTGGTTCCACATTGCTCAGGAGTATTTTCCACTAAGCCGCCCAAGGTGCAGGTGCTGGGGACGCTGTCCCACAGGTAAGAATGTAGGTGAGATTGGACCACATAACATCAAGAAGTTATGTACTCACCATAACGTTCGTGGTATGTAGTCCATCTCGCCTCACATTCTTACTTACCCCCCCGCCTTCCCCCTCCTGGAGGGCCTAGAGGTTAGTTTTGGTTTCAGTACTCCTTTTGTTGTTGGGCTGATTCTTCCTCTCTATGTGTTGTGTGTGTGGGGTGTGATTGCCTGAGCTTGCAGCAAACAAGATCTGGGGAAAGGGAGCAGTGCAGCATGGGATACCTCTTAGCCACGAGCCAACTGAAGACTTTGAGCTACAGTATGGCCGAATCGGAGCTGAGGTTCGGCTCCGAACCCACGGGTAAGAATGTGAGGAGAGACGGACTACATACATCGAATGTTATGGTGAGTACATAACTTCTTGATAATAAACACCCTCAGTACATTTAATTAGGTGACTTACAAAAGGGTACTACAGCAGTTTAGAAAGAATAGGAAGATGCAAGGTTGTCCAGTTATATGTCTCATAGCGGTAAAACAATGGAGGGCAAGAACCCTGCTACTGTTAGAGGTTAATTAAAACAAGCTGAAGGCAGCATAACACCTGCCAAGCAATCAGTTGGCTGCACAAAGGCATGGGGAAGTAGTGTGAGCCTTATGGGACAAACTCCAAAATATATGTCATCAGTAATACAACAGTTTATTTTTCATAGCCTGTTGTTTATCATCCCTATGTGGAGCAGTTATTTGGTTAAAATAAGAATATTCTAATGATAAACAGGAGAAACCTATGACTGATCAGGAGGTGAAGAATCAGTGGCTGTTTGAAACCTCATGAGCCACAGAATGAAATGTAGTACAATGCCTACAACAGTACCAAACACTGTGCCTACAACACAGAAATCCACTCACACATTTTGATCATAGACTGGTACTTAAGAAGGAGCAGTTTTCTGCAATGAGAAGGGTGCTTTGCTTACCCACCTTCAGGTATGGGCTGTATTGAAGAAAACAGTGGGGTGATGAAACGTGGACCCCAAACATCCACCCAAGCTCAGTTAGATTCCATGCTCATTTAGCATACCAGCAGCTTCTCATGTGCAGTGGGCAAGGACATCATGGGAGAACATCAAGAAATTAGGAAGAGGGAGGTACAATGCTTATGAAAGATAGCTGAAAATAACCTCTTCTACCATGTCTAGCATTGTTGCCTTTTATTTGCAGAACCTGAGTGTAACCTGTAAGACGCACATTTCACCTTCCCACATTACCTTTTGTGGACTGGAGCTTCCTGCATGTTTGATCACCCTGCTGGTGCTCTTCCATGTGAATGGGAACACCTGTCTTATATATCACCTCCTGGAACATGCTGACATTACCTGCAATATATTGTGGTACCTAATGTATAACATGTAAAATTTGTCTTAAAGCCCAGATTATGACATTTACACTGATGCCACACAGTTTGCTGAGCTGTACACCCTTCCACAATCCTTACTGTTGCCTACTGTTCATGGTAATACTTACATCAAGGTTTCAAATGGCATTGTTGATATGTTAGCTCTTGCTTTGCATGTCATTCTTTAGCAGGGTGCTGTCCATCTTTAGGGTACATGGCCCATTCCACCCTACCTGACCTGTTACAGCTATGCAAAATGCATACCACCATGAATACCCACAATAAAGACTGTAATATTTTATAGACACAGAAATGGAACATGGCTGTCACAACAGATTTTTATCCCAAGGAATCCTATACTTAGTGAATAAACTTCCTATGCATGTCAAGCAGTACTACACATTGTCTGTATTCAGTAACATTCTGGATGAATAGCCTGGAAATCATAAATCCTCTTTGGGGTATATAGCATGGTGCTTCTTGACCATGAAGCTTAACTCACTCAACAGTGCTCAGGCTTAATTGGCTATGCTCATCAATGGCCTTTTGAACTGCATGCTTAATAAATACATATGACCTTATCAACCTAATATATAATTACCAGCTATCTTACACGTGCATGCTGCATGCAGAATATATATGCAGACAAAAACATCAGTTTATTGACAAATGTATTTCTATAATCCATCTCATTTGAATGTCATTACTGCAAGATGTAGCTTTACACACTGTGCTATTTTTCCTTTCAAAATACCCCCCACTGTTTTTGTCCTGTAAGAGTATCAACTATATACACACATAACAAGGTAGCTGTAAACAAACATATAATTGTTACTTTATTAAGTAATGAAAACAAACTCTTCAAGGTACCACGGATTAAACTTATCCTCTGTTTGAAATAATTTCTTGTATTCCCCTTATTTCTTTATTCAGCTGTTTATCTGTTTGTTTACTTATTAATTTCAGTTTGATAATAAGTGGGAGGCTGACAGACCCTTTTGAATCACAACCTGAGCTCCATGGTGCAAGACACAAACAGAAAATTGTAAATAGAATAAAGAATTTATACCACTTCCTGAAAGAATGTCAAACAGTTTGGCAAAATGCAGAAGTGGAATCCAAGCAAGATGATAGTTGACAAAATATAAGAAATGGAAATGAAGTCAAACTATAACTACTTACTTTGCATGTAAGAATGGCATTATTGCTCACACCTGAAGTATTTGTGTGTATGTACATATGTAAAATGTATAAATATAAATAAGCTGTTTACCAGAGTGGCTATGTTAAGTATAGACGGATCTCTCCATTTGTATTTTTTTTTAGTTTTGTGTGTAATGGTGTTCTTTACACTAATGAAGGTGTATTATAGATGTCTTGCATTGTTGTGATTCATCAGCAAACTGTCTCTTTGCAACAAGATATAACACTTGCTTTTATTTGAAATTTACACTGTTTCACTGTAAACCTGTTAAATTTTATCTATCTATGCCTAGATGTTGTTGTTGTGTCTTTTGGCTTTTTCCCGGTTAGGGGCCGCCACAGCGGAACTCCGGTCCGCTAATGATTGGCAGTAGATTTTTACGTGCCGAGTTGCCAGCTCTGACGCACAACCTTCATATGATAGTTATATAGCAGTCAATTAAATAAAACCATGACTTCACATGCAACCTGTGTGTCTGTTTGCTTGTTTATTTATTTTGTAAAATAAACTAAAATTTTGCATGGAATATGTGTGTCTGTTTACTTACTTATGTATGTATAAAGTTGTACTGGCTAGTGCTAATTAGAAACAAAAAGGTCTGTCTAACATATAGGAATATACATGCAATAAAAGCCATTAATTTGTTGTAATCTCATGACATTTCAGTTATAATTGAAGGCATACCTCTCAACCTTATGGTGCAGAGAGAGAGGCCTTAACAGAAACATTTTAATTGCCTAAAGTAGCTACCAAAGTCCAAGATAAAAGAGTAGACAACAGCACCTTTACTCAAACAAGCAGAAGACAGAGTCCATATGACTTGAAGATGACTAGTTACTCCCCAGGAAATACCATCTACCACTTAACCCCCTACGATTACTACAGCACAGGTCCTCACTGCACTCTCCAGAGCTAAACACAGTACAGCAATGAGCCCCGATAATATACAGGGATGCCTCCTATTTAGTTTGAAAATTGACCCCTCCAGCCCAGGAGAATGTTGATTTAGTCACAACCTCCAATCAAGCTTCAGTCCTAAGAAATGTAGGACTGCAACAGTCAACCGTCTACATAAAGCTGGACCTTCAACAAACCCAGGGAACTACAGATTCATAAGTTGGACTAGTCTTGTATACAAGGCAATGGAAAAAGTTATAATGGCTCTAATAAATACATAGGAAATCTACAAACACTGGACCCATCCTAATTTGGGTTCGTCAAAGCTAGGGCACACTTGCTAAACCCATTGGACTACCTTGAGAAGGCCAGTTGAGCCATGGATGATGGGCAAAAAAAGTGCATACTGCCTACCTCAAACAGGTAAAGGCATTCAATACACTACCCCGCTTAAGAATTATTGACAAACTCAAAATTCTAGACAGAAATCTCTATGTAGCACAATGGATATTCAAATGGCTCATGGATAGGACACATGAAGTTAGGGTGAGGGAAATCACCTCCACCAATAGGCTTGTTAGTAGTGGTTTCCACAGGACTTAGCACTTGGAACTCTCCTGTTTGGAATACACTTTTCTGAAGTCATAGCAAATATGACCACCCCTGCAAATTACATTGATAATACTCTCCTAAGAGTAGACCCAGTGGTGAGGGACTTGATAACACAGGTTGACAGTAACTTGAAGTTTGATCACAATGTCTCCACGGTGGTGAGAAACTCCTTCTATGTGGGGCAAGTTATAAGTTATGGTGTGGCATCCAGATCTAAGGAGATCATATCCCATGATGCTTAGTCCTCATTAGACCAATAATCGAGTGTACTCTTCTGCACTCTTCAGCATGTACCTCACCAGGCATTTGCAACAACTACAGTGGCCACAGACATTCCTCATTAAAAGAATAACGGGTGTAAATAACATGTCCTATGAGGAAAACGCAAAACCCTTGCCGCTGTACTCAGTCTCCTACAGACTACTGAGGGGCAATCTATACCTAGCCTACAAGGTCTCCTCAGATCCAGCCCTGACAGATATGCTTCACATTCACAAAACAAACAGCACAAGAATTGCCTGATCTAAGCAGCTAAACCTTGTCTGTGACATAAGCAAAACATGTTGGAGGAACAGAGGTGTGTTTGCGAGAGTACCCTTTTTCTGGAAAAGACTCCCCATTTATGTTAAACAGAGCTTTTCTTTAAGCCTATTGAAATAACATTTTGGACCAACAGATGGGAAATCATAAATTCATCCCTGCTTGTCACCTGTGGTCTTTATGGACAGCAGCACCTTATAAATGCTCTAAGGCACAAGCATACACCAAAAGTAATTTTAGTCCTTGGGCATTGACAATTACGAAAACTGGGGCATGAATGGCCATGCTTAAAAAGGCTCTAGGACCATTAGTCTGGTAACCTCCTATGAGGATTTCTTCTAGTGAATTGCAAATGTATGAAATTGTTTTCCTTACACATTTACGTGACATGAACATGTTGGAATCCAGAAATTCATATAATAACCCAAAGTATTTATACTGGAATGTAGGAAAAGATAGGATACTGGTTGGCAATTACCTTTTCTTTGAATAAGCCATACTTTACTGGGTATGACACTGATGTATATAATGTATTTATATAGCATACACCATGAACAGAAGTAGGTTAAAAAAAAAAAAGACACCTAGGTACACAAGTCCCAAGATAAAAAAAAGTGCCCGATCCTCATATGCGCACTGGTTCAAGACACAGAAACATTCCAACAATGGGGTTAGGCCAGGTTTAGGGGGAGGATGTACCTACCCCATTGTGCAAGGAAGTAGTAGTCCACAAAAACTGATAGGCCAGAAAAGAGCCATAAAGATAATAGAGTACTACTGAGGATAATAAACAAATTATGTTTTGCTACTATTATGCCAGAAGCCCAAAATTACCAGATAGAAGATATTCAAAAAGATTGAGAGACAAATCAGAGGAAAGAAAAATACTTGCGGAAGAAAAACTGTCAAAACCTTCAAATGCATTCTTGAGTTCATTAATACAAGAGATCCATGTAAACCATTATATAGACAAAAACTTTGGGCCATTTGGAAAAAGAAGTAACCAAGGAAGTGCAAAAAATGTAAAAAAAAACACTTACAGGTTTTTGAAAGGTATGAAAAATATACATGGACATGGGAAAGAAAGAGATCTGATTTGCTGCAATATTTATGCAAAGGAGACAGCCAAAGCAATCAGTACCAAAAAGCATCTCCAAAAATATTTGAAGAGAAATACAAACAATGTATTGAGGTATGGAAACGTTTGCAACACAAAAAACTAAGATCACCAAGGGGGAATGTAAAACAGAAGATTAGTACAGTACAAGTTAAACAAAAGCTGAGGTTATGGAATACTTCCAAAGTGAAGGATTTAGTGTAAAAAGTCTAACATAGTTTGTCACGGCATGATGGAACCATTAGTCCCCAAAGTAAGGAAACAGAAAGGAAGAAATATGGTCCCGGGAAACTATAATAACTTTAATATGGTGCAATATTTATGCAAAGGAGAAAGCCAAACAAATCACTACAAAAAGCGTCACCAGAGGCAGTTGCAAAGAAATAAAGGCAAAGGCATCCGGATATACAAAATTTCACAATACAAAACAAATAAGAAAACAAAGGGGGAAAGTAGAAAAAAGGAATAGTAATGTGGAAGTTAAAGAAATAGAAACTAATGTTATGGATTACCTGAGATTTAGTGTAGAAATTCCTACAGTGGCAATGTCACAGCATGAAGGAACAATGCATCTAACAGATTAAGGAGAGACAGGTGGAACAGGAAGTGGGTGACCGTGGTGGTGCAGTGGTTAGCATTGCCACCTCACAGCAAGAGGTTCTCCGGTTCGATCCTCGGGTGGAGTGCCTTCTGTGTGGAGTCTGCATGTCTTCCCTGTGGTCGCATGGGTTTCCTCCGGGTGCTCCGGTTTCCTCCCACATCCCAAAGACATACTGTAGGTGGATTGGACACTCTAAATTGGTCCTAGGTGTGAGTGCATGTGTGTGCCTTGTGTGGAAGGTTGGGCGCCGGGCTGGCAACACAACGCCGTAAAGCTCCACTGCCAATCATGAGTGGACAGGTGATCCGCTGTGGCTACCCATAACTGGGAAAAGCTGAAAGAAGAAGGTGGAACAGGAAGCATCTGATCACTTGCCACACGAAGATTCTCTACAGCCTTCAGTAGGACATGAGTAAAATGTTCAGCAGAGTTGCACAGCAAGGGAAGGAGTAAGAAACTCCTGCTCTCACCCCACCTGATGCTATCCACTCCTCTTACCCCTTCCATCTCAAAAAAAAAAAGTATGCATTTACCAATTTAATTGTTCAGTTTTATTGTCCTCATATATATTAACTATTGTTTGAATTTTCTTTTGCTCTTATTATTGTAAATATTGCAAATACTATATTGGAGTTTTTATTGTTGATTTGGCAAATTCTTTTTTTTTTTTCTTTTTTTTTTTTTGGAGCTTTTCTCCCTGGCCTCCATTGAAAATGGGCTCACCTAGGTACAGTGGACTTTCCCAGTCAACAAACTGCAAATAAGTAAATAAATAAACAAACACTGGCAACACTGACACAGACAATTATGTGTAGTGATAGACAATTGAATTCCTATATGAAAGAGCAACAGACGATGCAGGATGCAGCATGAATATGTCACAGGAAGATGTTCAGGAACTTTCTGTGGAATCCCTGCAGCAAACAGAGAGCAAAGGTAACAGTTGCTTTACTTAATAGAGATAGACAGATTAAGATCAATGAAAAAAAATTACAGAAAGGCAATAAGACCCAAAATGTTAGAAGCCTGATTAAACAAGTGAACACAGTAATTAAATCTGTCAACAGAAATTTGTATAATGTAACAGAAGTAAATAGGCTATATTAATTTGCAGCTAAATTAATAACGGATAAAGTCTTACCACAAAAACACATGACAATAAGGGCAAGGAAGGGAAGAAATCAAATGCCATCATGTAAGTACTGAATAGAGATAACTATAAAGAAGTTAAGACAGGAAGTGTCACCTCATAAAGTCATCTAAGGCCAGCTTCGAAAGAAAAATTGCACAAAACGACAAAGATAATCACAAGGCCTTCTTTAATTATGTCAGGAACCTGGGTGGAAACTCCCAGATATGTTCTGAGTTGTTGCATAATGGTACAAAAATATACACTGAACCTACAGACATAGCCAACATCCTGGCAGACAGATTCAGTGCAAACTTCCCCTTCCCCCAAAGAGCAAATGTCTATCCCAACTGAATGTAACCTCCTGACATCACAGATGCACAGGTGAAAGCTGCCCTTCCAAAGCAAAAACACAGCATCTATGGGACGGATGGTGTCCCAGGCTGTGTCTTACAAGAGCTCCAAGAAGAACTGAACCAAGAAGAACTGAACCTCACATTAAGTCACTGTTCAAACTTAGCCTTACTACAGGATATGTACCCAAAGAATGGTGTACAGCTACAGTGGTCCCACTCCACAAAGGTGGTGCCACAACAGACCCCAGAAACTATCGCCCCATAAGCCTGACTAGTCTGGTCTGTAAAGCTATGGAGCGTATTATCATAGAACTCATAAACAAAGACATTGGGAGCCTCCAGACACTGGACCCTACCCAATTCGGCTTTGTTAAGGGCAGATCTTGCCTCTTAAACCTAGTTGATTTCTTTGAAACAGTTACCAAAGCCATAGATGAGGGCAAGGTAGTCCACACAGCCTACCTGGACCTCGCAAAAACCTTTGACACAACACCCCACTCGGGCATCATAAATAAGCTTACCAGCTTAAATATCAACCCCTATATCACAAGATGGGTTGCAAACTGGCTCAGAGATAGAACCCACGAGGTCAGGATTGCAGGTGCCATGTCAGAATGCCAACCAGTTACATGTGGCCTCCCACAGCGCTCAGTTCGGGGACCTCTCTTGTTCGGTGTATACTTCTCTGAGGTTCAGGCTAACAATTCTGGCTGACAAAGTTCCCAGATGACTGCAAACTGGGGGCCATAATCGAATCTCTAGCTGACACAAGCATCCTCCAAAAGGGTCTCACAGAGATGGATGCTTGGTGCCAGAGCCACGGCCTCAAGCTAAATGCTAAAAAGTGCATAGTCATCCCCTTTGGGAAAAACAAGGTGCCCACAAATTACCACATAGGTGGTAATCCATTAAGTATGGAAGAAGTAATTAGAGATTTGGGGACCAACGTAGATAGTAATCTCTCCTTTGATAATCATGTTGCCAAAGTGGTTAGAAAGACCTTCTATATAGCCCACCTTATCATGAAAGGGTTCGCATCTAGATCAAGAGAGGTCATTGTGCCCCTCTACTCATCACTCATCAGGCCCATAATTGAATACAATGCCCCTTTTGGGATGTACCTTACCCGACACCTGCAGCAACTGGAGAGGCCCCAAAGGTTCCTCACCAAGAGGATCATGGGCTACAAACAGATGTCCTATGCAGCTTGACTAAAGAAACTCCAGCTCTACTCAGTTGCTTACCGCCTACTCAGAGGCGATCTATGCCTGACGTACAAAGCCATGTCAAACCCAGAATTAATGGACATGCTCCACCTCAAAAAATCCAAGTCCCTTAGAGCTACATGCTCCAGGGACCTAAACCTCAGCACAAAAATAAATAGGACATGCTGGAGGGACAGATTCATTTCCCAAAGGCTCCCCTCACTCTGGAATAGAATCCCAGTTCATGTTAGACATAGCCCCTCGCTGAACCTCTTCAAGCGAAATTTGGACGCGTGGATGGGAAATCACAAATTCACCCTTGGGATCTCTCCTGTGTCCCTGCTAGACAGAGGCACAGTAAACTAATCTTAAAAGGGTACCTTCTGTGACCTACTTTACAGAGGCACAGTAGGCTAATCTAATAGGGAGGTGGAAGCCAAATACACTCTGGCTAGGCTTATAAATGCCCTAGGGCAGATAGCCTAGTATCTACCTATGAACCTATGAACCTATATGCGCACTGGTTGAAGACACAGAAACATTCCAACAATGGGGTTAGGCCAGGTTTTGGGGGAGGATGCACCTACCCCATTGTACAAGGAAGTAGTAGTCCACAAAAACTGATAGGCCAGAAAAGAGCCATAAAGATGATAGAGTACTACTGAGGTTAATAAACAAATTATGTTTTGCTAGTATTATGCCAGAAGCCCAAAATTACCAGATAGAAGATATTCAAAAAGATTGAGATTCAAATCAGAGGAAAGAAAAATACTTGTGGAAGAAAAACTGTCAAAACCTTCAAATGCATTTTTGAGTTCATTAATACAAGAGATCCATGTAAACCATTATATAGACAAAAACTTTGGGCCGTTTGGAAAACGAAGCAACCAAGGAAGTGCAAAAAATGTAAAAAAACAACACTTAGAGATTTTTGAAAGGTATGAAAAATATACATGGACATGGGAAAGAAAGAGATCTGATTTGCTGCAATATTTATGCAAAGGAGACAGCCAAAGCAATCAGTACCAGAAAGCATCTCCAAAAATATTTGAAGAGAAATACACACAATGTATTCAGGTATGAAAACTTTTGCAACACAAAAAACTAAGATCACCAAGGGGGAATGTAAAACGGAAGATTAGTACAGTACAAGTTAAACAAAAGCTGAGGTTATGGAATACTTCCAAAGTGAAGGATTTAGTGTAAAAAGTCTAACATAGTTTGTCACAGCATGATGGAACCATTAGTCCCCAAAGTAAGGAAACAGAAAGGAAGAAATATGGACCCGGGAAACTATAATAACTTTAATATGGTGCAATATTTATGCAAAGGAGAAAGCCAAACAAATCACTACAAAAAGTGTCACCAGAGGCAGTTGCAAAGAAATAAAGGCAAAGGCATCCGGATATACAAAATTTCACAATACAAAACAAAATAAGAAAACAAAGGGGGAAAGTAGAAAAAAGGAATAGTAATGTGGAAGTTAAAGAAATAGAAACTAATGCTATGGATTACCTGAGATTTAGTGTAGAAATTTCTACAGTGGCAATGTCACAGCATGAGGGAACAATGCATCTAACAGATTAAGGAGAGACAGGTGGAGCAGGAAGCGGGTGACCGCGGTGGTGCAGCAGTTAGCATTGCCACCTCACAGCAAGAGGTTCTCTGGTTCGATCCTCGGCTGGGGTGCCTTCTGTGTGGAGTCTGCATGTCCTCCCTGTGGTCGCATGGGTTTCCTCCAGATGCTCCGGTTTTCTCCCACATCCCAAAGACATGCTGTAGGTGGATTGGACACTCTAAATTGATCCTAGGTGTGAGTGCGTATGTGTGCCTTCTGTGGAAGGTTGGGCGCCGGGCTGGCAACTCGTCGCCATAAAGCTCCACTGCCAATCATGAGCGGACAGGTGATCCACTGTGGCTATCCCTAACCAGGAAAAGCTGAAAGAAGAAGATGGAACAGGAAGCATCTGATCACTTGCCACATGAAGATTCTCTGCAGCCTTCAGTAGGACATGAGTAAAATGTTCATCAGAGTTGCACAGCAAGGGAAGGAGCAAGAAACTCCTGCTCTCACCCACCTGATGCTATCCACTCCTATTACCCCTTCCATCTCAAAAAAAAAAAAGTATTCATTTACCAATTTAATTGTTCAGTTTTATTGTCCTCATATATATTAACTATTGTTTGAATTTTCTGTTGCTCTTATTGTTGTAAATATTGCAAATACTATATTGGAGTTTTTATTGTTGATTTGGCAAATTCTTTTTTTTTTTCTTTTTTTTGGAGCTTTTCTCCCTGGGACTCCATTGAAAACAGGCTCACCTAGGTACAGTGGACTTTCCCAGTCAACAAACTGCAAATAAGTAAATAAATAAACACTGGCAACTGACACAGTCAATGTTGTGTAGTGATAGACAATTGAATTCCTATATGAAAGAGCAACAGATGATGCAGGATGCAGCTAAAGAGAATGCCACAGGAAGATGTTCAGGAACTTTCTGTGGAATCCCTGCAGCAAACAGAGAGCAAAGGTAACAGTTGCTTTACTTAATAGAGATAGACAGATTAAGATCAATGAAAAAAATATTACAGAAAGGCAAATCAGACCCAAAATGTTAGAAACCTGATTAAACAAATGAACATAGTAATTAAATCTGTCAACAGAAATTTGTGTAATGTAACAGAAGTAAATAGGCTATATTAATTTGCAGCTAAATTAATAACAGATAAAGTCTTACCACAAAAACACATGACAGTAAGGGCAAGGAAGGGAAGAAATCAAATGCCATCATGTAAGTACTGAATAGAGATAACTATAAAGCAGTTAAGACAGGAAGTGTCACCTCATAAAGTCATCTAGAAAAATTGCACAAAACGACAAAGATAATCACAAGGCCTTCTTTAATTATGTCAGGAACCTGGGTGGAAACTCCCAGATATGTTCTGAGTTAGTACAAAATGACAAAAAATACACTGAACCCACAGACATTGCCAACATCCTGGCAGACAGGTTCAGTGCAAACTAAAAGAGCAAATGTCTATCCCAACAGAGTGTAGCCTCCCTGACATCACAGATGCACAGGTGAGAGCTGCCCTCTCCAAAGCAAAAAACACAGCATCAATGGGACCAGACGGTGTTCCTGGCTGCATCTTACACGAGCTCTAAGAAGAACTAAACCCTCACATAAAGTCACTGTTCAATCTCAGCCTTACTACAGGATCAGCAACAGTGGTCCTCCTGGTCTGCAAAGCTATGGAGCGTATCATCATGGAACTCATAAACAATGACATTGGGAACCTCCAGACACTGGATTCTACCCAATTCGGCTTTGTTAAGGGTAGATCTTGCCTCTTGAACCTGGTCGACTTCTTCACAACAGTTAACAAGGCCATAGATGAAGGGAAGGTAGACCTTGCAAAAGCCTTCGTCACAATACCCACTCGGGCATCATAAATAAGCTCACCAGCTTAAATATCAACCCTTATGTCACAAGATGGGTTGCAAATTGGCTCATGGATAGAACCCACATGGTCAGAATCGCAGGTGTCATGTCAGACTCAAAACCAGTTACAAGTGGCATCCCACAAGGCTCAGTCCTGGGACCTCTCTTGTTTGGTATATATTTCTTTGAGGTACAGGCATGACTGCAAACTGGGTGCCATAATCGAATCTCCAGCTGACACAAGCATCCTCCAAAAGGGTCTCACAGAGATGGATAACCAGTGCCAGAACCATGGCCTAAAGCTAAATGCCAAAAAGTGCATAGTCATCCCCTTTGGGAAAAACAAATTACCACTTAGGTGGTAATCTATTGAAGAAGTAATTAGGGATTTGGGGACCCAAGTAGATAGTAACCTCTCCTTTGACAATCACGTTGCCAAAGTGGTTAGTAAGACCTTCTATATAGCCCACCTTATCATGAAGGGGTTCACATCTAGATCAAGAGCATCTCTACTCATCACCATCAGGCCCATAATTGAATACAATGCCCCATTTGGGATGTACCTCACCAAGAGGATCAAGGGTCTCAAACAGATGCCCTATGCAGTTCTACATGCTCCAGTCACTTAAACCTTAGTACAGAAATAAATAGGACATGCTGGAGGGACAGATTCATATCCCAGAGGCTCCCCTCACTCTGCAACAAAATCCCAATCCATGTTAGGCAGAGCCCCTCACTGACCCTCTTCAAGAGAAATCTTGACGAGTGGATGGGCCAAACACACTCTGTGCTAATAGAGTACAGAAGCGGGAACAGATCAAGAAAAGTACTTAGAAAGAAACAGATATTGACAAAAGCAATGCACAGTATCAGAACAGATCAGGATCTATTGTGTACTACCTCAAATTATAGACTACAAGTATCAGCATAGGCAGAAAAACTTAGAAGAACTGCAGATAAACATAAAGGAAATGTACAAAATAAGTAATTTATTGATGACCCAAAAAAGTCACAATCATGGTCTAAAACTAAATACCAAAATGCATTCCTGTATCTTTTGGGACGTCATCTACACCTGGGAACTACCACACTAACAATACGCCCCTAAGACTTGACCCAGTTGCTCAGCATTTGGGCACTTATCTGGAAAGTGACTTAACTTTTGATCAAGATGTGCCTGTTGTTGTAAGAAAGTCCTTCTGTAGTTCACAGATTATAAACAAAGGGATTTTGTCTAGATCTAGGGATGTCATTGACCCCTTTTTACTGAGCCTTCATTGGGCCAGTCATTGCATATAATACCCCCTTTGGCATGTATCTGTTCAAACACATGCAACAACTGGACCTCCCACAAAGATACCTTACTAAAAGGGTACAAGGCCTAAACAATAGATCCTACATGGACCGACTGAAATCTCTGTCACCTGGTATCCTAAAGTCTATAAAGGCATGATAGAAGGCATCCTCTGACCTATTACTAATGGATTTACTGCACATCAGTAAGTCAAATGGCATCAGAAATACTTTGCCTAGGTATCTAAACCTCTTCTGCAAAATTAATAGAACAGTTTGGAGGGACAGGTATATTTCGCTGAGGATACCACTGTTGTGGTACAGACCACATTCACATAAAACAAATTTCATCCCTGTCCATTTTAGAGTGCAACTTAGATATATGAATGGGAAAAAATTTACTCCAGAAGTTCCCCATGTACTACAAATGGGCACATGCAGCTCATAAATGCTCTATCCTAGTCATGGGTACACTCAAATTATCTAAGGTATGATCCCAGTTATTCTCATTAGGGGTACTATGTAATAATCAACCATGGGACAGGTAAGGCCAATCTACAACCAAGTGGGATAGGTTATTTCAAACAAAAAAAGGGAAATTAGCTAGCTAAAGTGACCTGCAAGAACAGCTAGCCTAGTATTTTCCTTACCTCCGAACCTATAATCTTACATTTGACATGCACATACAAAAATGAGTAGAAAACTCACCTAAACTTGGGATGCTTTAGAGATCCAAAAATGTTATCACCAACACAACTAAAGCTACATTCGCCACTACTTAGCACCTCCCCTCACTAGTTTAAGGAGCACACATTCTTACTAACTCCCAGGAAGCACAAAAAGCAAAATTTTAGCAATGCTATAATAAAGTGACTAAATTTGCAGCAAATGCCCCTTTCAGAACCAACTGCTGTATAGCACTGGAAGCCTAAATTGTTAAAACTAGCCCACCAACTAATATATACAGAGTTTCTTCCCAACAACAATAGCCAGCTGTCATCTGCTTGTCTAGCACTAAATATCATTCTATACAACTATGTTTCTACTCTATCGTTATGATTCAGTGAGGAAAAACCTTTCTGTCCACAACCCGATCAAACATGCAGGGCATGAGCTATGAACATGGCCATAATCACTGCCACATACAGCACCAAGAGGTGAAGTGACAACTATTTCACAACCTCTCAACAAAACTAATTCTAAAATTATTGCCACTATCCACAACATGAAAACACAATAAATATTGTATAAAAGAATAACTAAATAATAAGACACACTAAAACATTCATCAATAACCACATCTTCTCAGCTGAGCTAAAATCCTGTGGCTGCAAGCAAAAACAACATGGTAACCCTCTTAGAAAACCAGATTCCCAAGCAATCAGTGAAAAAATAGCTAGTTAGCAATGTAAATAACACTCCACCATTAACACAAACACACACTGAAATTGCTGCACACTCAGACTACAGGAAAACTAGCAACCTGTAAAAAATTAAACCTATGAACTTGCAGCACCATTAGACATTCTATTCTACCAAAGCCTGAGTACTGGCTTTGTCCCAGCTGAGCGAAGGGCAGCCACTGTCATCTCTTTACACAAAGGTGGAGCGTCCACCGATCCAGGAAATTATAGACCCATCAGCCTAACTAGCCTGATCTGCAAGGCCATGGAATGGATTATCATGGACCTCAACAAGGACATTGGCAACCTCCAGATTCTTGATGCCATACAGTTTGGCTTCATCAAGGTGAGGTCATATCTGCTAAATTTGGATGACTTCTGTGGGACAGTCACCAAAGCCATGGACGAGGGGAAGATGGTGCACACTGCCTACCTTGACCTGGTCAAAGCCTTTGACACTATTCCCCACTCAGGCATAATAGATAAACTCTCTCAACTAGGCATCAATCCATATGTTACAAGATGAGTAGCAAACAGGCTCACTGATAGAACCCACGTAGTCAAATTAGGGGAAGCCACCTCAAGCAGTAAACCCATAAAAAGCGTCATACCCCAGGGTTAGGTCTTGGGGCCTCTGTTATTTGGGATATATGTTTCTCAGGTCTGGGCCAAAGCCAGTGGACTATGGCTGACAAAGTTTGCAGATGACTGCAAGCTGGGTGTTGTCATCAATTCCCCTAGTGATGTGGGCATCCTCCAAGAAGGTCTCACTAAGAAAAATGACTGGTGCCAGAAACATGGCATCAAGCTGAATACCAAAAAATGCATCGTCATCCCCTTTGAGGAGTGTGACATCCCCACAAATTATCACATTAATAACAACATCCTAAGCACTCAATCAGTCGTGAGGGATTTGGGCACCCAGATTGATAGCAACCCGACTTTTGACCACCATGTTGCTTCTGTGGTACGGAAAGCCTTCTACATAGCCCACCTCATAAGTAAGGGTGTCTTTTCCAGATACAAGGAGGACCGAACAGCACTGTATTCTTCCCTTATAAGGCCCATTATTGAGTACAATGCACCTTTTGGCATGTACCTCGCAAAGCACATGCAGTGGCTGGAGAGACCACAGAGGTTCCTCACCAGGAGAATCCAGGGCCTCAGACATCTACCATACACAGATAGGCTAAAAGCCCTATCCCTCTACTCAGTTTCATACAGACTCCTCAGAGGTGACCTCTGTCTGGCAGACAAGGTGATCATGGACCCCACCTTGATGGGACTGCTGCATATCCACAAGTCAAGCTCCACTCGAGTAACCTGCACGTGTGGCCTCAACCTGGTCTGTGACATCAACAAGATTTGTTGGTAGGACAGATTTGTGTTTCACAAAAACAAAGGCCAGCACCATACGAGTAAGACCAACCATTTTTTATTGTGGCAACACTACAGTTCACAAAATCAGACTGGTTTTGGCACCTTGCCAGGATCACTGAGGAAGGCAAGGTGCTAAAACCAGTCTGATTTTGTGAATTTTGGTGTGGCCACAATAAAAAATGGTTGGTCTTACTCGTATGGTGCTGGCCTTTATTTTTGTGAAACATTGAGGATTTTTTGGCCTTGTGCATCAGCATTACTTGTGAAGGGGTGTTTTTGGACTGAGGGGACAGATTTGTGTCCCAGAAACTCCCTCATCTATGGAATAGACTCCCTCTCCACATTAAGCAGAATACCTCTTTACCCCTTTTTAAGCGCAACCTGGATAACTGGGTGGGAAACAGAAAATATGCCCCCTGGGATTCCACCCATGTCCCTGCTAGACAGGGGCATCGGGTGCTGATTTGTCTAAACATGGGCTAAACTCTTGACTAGGCTTATAAGGGCCTCAGGGCCAATAGCCTAGCAACCTACTATGATCCTATAATACAAAGTTTTAGACTAGTTAAAAATGCTGGCAATTCGTGGTTTCAGCTGTTTAACTGTTCTGTGAAGTCATCTCGGCTAATAGATATTTGTGTAAGTGTATTTTCAAAAAAAAACAAAGTAGACCTCTATACATACATACATACACAAATATATATGGGTCTACCTGCCATCATTGAAACCCCACATCATCGAAGATAAGATTGTCAAGACGAGAATTTTGAAATCCCAGTTCATTGAACCAGCAGAACAAGGAAGGGTAGGTAACCTGTTGTGAAAGGCAGTGAACTTTGCTTTTTTTCTCACCTGTAGTGCAATTTTGGAGTTGCTGTATTAATTTAGGGGGTGTGGGGGGTGTGGCCCCCACCTGGGTGGGTTAGGGATGGTGAGGTTTAGGTTTTGTTTCTTTTTGGGTAAGTGGTTACTTACACTGGGAAGATCTTTATTGTTCCACTGGTTCGATGAACTGGAATTTTGAGATTCTCATCTCGATGATCTCATCTTCCACGATCTGGGGTTTCGACAATATATATATATATATATATATATATATATATATAAACACACCCACACACAGGTGGGTAGTCCTGAACAAAAACAGAGTATGGCCTTCCGAAAAGAAATTATGTCTTACTGCATGTATTTACCATCCCTGAATGGCTACAGATCACTGACTTTGTTGTACAAGTCCTTCTCAGCTATCTAGATTTTCGCTGAATGTTCAAATTTCTGACTCATACCTTTGGTCTGTTCTTCATAAAACTGGTAGTTTTCTGACTTTACTAAAAATAATGACATATGTTTTAGTTTCAAACTTTATCTCCTTAGGAAATGCACACTTAGTTTCAGTTATTCGATCAAGTTTCTGACTTTAGTTTACGTAAAAAAAAGTTTTTATTTTTGCCAACTTCCCCCCAATAATTTTAGTCTTTGTCCAGATTTCTTGCTCACTTTCCGACACATTGAGAAGTATGGGAGCTACGGCAGGAGCATGACTTAAATGCTGCAGATGTTTTACCTGGCAATTAATCAATCCCTGCAACAAAGATGTTTCCAAAGTGGGCGGACATAAGATCTGTGCGTCCACCCCTATGAAAACAAGCAGCTCTGCGATTGTGAGGCTGATCCAGTGGGTGAGATTATTGAAAAATTGCAAAGAGGGAGGGATCGCAGCTTGGATGTTGAGGCTTCATTCTGAGACAAGAAACATTTTTTTCAGAAGGCGAGTGTGCCCCTTTAAGTAGTAGGTGGTTGTCAATGAACATGAGACAATTGCAATAAACCAGAAGCCGATAAAAATCATACAGCAACTGAGTGTGTGGAAAAAACAAAAAGAATGTAAGAAGGATCAGATGAGAAATAAAAACTGCGTAAAAGCCATAAATATAGTAAGAAGTATAGAGGTCTCACTGAACAACCTCATGTTGATAAGGATTTGGCACAGGAATGGATTAGGGACATAAGTTGAGACCAGTAGATAAAAGGTTAATAATAGCAGCCCAGAATAGTGGACTACATACACGTTAGTTTACAAAGGCTATTGAACATGTGGGAAAAGCAGACAAATGTAGGTTCTCTTAAAAAAAAAAATTAGAAAGAGTCACATACCTTGTTGCTGGGTGTGATAAACACATATGGTAGAGGGCCTATACAGTGAAAGACACAATAGTGTGGCAAGACGTTTCCATTGATGATTGTTCAAGCACCACAATGCAGAAGTACCTGAGGAGTTTTGGAAACATGAACCACAAAGTAATATAGAGAATGAAGTGTACATCAGATTAGATCAGCCATTACCAACAGTCCAAAAAAGTAGCTGCAGGACCACCAGTTATAGTAGTTCCTGAAAAAAACACAAAAGTAGCATTGATAACTGAATTTGCTACACATTGCCATTACAGTGTTTTATATACAGCAAGACACAAAGTCATAAAATATCAAGATCTGCAGACAGAAATGAGAGCAATGTGGAGAAAAATGCCCAGACATTTCCAATAGTAGCAGTAGGAGCAATGGGTTGAATTAAAAAAAAAAAAAAACTAAAGTCATTTTGTGATATGCTACCCATTAATGAATTGCAGGAATCCATTCTGTGCCTATTGTGCATGCTACAAAGAGCACTTTGGGATAACAAAGATTGAAGCAATGCTAATTTCATGAACTTTAACTATACCGTGACTTAGGAGTGGGGTCCATTCCCATAATGGTATTAGAAACCCAAAAAGATTTGGAGAAATTAAATCATACATCTGATGCATCCACTTAAATGGCATGTTTATAAAACAGCATTCAACCTGCCCAAGTTTAACCCAGACAAGCGCATTAATACCCTATTATCTTTTAACTGGAATATCCAAAAAATCCTACCCTTACATGATGCTTTAAATGAATAAACTGCAACTTTCTAAATAGCTTTGCAACTCCTGGAAGGAAGACATTTAAAACAAGTAATGTAACTTGGCTATCCAAAGAGTTTAATGCTAATGCAGGATAAACAAAAAGTGTGGAAAGAATGGTAGAAATACAAAAACATCACAATATCTCAAACTTCTGAATGTTCCACATCTCTATTAAAATGCAAATAAATGAAAGCAAAAAAAAGCTATACCAGAACAACACATCAGTCGCCCTACTAGACAGGGGTCCAGGGAAGTAAATATTGTGGGATGAAATAGCCAGGGAATTGTTATGGCTTGTATAGGCCCTAGGGCCGGTAGCCTAGTACCAACCTATGAACACTCTGAATAATAGCTAACACAACCCTACAACGATTTCAATATTCTATTAAA
The DNA here is from genome assembly GCF_019279795.1 of Protopterus annectens. NCBI lineage: Eukaryota > Metazoa > Chordata > Ceratodontiformes > Protopteridae > Protopterus > Protopterus annectens. The sequence goes on from NC_056743.1 coordinate 242,031,208, forward strand.
GGAATCTTGTATCCTGGTCAAAAATTCAACCCTAATTCTTCTCCCAAAAACTCAACACTCATACCTGCAATAGAATTCATCTCTTATTTCGTAGATAGTATAGTGTTCCTAACCAAGGGTTCCCATCCCAACCCTGTCCAACAGCCATATATCACTACATCCACTTTCACCTTCAAACCAGTTCCCTCAGTCCATATAAAAGAACTCAAACCATACTCAGCTGATGACCTTCCAAGTGAGTACCTTAAAATAGCAGCCAATAGTATTGCCCATCTTGTCACAATCCTTATAAATACATCAATCTAGGAATCCCATGTTCCCTTTCTTTGGAAACAATCACACATTATCTACACAAAGTAGGAAATTCAACAGACATCACTAACCTTAGACCTAAAGTCATCTTAGGTTCATGAGAGAATAGTAGGCCAATTGCCTGGAATTCAGAATCAAACTGTGTACTCTGTGTTTATGAGGTGAAGACCTTAATCATCATGCTAAATGCACCATCTCTGGCTTCTGCACCTCCCATAATACTAACCCTGCACTTTTAACCCCTACAGATGCTGTTAATAAAGAAAGAAATAATGACAAACTAGTCTCCCCCTTATTTCTGTACTTGTCTAAAGCCTTCAACACAATTTGTCACACCAAAATTCTACTTCAAATTTCCACATTAGGTCTATCGCAGAGCACCCTTCTGTGGTTCAAAAGCTAAATGTCCAACAGGTATCAGTCAATAAAGCGGCACTCTGCCCTCTCGCCATACCTCCCAGTCACTACCAGTGTGCCACAAGGCTCTATCCTTGGTCTTCTCCTCTTTAACACAACAGCACCCTCCAGTGAGCCACGCAACAGGCTTCCCACATACAATACACAGATGACTCTACACTCATCCGTGTATCAGACAACTTGGCACTTCTCCCAAAAATTATTCAGGAAGCTGTAACAGACACTGAAACATGGTTTTGTAATTCACAAGTCATGCTCAACTGCCCACCCCCAAAATATTACTGTTTCCCCCCAGGGCTGTGTCATGAAAAACAAAATCCTCTCACTTAATAATACACTATCTGAAGTCATTTCTAATAGCAAATAATGAGGGAGGATAGTGGATGATTAAGTAATATTGAATAATAATAATAATGATCATAATACTAATATTAATGATAAAGGTGGATGATGATCTCTAAGCTTGCAGACGACTGCAAGTCAGGAACAGTCACAGAATCTTCAAATGATTTGGCCATCCTGCAGGGAGGGTGGTCTCAAATAAATAATTGGTGTCAAAACCATTGTCTAAAACTAAATACTAAAAATACATTACTGTATCATCTACACCTGTCATCTACACCTGGAAACTACCACACTGACAAGATACCCCTAAAACATTTACCCAGTTGATCAGGGTTTGGGAACTTATGTCGACAGTGACTTAAATTTTGACCAACATGTGTCTTGTTGTAAGAAAGTCCTCTATTGCACAGATTATAAATGAAGGGATTGTGTCTAGATCTAGTGATGTCATTGACCCCTTGTACTCAGCTTTCATTGGGCCAATTATTGCACATAATTCCCCCTTTGGACTGTATCTGTTCAGACACATGCAACAACTGGAGCTCCCACAAAGATACAAGGCCTAAACAACAGGTCCTTCATGGACCAACTGAAACCCCTATGAATATAGTCGGTAACCTACAGATTCTGAGGATGTGACCTGTGTAGAGAGACAGGGACTGGTCCCAATACCAAGTGACCAAAAACCAAATTTCCCTTCTCGCCTATTGACAAATAAGAAACCTACCTAAAAAGAACAGATCAAGAATGACAAAAAGTTATACTATATCACGATCCAACAAAAACACCAAAACAATGCCCAAAATTTTGGGGAGCCTTTAAACAAATCCTAAAACCTGGAAATTCTGCTATTCCAGTTGCCACCACCATAAATACCATAGATAGCATAGCCTCCCAATTTAACTCACATTTCATCAATTCTACCCTATCCCGAGTAAAAAAAAAAAAAAGACAGCAATACTCCCTTATTTACTCCTACAGGATCACTAACAAACTTCAATTCTTTTTTCAATGAGACCAATACAACTCGCACAATTAAACTACAAAACAAAACTAAAGCCCATATCCCTCACTCCTGATCTACTCCCTAATGAATTTCTCAGATTGTCAGCAGATGCCACCTCTTATCCTCTCTCTCTCTCTCACTCCTAATCAACCGTTCCATCGCTGAGGAGTACATTCTCAAGCTCAGGAAAATTTCTTACATCATGCCTCTGCACAAAGGTAGAGCCTCAACAGAATACTCAAACTACAGGCCAATTGATATATTCCCTCCCCTAGACAAAATTCTTGAAAAATATATACACACACATCTCCACGACTATCTACTAAACAGTAACCTTCTATCCAGTTCACAACATGGTTTTATTCCCAAACAATGGCCAACACATCTCATCTAGTTTCCTTGACTTTCCTAAGGCATTCGACACGGTATCCCACCAAAAACTGCTCAATGAACTAACTTCCTGATACCTTACCCAACCAGCCCTCTCTTAGTTTCACGGCTACTTAACTGACCACCAACAAGCAGTTAAGTGGCAAAATGAACTCACTATTCTATTACCCATTTCAGTTGGTGTCCCACAAAGCTCAGTTCTTGGTCCACTGCTCTTCACCATCTTTACCAACAAAACACCTGAACATAGGTTCATAGGTTGGTACTAGGCTATCAGCCCTAGGGTCTATACAAGCCTAGCCATAACAATTCCCTGGATATTTCTTCCCACAATATTTACTACCCTGGACTTTCCATCTTTTATCATCTATTCCTCAAACAACACCAAAATCGAACCCATTGATCACACCAAACGTCTTGGTGTTACAACTGACAACTGTCTAAAATGTGACAAGCAATTAGCTCTAACCATTAAAAAGGTCCACTTTAAACTGGGTCACTTGACAGAGGCAAACCATACCTAACCAATACCAGCAGACATTCTATAGCCAGGGCACATCTACTCTCCACCCTTCTATATGCCTCTCCCATTTTCATTAATTTCAGAAGAACATACTTAAACAAATTAGAAGCCTTCTTTAATAAAATCACCAGATCTGCAATAAACCATCCCTACAGATCACATCACTGCTCTCCTCTTCATCAACTAAAATGGTTCAAACTACCCAGTCTTCTATCATTCAACCAACTAACTATTGGCCATTTCATCATCCACCAACAAGATAATTGCCCAAATTGCACTCAAAAACCTAGTAAAGCCTTACTCTAACTGCAGAACCCTAAGATCTTCTGACAAATTCCTACTAAAAGTCATTAAGCCCAACAATAGTTTTGGAGATTCTTTGTTCTCCAACAAAATATCCAAGTTCTGAAATTCCACCCCCTCAACACATACTAAATACTACTAATACATCCAAAATTAAACTACTCCTCAGGGAACATATAGCCAACAACTGGCTTTGCTCCAGCATGACTCAAAGCTGATCGTACTATGCTGCCTCTCATAGTCCTCTAAATCTACTACCATACTTTGCTTTCTTTCACAGTACTCTATGCCTATTTCTACCAACTACCATTATCACCTTTGTTTGCTTATATATATATATATATATATATATATATATATATATATATATATATATATATGGGTCTATCTTAGTACATCGACATTTCACAATACCGGATTCACCGACACCATAATATCGAAAGTCACCGCCAGAAGAGCGACAAGGCAGAAGACCGACGGAGGAAGACACCGACGCTGAGAAGCTGCGATGGGGAAAGGATATGTAAGTCTGCGGTAGTGACGGACGATAGGTAAGGTAAGTGTCGATGCTGGTGTTTAGTAGGGTAGGGGTGGGATAAGTGAGTTAGGGTTAGCGGTTTAGGTGAGTGAAGGTAAGTGTGCGATGTTGGTGTTTTGTAGGGTAGGGGTGGGATAAGTGAGTTAGGTTGGTGTTTTGTAGGGTAGGGTGGGTTAAGTGAGTTAGGGTTAGGGCGGGTTAGGTGAGTGGGACCTTAGGGTAAGGGTTTGGGTCAGGGTTGTGGATAGTTGTGTATGTATGGGTTAGTGTTTGTTTGTAAGGATTTTAGTGTGCTTGTGTTGTGTGTGTGAGTGTTGGATAGGGGATGTGTTTTGTTTGTTGGTATGTTGTGTCGGGTGTATGCGATGTCGTGTTTGTGAACTGTCGATCTTCTGGCGTCGGTTAAATGACTTTCGATGTTTTGGTGTCGGTTAATTCGTTTTCGGTATTGTGAAATGTCGATGTACTAAGATAGATCCATATATATATATATAATGCTATGATATTGCCAAATATACTACTAATGTGATATGTTTATTGTACAGAAAAAATACACTGCTGTATATTGTCACTCTGGATACTGTCTCTAGAGATATTCCACACGTCCTTCATGTTACCTTTTACTGTATTGTCATTTTTGTGTACATTGATTGCTGTATTGACTATTTTATCTTTTACTTTATGTTTTATTGCAACAATTACTGTAACGGTTAACTTTTATAGTGGAGCTTTCACCCCAGGCCTCCGCTGAAAATGGGCTTTTGACCCAGTCGGACTTTCCTGGTAACGAAATATAAAATACATTTTATATACAAGCAGGAATGAAGAGATGATAGGGATCCAAATGGAATGTTTATTGTACAGAAAAAATACACTGCTGTATATTGTCACTCTGGATACTGTCTCTCGAGATATTCCACACGTCCTTCATGTTACCTTTTACAGTATTGGCATTTTTGTATACATTAATTGCTGTAGTGACTATTTTATCTTTTACTTAATGTTTTATTGCAACAATTACTGTAACGGTTAACTTTTATAGTGAAGCTTTCACCCCAGGCCTCCGCTGAAAATGAGCTTTTGACCCAGTCGGACTTTCCTGGTAACGAAATATAAAATACATTTTATATACAAGCAGGAATGAAGAGATGATAGGGATCCAAATGGAGAGATGATAAAATGTGCAAGTAAGAAGAAGAGTAGCGCTGGAATTGAATTTACCCTCAAGTCTTAGTGAGTACCTTCACAAGGCGGACCCTGTTTTTTTACAAAATCTCACCAAGGAGACACTGATATATAGACTCTGTTTTACATGGCATATATCATGGGCAGAAGAAGGTTAAAAAATAAAAAAGGTAGCTGGGTGCACAAGTCCAAGGATAAAAAAGTGTCCAATCCTGGAAGGTGCACTGGTGCCAGGGCGGAAAAAAATAACAGTGCTGAATTCTCAAGACATGGAAACATTCCTACAATGGGGCTAGGCTAGGCTCAGGTGGACAATGGCCTCCCTGTTGAAGAAGGAAGTACCAGTCCACAAAAATCACAAAAAGTAATAGGCTGAAAACAGCCATAACTATGACAGAGTGGACTATTTAGGATAAGAAAGAAATTGCGTATTATTACTATTATGTAAGAAGCCCAAAATTTCCAGACTGGAGATATACAAAAAGATTGAGAGAAATTAGAAGAAAGGAAAATACTTGCACAATTAAAACTAATAAAAGCTTCAAATGCAAATTTGTGTTCATTAATGCGTGAGATTCATGAAAAACTTAATATAGACCACAAATTGTGGGCTGTTTGGTAAAAGAAGCAACTGAGAAAGAACACAAACTAGAAGAACAAAATCTAGAGATTATTGAAAGCTATAAAAAAAAACATGGACATGGGAAAGAAAGAGAGAGTTATATGATATGGTGCAATATTTATGCAAAGGAGAAAGCCAAATTAATCAATAAAAAGGTAGCCCCAAAAATATTCAAAGAGAAATATGGGAAAGGCACCCAGATATGGAAAATTTCACAAAAAAATTATAAGATCACACAGGGGGATCATAGAAAAGATGATTAGTAAAGCAGAAATAAAAAAAAATAGAATCAGAAGTTATGGAATACCTGAAAAGTAAGGGATTTAGTGTAGAAAGTCTAAAGTTTTAAAACATTAGGAGATTAAGTCTAAGATGGCCACTCTGTTTAGTTTAGCATAAGCATTCAACTGGCAAACAGCAATGGAAATCAAACCAGAAGTCGACAAAATCATACAGCAACAAATGTGCAAACAAACAAATGAAAGAATGTAAGGAGAAGGAACAGACGAGAAGAAAAATAAAATGTGGAAAATCCATAAATACAGTAAGAAGTATAAAGATCTCCTGAAACAACCTCATGTTTATAAGGTTTTGACATAAAATGGATAAGGGGGAGGTGAGTTGAAACCAAAGGATAAAAGGTTAATAATAGCAGCCCAGGATAGTGGGCTATGTACACATTAGTTCATAAACTTCATTGCACATGTGGGAGAAGCAGACGAATGTAGGTTCTGTTAAAAAAAAAAAGGAATTGTAAAGAGACACATACCTTGTTGCTGGGTGTGATACACTGAAGTCAGAGGGCCTATACACTGAAAGGCACAATAGTGTGGCAGGATTGTTCCACTAAGGATTGTGCAAACACCACAATACGGAAGTAGCTGAGAAGCATTGAGACCATGAACCACAAAGTATTATTGAGAATGATGAAGAGTACATCAGATTCGATCAGCCATTTCCAACAATCCAAAGAAGTAGATGCAAGAACAGCAGCTGTAGTAGTTCATGGAAAAAAGACAAACGTAGCACTCATCATTGAAATTGCTACACATTGCTATTACAGTGTCTCACATACAGCGAGACACAAAGTCATAAAATATCAAGATTTGTAGGCAGAAACGAGAGCAATGTGGAGAAAAAATACCCAGATAGTTCCAATAGTAGTAGTAGGATCAATGGGTCAAAAAAAACTACAGTCATATTTGGATATGCTACTAATACATGTAACTCTGTATGACTTGCAGGAATCAATTTTGGACCCATTGTGGGTGCTACAAAGACCACTTTTGGATAATAAGGATTGAAGCAATACTAATTTCATGACTTAAGAACAGGGTCCATTCCCATAATGACACTAGAAACTCAAACAACTTGGCGAAATTAAACCATACATCTCACAAATCTACTTAAATGGCATGTTTATAAAACAACATGCAACCTGTCCAAGTTTTAACCCAGCATATGCATTACTAGCCTATACTCTTTTAACTTGCTAAATAAGTTGTATTTGTTTTAACTAATATTGTCAAATTGTGTCCAAATTGGCATAATTAATTAAACTGTAGATGGGTTGTTTTATGTTCGAGGCATTTAAAATTGTTTTCAAAATATTTCTTAAATACCGTGGAACTCTTCTCCATGGACCTCCAATAAAAATGGACACCTACACAGTTAGACTTTCCCAGTAGTCAAATGTCAGTAAACAAGTACCATGCTTGACTTGTCCTTACAAATGCTGCCTCTGCCTACATCCCACTAATATACAACACTACAGTACACTGTTGTATAATAAAATATAATTATAATATAATATAATATACAATTTGTGATAACAACAAATACCAAAATGAAAACCAAGAAAAAGTTACACCAGATAAGGGAATCTGCAATCCCTAACAGAACCAAGATGCTATCCTCCAAAAAAAGGAAACCAATCTGGTGGTCCCCTGCCGTAAACAAACTGTTGCAAAAAAGAATAAAATTCCATGATTGAAGGAACTCCGTGGTCAGCCTCAGTAAGAAGCTGAGATCCCACATAAAATCCTCCAAAGCTAGTTATGAAAACAAAATCGGCACTGATTCTAAAGACAACCACAAAGCATTTTGCAGCTATGTCAAGAATCTCAACACTCAGATCTGCTCTAAGTTACAGCACAATGGCACTAAATATACAGAACCAATTGATATTGCCAACATCCTGGCAGATAGGTTCAGTGCTAACTTTACCCCTCTCTCACCCCCTAAAGGGCCCATCTCTAAACCAGAAGAATGCAAAGTTCCTGTAATCATGGCTGCACAGGTAAAAAACACACTCTCGAAAGCCAAGAACACAGCACAGCATCCATGGGACCTGACAACATCCCAGGCTGCGTTCTACATGAACTACAGAACGAACTGGCATCCCACCAAAGTACCATGTTCAATCATAGCCTCACCTCAGGCTTTGTGCCCACTGCACAGCAACGGTTATCCCACTCCACAAAGAGGGATCCACCATGGACCCCTGGAAGTACCGCCCCATTGCAAGGCATCACATCACCACAGTAGTCAGGAAATCCTTCTATGTGGCACACCTCATCGCAAAAGGTTTCTCATCCAGGAAAAAAGAGGTCATTGTTCCCCTTTACTCATCACTCATTAGACCCATTATAGAGTACAATGCCCTTTTTGGTATGTAACTCACAAGACATCTACAACAATTGAAAAGGTCGCAGAAATACCTCACAAAGAGGATTACAGGCCTCAAACAGATGTCCTACACAGACCGTCTCAAAAACCTCCAGCTTTACTCTGTCGCATATCGCCTACTCAGAGGCAATCTCTGCCTAACATACAAAGCTATGTCAAACCTTTGTTGGACATGTTCCACTTAAAGAAATCCCAATCCCTCTGAGCTACATGCTCTAGGGACCTAAACCTTGTCACCACAATAAACAGAACATGCTGGAGGGATTGATTCCTGTCCCAGAGACTTCCCATACTCTGGAACAAACGGTAATCTCCAAGTGTAGTACATCGCAGGATGCGCAGTAGCAAATCCCACCTCCTGGGCAAGCACGCATGAATATGTATTTGGCTCCTGCCTTACAATCAAACATGTACAAACAATATTTTGGATTGTAGCGTTAATATGAAGCATTTTACAGAAACAAATGCACACACAGAAAACACAGAAAACTTGTTTGCCACACCTACTATGCACAGCTTGTCATAACCTATCATAGTTGAATGCTTGAAAAAGAGTTAAAATTCATACTAAAACAATGAATGTACAGCACAACTGGTACGGTAATCTCCAAGTGAAGTACCTCGCACTCTGTACACGTTTGATTGTAAGGCAGGTGCCAAATAGATATTCATGCGTGCTTGCCCAGGAGGCGTGTTCGGGGCGGGATTTGCTACTGTGCATCCTGCGAGGTACTACACTTGGAGATTACCACTGGTACAATGAGGGCTTAATGTGTTAAATATATAAGTGTGACTGTGACCGCTTTATTGATTTGAACGTGCTATTATTAGAGAGGTGTCATTAAAAAATCGTCAAAAACCGGCAGCAGTTAAACATACTTTTTGTTAAAGTGTAAAAGTGTGACTGTGCTATTATGGGGTGTGATTTTGGACAAAGCAAAAAATATTGGTGAACTTTACTGAACTACAGTAACTTATTTGACCGATGCTCCACGGTAGTTCACCCTGCCAATCATGTACGGTCACCCTGCCAATCTTGTACGTTATGCCCACTCCACGCCCAAAGCTGTGCAGAACATACTGCGAGGTACTTTGGAGATTACTGAACAAACTACCTATCTATATCAAACAAAGCTCCTCATTAGCACTCTTCAAGAAAAATCTTGATGATTGGATGGGAGATAGGAAATTCTCCCCAGGGATCACTTCTGTGGCTCTGTTTGACAGGGGCATAGGAAAATAATTTTCTTGGGTGGCAAAAGCCAGGGTGCCATTTGGCCAGGCTTATATAGGCCCTAGGGCCAATAGCCTATTACCTACCTATGAACTAGCCACCGACACTATGACAAAAACCATCAGACTTAAAAACTACAAAAACAATATTCATACTGCTCAACTATCCTCAATTTTGCCCCATATTATTACCCTCCTGCTTATAAATGTTTTGATTTTCTGGTAAATCATTGAAGATTACAGTCAGTCAGTGATGTCAGACATGAGAGTTTCATACTTCAGTCAGTAATGTCAGACACGAGAGTTTCATACTTCAGTCAGTAATGCCAGACATGAGAGTTTCATACTTCTTAGTCTTTAGGAAATCCATGTTGATGACAATCTGGCAATCTGGTTACTCTCCTACTAACTGGAATTAGGGTAATATTTAAAAGTTATCCTTGATTTTGGACTCTAGCAGTCATTAATCTAGTATAAACATATGAACCTATTAGTTATGCACAAAACATGGCACAACAATACACTGAATGCATCATTCATACTTATTTCTCCCTACAACATATACTCCAAATTCAAGATTTGTCATAACTAATGAAAGAGAATTTAAATAATCTCAAAGATAAAAATGTACACCAACCTGTAGCACCTGTAACCTGTGGCATCCTTCAGTAGGCTTGTAAGCATGTCCCTGACGTGGACAGCTGTTTCAATTGAGCCAGAAGGGAAACCTACCCAGTATCGCAGTAATAAAACATGGCCATAAACATTGCCACATACAGCACCAGGAGCTGAATTCAGAACTCCACTTTGACATCCCCTCAGCAAAACTAATTCTAAACTCATTGTCACTATCCACAAAATGAATACATAATAAATATTGTTTAAAATACTTAACTAATAAGACACAATAAAACCTTCAACAATGGCCACATCTTCTCAACTGAGCTAAAATCCTGCAGACCAAAGCAAAGAGAACATGATAAACTTCCTAGAAAACCAGACTCCTAAACAATGAGTGAAAAAATATCCAGTTAGCAATATAAATAACACACCTCCATTAACTCTCATTTGTTCATAAATTTCATTTGTTCATAACTATTGTTTAATATGTACACATTACTAATTTCTTTTCACAGTGATCTTCACTGAAATGCTTGTGTGTTTTTCTTTTTGAACCTGTATCTAGTATAAAACTGTATTGAATACTACTTTGTATAGACTAACTACATGATGTGTATTGTTCATCTTACTGTGTGGATACTGTTGTACTATCTATTGTATTTTGCTTATTTCTGTGGGGCTTTTCTCCCCGGGCCTCCGCTGAAAATGGGCTTCTGGCCCAGTCAGACTTTCCCAGTAAATAAATAAATAAATAAACACACTTACACACACTGAAATTACTGCACACTCAGAGTGCAGGAAAACTAGCAACCTGTAAAAAATTGAACATTTAATACAAAACTTTACACTACATAAACCATGTGACATGAAAACAAGAAGTACATCAAATACATTTCTCCAGTAATGAATACAAACACAAGAGATGCCATCAGTAACACACAGTTTAAATCAGAATCTCCCAAACATAAAAAATGTTCACTTACCTGTAATGTCCAAGTGTGTAGTCTAAACAAGTCCCATTAATTCTTCAAGCAGCCATCACCTACAAAGCAGACTGCTTCTCCAGATGACTTGCACAGACTCTATAAACAGCTTTAAAAGCAGAATATAGCCGTTGTGTGTAAAACTTACTAAAAAATTCAAATCATCTAACGCAAATCTTGACAGTCATTTATAATCCCACTGTCACCAACCACAAAAAGTTAAATTCTTAAAAAAAAAATAGTAATTTATAAAAAAAAAAAGTTGCACTAACCTTTTGCCCAACCTTCCATTATGACAGTTGAGTTCCACAACTGAGCTGACTTCTGTAGAAAGTGACCCACATATCATTTCATTAAAACAGTATAATCCATACCCAAACAATTAAGCCATGCCTTGTCTCTCCACAGGATGCACCTGGACAATTGTGATGACTGCATGCATAGATTACATTGGTTAACACATTCAGATAAATACATACATTGAAATGAATAAGACATTTTAAACAGATTAGCATGTAAACCTCCCATTCATTGAAATGAAAATCAATACCAAGCCAGAAACCAATGCAGTTAGCACCTCATTAAGTTGAATATGACTGTTTTCACCCCTGATGGCACCCACTGTTTAATCCAGTAGGTCCAAGATCAGAAGCACTTAACACAAAGCCAAGAATGACTGTAGCAATTTTACAATAATTAACATTCAAACCAATTAGCTCAGGCTTCTCTTACCACAAACTGAGAAGTATGTAACTATTTTTATATGTTTAGTCAATGTTTTACTTAACGTAACAAACTTCAAGAAACTACATTTTCTTGTGATTTTATTTTCCTGTACTTGGTTAAAATGATATTTATTCTTAATGTATTATAGGGAAATTCAAAATGGAACTAAAACATTGGAAGCAATATTGTACATAATGTAAATAGTGTGTGAAATGTATAATGGTTTTGCAAAACAATAAAAATGATTATTGAAAAAAAAAAGAAACTACATTTTCAGTGGAGAGTGATATCTGTAGAAAATGATAATAAAATGACATATACAGCTTTAAATGACTTATTTATAGGCTTGTAATAGACTTGGAACAGCTGTGAAAAAAAATAATTTCTGTGAAAACCTGGGAACCACAAATATCAGCTGGCCAAGAGGAGACTCGTATAAACAGACATTGGCATAAAGGGAAACATATTAATGATGCACTTCTGCAACAACCAAAACCTCTAAATATATGAATTGGGTTAAACTTACAGAAACTGGCATCTCAGGATGGCCTGAAACACAAAAGCAAAAAGTATTTTGACTGATATACTTTTTTTAGTAGTCATGTAAACATGTTATGGTCTTGAAATGCACTCACTAGTGCACATATTGTCTATAAAAATACCATGCAAATACCTTTTGTCTAAGTCTTCTTGACTCGCTGTAAAAGATCTCACCCTTCAGTGCAGACAGGGCAGCACATACTTCCTCTCCACTCCCACATACTGCAAGTCCATGCAGGTCACCCAAGAGTCACCAGGAAAGCTGACCTAAGCATGTTATGCCCACTAACTGCTTCCATACAAGGATGTGACTTAGTCATATGTCATAGGCTCATGGGAGTTGCAAATCAGTTGATCTGTGAGGAAATTTTAGCTTTGCCAGTGCCCACCCTTAGGCCTTTCCTCCCTTTTCAATAAGGGCCAGACCATTCATACCAAGGATGGATTTATGCATACCCAACCAGTTATCCTTTGTAAAGGCAGACAGTGTGTCACACTGTTTAACTTAGAGAGTTAGTTTGTTCTAAAGAGGTGGGTAAGCACTGTGGTATAATCTATCACTCCACCATGTGCATTTATTTGTTGGAGTGGATTTACATTTATGGTCCTAGTATTAGCTGGGCAATTTGGTTTATGGATGTATAAGAGTTTTGGACTACTGGATAAACTGTAACTAGCAAAGCCTCCACCTTAGTAACACATGATAACCCTGACCTTAACTCTAACCTGCATCTTAAATTTAAAAAAGCTGTTCCCATAATACTACCACTACAGAAGACAGCTGGGACTCTCATCACACACGTGCATGTGGGCACACACAAGCACACTAAATCTATCCCCTAACCTAACCCGAAACACTCACAATCAAGCACACTCTGTATCTATCCTCTGACCTAATCTATCCCCTAACCCTAAACATGCACAATCATACACACTTAATTCACCCCCTTACCTGACCCTTACTCTAACCATAACCCATATACATTAGCAAACCGACACACACTCACACCTTCTACACATCCCTGTTACCTGATGTAATGAAGCATATACCCGGCAAAACATCTGTTTGATAAAGTGGACATTTAACCAGAAAACACCAATGTCTGGCTGTCCACCAAAGCAATCATCTACAAGTCAGAGCCACTATGAAGTATATGAAGACATGATAATTTGGGTCCAAGTTGCTATGTGGTCATACACAACAGGTAAGAATAGATGTAGTCTTATCTCCGCTACAACCTATCACCAGTGATGTACCACAAGATTCTGTTCTGTAACTAGTCCTCTTTAACATCTTTTCCTTAGATGTCAACACTATTGGCAACACTGACAAAATATGCAGATGACTGCAAAACTGAGAGCATTGCTCTGAATCTCTGACACTAGTTCCCTTCAACCACCACTTCAAAAATCATGAGAGTGGTAAAGTACAAGTAACTTTGCCTTCCATGTCAAAAAATATGAAGCCATCTGGCATTTGGAAATTTCCTACTTGGGGACTGTCAGTCTCTCATACACCTGTCGACCATTTGCATATAATCAACCAAATGTGGTGGATTAAACAACAGAAGTTGACAAATGAGCATTTAGACCAAAAGCAGGACTCCTTTATATATATATATATATATATATATATATATATATGTGTGTGTGTGTGTGTGTGTGTGTGTGTATGTGTGTGCGCGCCAGTGGACTAACCATGTTAACAAATGACAAATCAATAAAACAAACATTATGGTATCTGCAAATTAAAAACACATGAATTACAGGTGGTATTCCAGATTGCTTTACTCAATTATGCATTGGTCCTATAAAGTTTTAATTACTACAGCACACAGGAGGGACAATCGTCTCATCCACAGACAGCTCCCCATACCCTTTGCCTACCCAAAACAACTGGTTTGACCCTGTCAAGTTAAAAATTGTTACTTTGATGTATTTTTCTTTCATATAAGCATTAGCTATGACTTCTATTCCACCTTGTTTCACCCAAATACATACAAGTCCTGCAAAGCCAGAATTACAGCAGCAAACAGCAAAGCCAATAAGTTTATCCACAGACTGCCTCCATCTCTACTGCCTAAGCAAAGTATCTGGTTTAAGACTGACATGTTAAAAAAATAATGATTTCATTAACAACTTTCACATAGACAGTGATTACAACTTTTATTCCATCTTGCTTCTCCTAAATACACATTAGTATTAGCAGTCCGGCAAACCCACAATTACAACAATAAACAGCAGGAAATTCATTTCTTCCTCAAAAAGAATCCATATACATTGCCTAACAAATGTATCTGGTTTGACCCTGCCAGGATAAAGGATATTAATAGTACTGGTTACATTCATATATATTTGCTGCACAGAAATAATAGCTAGAATTAGTCTACTAGCTTGCATCACCCAAATACAAATTTGTCTTGCAAATCCAGAATTGCAATAGCAAAGAGGAGGGCCATTCATTTCATCCTCAGACAATCCTCATGCCTATTGCATAACAACAGTTTCCGGTTTGACCCTGACAGGATAAAAAATATATATATATATATATATATATATATATATATATATATATATATATATATATATATGTGTGTGTGTGTGTGTGTGTGTGTGTGTGTGTGTGTGTGTGTGTGTGTGTGTGTGTGTGTGTGTGTGTGTGTGTGTGTGTGTGTGTGCACCTGCGTGTGTGTGTGTGTTTGTTACAACCTAAGAGGTAAGACACATCAAGACAAGACACAAGTCCTGAAAACCTGCATTTAGCAAATACACAACAGAGAGGTAATCTCTCATAAGGTAATTGTAAATTCCTAGTGTGGACAGATGAGTGAGCATCACTGGTGTTATTACATGTAGAAATTATTTCCATCTGACAGCAAGAAAGCTCAAATCATTCTTTCATGATACCCGGAACCAAATCTCAGAACTGCAAAATGTTTAATTTAGTAATCTCACAAAACAGCATAAAAATATGGAAAAGTGTTGTAGAAGGAAAAAACAGATGGAATAAGTTAAAAATGTTTTTATTGTAGTGGAAGGCAATCATCTCTGGTATCTTAACAAGGGTGGCTGTATCCCTCACAATCCCCTACTTAAGTGCTCCACCTGCGAGGGAGGCAACACAAGTCTAATGCAACCCTCATTTTGAAGTGTCATGACCTCAGAACTGGTAGATTAAAGCCGGAGGTTACGGGGTATAGTGGTGCCCTCATTGGGGTGCAGAGGGTTTACCCCACTAGCAGAAATTATAAGGTGTACACATCTCAATAGCTGCTTTGATATATTTCCTGCAGTATACAAACAACAATTTATTTAGTAATATTTTCAATTTACTGCAAAGCAGTGTGCTTAGGGGGTAGAGCCCAAAACATTTGGCACTGAAAAAAAAGTGGGCATTTTTTTTTTTTTTTTGAGAAGGACTATAGCCTTAAGCAGCCCACAATACCACACCTTCCATATTTGCAAGGGATACAGAGTGGAGAGACTGACTTTGCTAAACTTGCTAAACTTAGCATACTGTGACTGCGTTAGCCAATCAGATTGGAATACATGCAGTGAATGACTGACTTCAACAATTGACTAAGCTTCTGGTGTCATTCTAAGGGGATCCAGCATCTATCTGCCTGGGATGACATGATCAACAGACCACAATGCTTTGCCAGAGATGGCCTGCACCTGTCACCCTTGGGATTCCAGATACTGGCTAAGGCTCTTGCCACCCCTATAGTGCCTTTTTTAGGCAAGATTCAAATGACAAATTCACCACTGTAACAGGTACAAGCAAGCAAAATCTGAGGGTAATGTTACTCAATGCTAGAAGTCTAAACCTCAAAATGCACTCACTCAAGGCACTCCTTAAAATGGAGAACATCGACATCTGTGCAGTGACAGAGACCTGGTTCAAGGCTCCAGAGAGCACCCCTGCATTACCAGGCTATAATTCATACCACACCTTTCGGCCACCTAACCTGGAAAGAAACACTAAATGCGGAGGTGTGTCCATATTCATTAAAGATATCCACACCTCCAGGCTAATTGCTCAGCATAATGCATCCGAGATTATCCAAGTGCAATTAACTCTGGGCAAGACTGCAATCCAAATTGTAGCTTGTTACAGATCCCCCACCATGGCCCAGGATTCCCACTCCTCATTTCTTGACACAATGGAAAATATTAGGGTACAACCCAACACCCTAATAATGGGTGATTTCAACTACCCCACCATTAACTGGGGGAAACTACTCATGTACCAACTCTTTTGCTCAACGTTTTCTGGAATTCATAAATTCCAACAACTTGGATCAACTTATCCACACCCCCACCAGGGGCAGCAATATCCTAGACTTGGTCATTACCAACATGGGCAACTGGTGTTCCACACCAGAGGTCAATTCCTCGTCGGGCAGATCTGACCACAAGCTAATCACTCTAGACATCCACATCCCACCCCCACCCGCCATTAGGGAAACCATTGTAAAAAGTTTCTCCAAAGCCAACTTCACGCTTCTTAAGACAGAAGTGGCAAACTTCACAACACCCATGCAGATGGACAATAGAGGCACAACTGCTGAATCCTACACAAATGTACTTTATAAGCACTTACACAAGTGCATGGATTGTGCTATCCCTAACAGAACCAAGATGCTATCCTCCAAAAAAAGGAAGCCAATCTGGTGGTCCCCTGCCATAAACAAACTACCTATCTATATTAAACAACGCTCCTCATTAGCACTCCAAGAAAAATCTTGATGATTGGATGGGAAAAAGGAAATTCACCCCGGGGATCACGTCTGTGGCTCTGCTTGACAGGAGCACAGGAAAATAATTTTCTTGGGTGACGAAAGCTAGGGTACCTTTTTGGCTAGGCTTATATAGGCCCTAGGGCCAATAGCCTAGTACCTACCTATAAACCTATATACTCCAAATTCAAGAGTTGACATAAATAACTAAAGAGAATTTAAATAATCTCCCAAAATTTAAATGTACACTAACCTGCAGCATCATTCAGTAAGCTTGAAAGCATGTACCCGAATGTGTTGCTGGAGACATGTTTTTGTGTGAAGCAGACTGTTTAAATTGAGCCATCAGGAAAACCTACCCAGTATCTGAGCAGTAAAACATGGCCCTAATCACTGCCACATACAGCACCAGGAGGTGAATTCAGAACTCGGGTTTCACAACTCCTGAACAAAACTAGTTCTAAACTTATTGTCACCATCCACAAAAGGAAAACGCATTAAATACTGTATAAAAAATACCTAACTAATAAGACACACTAAAACCTTCAACAATGACCATATCTTCACAGATAAGCTAAATTCCTGCTGATCAAAGCAAAAAGAACGTGGTAAACCTCCTGGAAAACCAGACCCCAAGCAATCAGTTAAAACATAGGCATTTACCAATGTAAATAACTCTCCACAAACACAGCAAAATAACTGCACACGCAGAAGGAATGAAAACTAGCGACCTATAAAAATTAAACCTATAATACAAAGCTTTACACTATATAAACCATACGACATGGAAACAAGAAGTACATCAGATGCATGCTTTCTACATAAATGTCTCCAGTACACCAAACACAAGAGATGCCATCAATAATACATACTCTAAATCAGAATCTCCCAAACATAAAAATGTTCATGTACCTGTAATGTCCAAGTGTGTAGTCTAAACAAGCCCCATTGCTTCTTCTGGCAACCATCTCCTACAAAGTTGACTCCCATGAATGACTTGTGTAGAATCTACATAACAGCTTAAACAGCAGAATATAACCATTATCTGTAAAAATTACTCCAAAATTCAAGTCACCTACAGCAAATCATGACAGTCTTTTATAATCGCCCTGTGATCAACCACACAAAGTCTACTTCTTCTTCTTCTTTCGGCTGTTCCCGTTAGGGGTTGCCACAGTGGATCAACTGTTTCCATTTCTTCCTGTCCTCCTCATCTTGCTCTGTCACACCAACCACCTGCATGTCCTCTCTCACCACATCCATAAACCTTATCTTAGGCCTTCCTCTTTTCCTGTTACCTGGCAGCTTCATCCTTAGCATCTTTTTCCCAATATACTCTGCATCCCTCCTCAGCACATGTCCAAACCAACGTAATCTTGCCTCTCTGACTTTTTCTCCAAACCTTCCAACCTGGGCTGACCCTCTAATATACTTATTTCTAATCCTGTCCATCCTCGTCATACCCAGTGCAAATCTTAACACCTTCAACTCTGCCATGTCAAGCTCTGACTCCTGCCTTTTTGTCATTGCCACTGTCTCCAACCCATATAATATAGCTGGTCTCACTACCCTCTTGTAGACCTTCCCTTTCACTCTTACTGGTACTCGTCTGTCACAAATCACTCCTGACACTCTTGTCCACCCACACTCTCTTCTTCACATCACTTCCACACTCACCATTACTCTGAATTGTTGATCCCAAGTATTTAAACTCATCCACCTTCGCCACCTCTACTCCCTGCATCCTCACCATTCCTCTATCCTCCCTCTCATTCACACACATATATTCTGTCTTAGTCCTGCTGACCTTCATTCCTCTTCTGTCTAGAGCATATCTCCACTTCTCCAGGTCTCCTCCACCTGTTCCCTACTCTCACTACAGATCACAATGTCATCTGCAAACATCATAGTCCACGGGGACTCCTGTCTGATCTCTTCTGTCAACCTGTCCATCACCATTGCAAATAAGAAAGGCCTCAGAGCTGATCCTTGATGTAATCCCACCTCCACCTTAAATGCATTTGTCATTCACACCACAGACCTCACCGCTGTCACACTACCCTCGTACATATCCTGTACCACTCTTACATACTTCTCTGACACTCCCAAATTCCTCATACAATGCCACAACTCCTCTCTAGGCACCCTGTCATATGCGTTCTCTAAGTCCACAAAGACACAATGCAACTCCTTCTGACCTTCTCTGTACTTCTCCATTAACACTCTCAGAGCAAACATCACATCTGTAGTGCTCTTTCCTGGCATGAAACCATACTGCTGACCACTAATCATCACGTCCCTTATTAACCTAGTTTCCAATACTCTTTCCCATAACTTCATACTGTGAGTGATCAGTTTAATCCCACTGTAGTTACTACAGCTTTACACATCACCCTTATTCTTAAAAATCGGTACCAAAACACTTTTTCTCCATTCCTCAGGCATCCTCTCACTTTCCAAGATTTCATTAAACAATCTAGTTAAAAACTTCACTGACATTTCACCTAAACACCTCCATGCTTCCACAGGTATGTCATCTGGACCAACAGCCTTTCCATTCTTCATCCTCTTCATAGCTATCCTTACTTCCTCCTTGCTAATCCACTGCACTTCATGATTCACTATCCGCACATCATCCAACCTTCTCTCCCTCTCATTCTCTTCATTCATCAGCCCCTCAAAGTACTCTTTCTATCTGCTCAACACACTCTCCTCGCTTGTGAGTAAGTTTCCCTCATTATCCTTTATCACCCTTACCTGCTGCACATCTAGCTCGGTCCTTCTGTCTAGCCATTCGATACAGGTCCTTTTCTCCCTTCTTAGTGTCCAACCTTTCATACAACTCTTCATACGCCTTATCCTTAGCCGTCGCCACCTCTCTCTTTGCCATGCACCTCATCTCCTTATACTCTTGTCTACTTTCTTCATCTCTCTGAGAATCCCACTTCTTCTTCACCAACCTCTTTCTCCATATACTCTCCTGTACTTCCTCATTCCACCACCAGGTCTCCTTGTCCTCCTTCCTCTTTCCAGATGTCACACCAAGCACCTTTCTAGCCATCTCTCTTACTAGCTCTGCTGTAGTTACCCAGCTATTCGGTAACTCTTCACTGCTACCCAGTGCCTGTCTTAACTCTTCCCTGAACTCCACCTCACAATTACCCTTTTTCAATTTCCACCATTTGATCCTTGGTGTTGCCCTCACACTCCTCCTTCTTTTCTTGATCATCAAAGTCATCCTACAAACCACCATCCTATGTTGCCTAACTGCACTTTCCCCTGCCACCACTTTACAGTCTCCACTCTCCTTCAGACTGGCCCTTCTACATAAGATATAATCCACCTGTGTGCATCTTCCTCCACTTTTGTATGTCACTCTATGCTCCTCCCTCTTGTTAAAATACATATTCATCACAGCCATGTCCATCCTTTTCGCAAAATCCACTACCATCTGACCTTCTGCATTCCTTTGCTTAACACCATACCTACCCATCACTTCCTCATCCCCTCTGTTCCCTTCACCAACATGCCCATTGAAATCTGCTCCAATCACTAGTCTCTCACCCATGGGTACAGCCATCACCACTTCATCCAACTCACTCAAAAAATTTTCTTTCTCATCCATCGCACACCCAACTTGTGGAGCATATGTACTAAAAATATTCATCATTACACCATCAATTTCCAGCTTCATAAACATCACTCTATCCGACACTCTTTTCACCTCCAAAACACTCTTAGCATACTGTTCCTTCAGGATAATCCCTATGCCATTTCTCCTCCCATCCACACCATGATAAAACAATTTGAACCCACCTCCGATACAACTAGGCTTGCTCTCCTTCCATCTGGTCTCTTGCACACACAATATACAAACCTTCCATATCAGCTAGCTCTCTCTCTATACCAGTCATACTGCAAAAATTCAAAGTTCCAACCCTCACTATCACAGTCCTAGCCTTTACCTGCCTTCAGGCATGCCTTCCTCCTCTTCTCCTCCTTCGGCCAACAGTAGCCCAATTTCCGTCAGCACCCTGTTGGCCAACATTAGCCCAATTTCCGTCAGTACCCTGTTGGCCAACAGTACTGGTGGCAGTCGTTGTTAACCTGGGCCTCGACTGGTGATCAACCACACAAAGTAAAATTCTTTAAAAAATGGTAATTTATAAAAAATGGCAGCACTAACCTTTCATCCAACCTTCCATTATGACTATGAGTTCCACAACTGAGGTAAATTCTGTATAAAGCGACACACATATTTCATAAAATAGCATACCCATCCCCAAACAATTAAGCCAAGCCTTGTCTGTCCACAGGACGTACCTACACAGTACCTGATTTTTTACTGCTTTGTGGTGAATGCATGAATAGATTACACTGGTTAATACATTCAAATAAATACATACACTGAAATTAATAAGACATTTTAAACAGCTCTGCATTTAAATCTCTCAGTGTAATGAAATGAAAGTCACTACCAAGTCAGAAACCAACGCAGTTAGCACCTCATCAAGTTGAATATGGCCATTTTCACCTCTACTATCACCCACTGTTTAATCCAGTGTGTTGAAGATCAAAAACACTTAACAAATAGCCAAGGATGACTGTAGCAATTTTAGAATAATTAACATGCAAACCAACTGACTCAGGCTTCTCTTACCACAAACTCAAAATGATGTAATTATTTTTTATATATTTAGTCAACCTTTTAGTTAATGTAACAAACTGTAATAAACTGAATTTTCAGTGGAGATTGATATCTGCAGAAAATGATAATAAAGCTATCTATACAGTTTTAAGTACTCTATTTACAGGCCTGCAACAGACTTAGAACAGCTATGAAAAAATGATTTCAGTGAAAATCTAGAGAACCACAAATATCAGCTGCCCAAGACGATAGCTGTAGAAACAGAGGTTGGTATGAGAGGAAACATGTTCATTTTAATGATGCACTTCCCCTGCAAGAACCAAAACCTCTAAACATATGGTTCTGATTAGGTTTACAGAAGGAAACTCTAAAGGACCAAAGAGATCAGCTAAGTAACCGCAAAAAAGGTGCACCAGGCATTGACCACAAACTCCAAAATGAACTTTATTAAGGATAAGCACTTTCATTCCACATTTATTGTTACACCTAGTGACTACAGTGTCTTACGTACCGAGAGAGACAAAGTCATAAAATACCTGGATTTGCAGACAGAAACAAGGACAAGGTGGAAGAAGGATTCCCAGACAGTTCCAATAGCAGTAGGAGCTATGGGTCTTATAAAACAAGAATTTACAATTGTGGCTAGATATGTTACCGATAAATGTAACTCCATACAAATTGCAGAACTGAGTCATTACCTTGCCCATTGCGGGTGCTGCGAAGAGCACTTCTGTCTAACTGCAAAATCTGAAGCAATACTAATTTCATGAATTTGAATCATACTTTAACTTAGGACTAGGGTCCACAGCATTAGAAACCCAAAAGACGTTGAGAAATTAAAATTGACAGAGACTTTATTAACAAGGACATAGGTAATCTCCAAACTCTGGACCCAACCCAGTTCGGACTTGTTAAAGGTAGATCATGCTTGTTAAACAAGGTTAACTTCTCAGAGAAAGTCAACAAGACCCTGGATGAGGGAAAGACAGTGCATACCGCCTCTCTTGACTTAGCCAAGGTATCTGATACTATCCCCCACTCATGTATTATAGAGAAGCTCTCCCATTTAGGAATTAACCCCTACATTACCAGATGGGTAGCCAACTGTCTCACCGACAGGGTACATACTGTCAAAGTGGGTGAGTTCACGTCTAGCAAAAGACCACACACCAGTGGCATATCGCAGAGTTCCGAGCTGGGCCCCTTACTGTTCAGACTTTATTTCTCAAAAGTCCAGGCAAACTTGAATGGCCTGTGACTGACCAAGTTCACTGATGACTGCAAATTGGGAGCAATCATTGAGTTCCCCAGTGATGTTAATACTGCAGGCAAGGTTAACACAGGCAAATGATTGGTGCCAAAGCCATGGAGTAAAGCTAAATGCAAAACAAATGTATTATTATTCCTTTTGGGAAAGCTGACACCCCTGCTAATTACATTATAGGCAGCACCCTCCCCCCAAGTGTAGACCCAGTGGTACATGATCTGGGCACTCAGGTTGACAGCAATCTGAACTTTAAGCATACTATGTCGCCCATCTTATAAGTAAAGGCATTACATATGGATCTAAGGATGTTATAGGTCCATTATACTTGGCCCTCATCAGACCAATAATTGAGTACAATGCTCCCTTTTGCATGTACCTCACCAGACACCTGCAACAACTGGAGAAACTACAGACGTTTCTCACCAAGCAATTACATGGTACATAAACAAGTCTTACACAAAAAGTCTGAAAGCCCTGTCATTGTATTCTGTCTCCTACAAGTTGCTAAGGGTCAGTTTTTGACCCGTCCCTGATGGCAATGCTAGCCTTTGACATGAACAGGTCATGCTGGAGACATAGCTGCATCTCCCAGAGACTGCTAGTTCTCTGAAACAAGCTTCCAATTCATGTGAAACAGATCCCCTCCCTTCTCTGAAACAAGCTTCTAATTCAAGTGAAACAGAGCCCCTCCCTGACCCTTTTCAAAAGCAACCTAGATCAATGGATGGGTGACTGCAAATTCACTCCAGGGGTGGCACCCATGTCCCTCCTGGACAGAGGACATCAGTATTAACTACCATAGGCTCTCACCTCTGTGAACTTCACTCACCAAATCACCGACAACTGGGGCAACTCGAGATTAATATGGCTAGGCTTGTACGGTCTCTAGGGCTGTTAGCTTAGTAAACTTTTATCAACCTACAAATTATCCATAAAATAAATATTAGTTACTACTCCTATAAAACACTACACAACCCACTACTACAACTTGCAGGTTTGTGTAGTATAAGAGCATCAACTGCTACAAAAACTGTAAAGTTGCTTTAAAACAATCTTATTTACTAGTACAAGGAAATTAACTATTGCTATGATGTCCTGTGTAGGGCATTCCCCTGCCCCAAACTCCAAAACAGCATCAAAGCAATGAAAATGACAATGTTCAGCATGAATGGGGCCCCATCTCCCACCTTTAAACTTTGCAGACATTTCTCCAATACCCCCTTCCTCACAAAATGGAAGCTTCCACTACCAGACTGAATCTGCTGACAAAAATAAATCAAAACATTGACGTAAAACATTTAAATAACAAATGTTCTTTTTGCTTGCATTAAATGCTAATGAAATTATATAATGCCATCTTAAAAGCTTAGTGCAGAAAGCTGCATTCCAGAGGAACTGTGATTGATTTACTTACGGAAAAGCAGAAAGTTTTCACCAACAGTCCTTCCATTTCCAGCTTTCAGAGTTTATGGGAAAAAGTGGTAAAAAGTTTTTCAGAACAGGAAAGACAACTGTGAAGCACTTGATCGTGAGTGGTGTTTAAATTGATAAGTGCTGAAAGTGAGGAGTTAGAGAATGTTAGAGCCATACCCCTCAACTGTCCAGATGTTTGCAGGATGCCCACATTTTTGTTTCATATTTTTGGTCTGCTCATCAGAAAATTTGTGGCTTTCTGAACAAATCACTGAAAACCAAAGTAAATACATGATGACAGGCATTTGAGTTTCAAACTTCATATTCGTCAGAAAATGCATGCTAACTCAAATCTTGTTATTCTAGCTACTTTCTAAGTTTATAAGAACAATAATTAAAATCTATCTATTTTTGTACTTTTTATTTTAGGCTTTGCCCAGATTTCCTTGACCTAATAGGCAAGAGGTTGAGAGGTATGGTTACAGCTGCCATTAACGGCATCTGTTCAAGTTGCCAAAATCAAAGCTGCAGATGGCAAAATGTCACAAACAGCTAACAGACCTCGCCCAACAGACAATAAAAAAAAAAAAGAAAATATGCTGGCACTGCACTCCCAAGTCTCGTCACTCAGATTCAAGGAACAACTCCCACCTCCCTGTACTCTTAGTAAAATAAATAAATAAATAAAATCCGTAGAGTGACACTATACCAGAAGTGAATTCCCAAGTCATGCACCTAGCGCCTTTTGGGCAAATGACTGTAAAATACCCCACTGGCTGCAAAACAAGCTACAGTGAATCTAAAGCTGATGGAAAATCATCCCCATTAAACTATATTACACTGTTTACCAGTAATGCAACAAGCAGTAAACAGCTTGCTACAGTTAAATCACCACACATAATGCTGTGCTCTGACTGCAAAGCATTCACACACCATCGGCACCTGCAACCCCTGACAGCTTGCCTCTAGGGTCGGCACCACTTCTCCCTGCTCTGGTTACAGATCTGTCTGGCAAATCAGCGTAGATAACATTCAGTAAGGACAGATATTAAGGTTTCATACTTTTAATTGTTTTTACGAACATGCTTGTTCATTGAAAAAATGTTGTTCTGGTGACATTTTAAAAGTAAACTAATATTTAATTTTTCAGCCCTTACTTTAAGCTTGACTCTTGCAAATAAATTAAGAGCTATGGCCAGGGAGTGATCGGAAGAAAGCTACAATGTGTCAGTTAAGCATTTAGGTTTTTTCCCCATTGGAAAAACTGATTTTTTTGTTGGGGGGACTGATATTTCTATAAATGGTGCTTCCGTTTGTATTGCAGCAAGTGAGCAATATAATTCTAAAGTAATTGAATTTGGGAAAGATGTTTTGCAGGCTAACTTAATAGAAACCATCATTGTTGTTGATATTTTCCACTGGGAATAAAAACAATCTTGGAAAACTGAAGCAGGGTCATATTTAAATAACCGGGGGCAGGGAAGGGGGGGTGTATAATGACATCACACTCACACTGTAGGTGGTACAACCTGTCAAAACTGGGAGTGGGATGCTCCAGAAGCAGAAATAGGGAATTTACTCAAAAATGAAACAGAAAAGTGTAGGGGAAGTATTGTGGGACAAATGTAAACAACATAAATTATGCATTGGTGTAAAAAAAAACCCAAAAAGTGTTCTGAAAGCTGTATCTTTGACACTCTCCCTTTAACTTTAATGTATGGTGATTTTATCTTACAGAGTAATAACCCCTTTGAGGTGTCTTATTTCTTAAATGTTAACAGAGACCCCACAATGAAAGAGGTCTGCTGTTTCCTTAATCTGGCCACGTAAGTAGTCCTTAAAGCCCTTAAGGCTCATTTATTCATGAGGCATTCGCCAGCATTTGATTATCTGGTTTCAGATGAAGTTTCTGTCAATATCCATAGATACATAGATAACATAACAATAATTCAGGCATGGGCGATAATGCCATTCTAGCCTGCCAATATACCAAAACAGTTGTTCTCATAATAAGTGTCTATGCTATTCTTAAATATCTAAACTAGTGCTTGCTTTAATGTAATTTGGTAGTGTATTCCATGCATCAACTACTCTCTCAGAGAACCAATTAGTACACTTCTCATTCCTATAGAATCTTCTACATAGATTGTCTGATAATTACTACTTTTTGATAACCTCAAACATTCTCAGAGGTAGTTGTCTCTAAATGTCCTATATACCTGAATAATGTCTCCTCTTAAATATGTATATAATACACTGTACAAGTGTATTAGTCTTTCATATAACTTAAATTTTTACATCCATGGATGTACTTGATATATTTGCACTGAACTCTTCCCAGTTTACTCGTGCTTTTTTATCTTATAAGGTTTGCACATTGTTATTCCATACTCAAGTTTGGGTCTAATATGACTAACAAACAATGACTACATCATTTATAATTTCCTAGACTTTATAAATCTTTTTATACAACCAAAGGTTCTATAACTATGATTAACCAGTTGGTTGCTATGATTAGAAAAACTCAAAGTTGGATCTACACATATAACCAGGTCCTTAAATGAAACACTTTCAATCACTTTGTGCACTATAAAGTATTCACTTCTCAATTTATGCCTCTGAAATTTCATATGCTTACTTTCTGATGTATTTATCAACATTTTATTAACACATCACTCCAATTAGTTTTACACCGTGACTGTTTTGCTTCTCTATAATCTGCTATTACTGTTCTGTGCACTGGTTTAGATTTCAGAATGGCAGAATTATCTAGAAAGAAAGTAATCTTTATAACCTCATGATCACTGTACATCAATGGTAGTAACATAAAGTAACAGTAATTTCTTTAGGAACACAAACAATGTGTAGTTTGCTCTTTTCTCTGGTAGGCTTATTTCCAGTCTGAAGCAGCTGTTGTTCCTGAACATACTTTTTAAATAATTTCCTCACTAATGTTTCTGAATCAGTATTCCAGTCGGTTTCAGGTAAATGTAAGTCCCCAGCCACTATTATTCTTCCCTCCTGATTTCATGCAGGCAATGTTTGAATTTTTTAGGTAATCAGTACTTGACTTTGGTGCTCTACAAACTCCAACAATTGTTACATGTTTCAGGGTTGTTTTCATTGTCACAGTTCAACAATTGTTACATGTTCCAGGGTTGTCTTTATTGTCACAGTTACACAATCTACAACATTAATGTTATCATTGAACATGTAATAATCACAGGTCTCATAACCATCTTTAATTCATGTCATAATACCTCCACCTGATTTTTGGTTGGAATGTCTGTTGTAGTAAAAACATTTATACCTTGACAGAACTGGTTTCCAGTCATTGTTTAACCATGTTTCACAAACAATAACAACATCTTATGGGAACACAGCAAATTTTCCAGTAAATAAAAATTTTAATTACTTAAATTAAAAAGTAAATTACTATTAATGTTCCTAGCATTAGCAATCATCACAGATATATCAACTGTTGTTATCTGTGAACTATTAAATTTTCTAGCTGGAAAAATCTTGCCTCGTGTTTGTCAAATACTGCAAAATATCTGTTGCATAAATTCTCTTCCCTGAGCTTGGCAAGTGCATACCATCCTTTCTAAACACTTGTGCCCAAAATTAGGCTTGGTTGTTCTACACATTTCCATTTTTTAAAAACGGGACATTTTTCATGTATGTATTTACCCAAAACATCTTTTCATTCACAGTGACCTGACTTTCCTTTCTATATGTGATTTGTCAAAAATACATCCGAACGTCTGTACAGGTTACGCCATCCAAGACAGCTGTATGCTCGCTAT
Organism: Protopterus annectens; assembly: GCF_019279795.1. Classification (NCBI taxonomy): domain Eukaryota; kingdom Metazoa; phylum Chordata; order Ceratodontiformes; family Protopteridae; genus Protopterus; species Protopterus annectens. The sequence goes on from NC_056743.1 coordinate 242,059,513, forward strand.
TAATAGTAGCAAACAGAACAAAATCTGAAAATGTCTTTTAGCAAGAGGCATAAAGCACTAAATAAATGGTGCAATTTAACTGTGGTATTCTTTTTTGTGATATCATTTCCTGCTTGGTGAGTGGAGTCTTTTGGTTTTGTAATTCTCACAGACGTTTTGTTGGGTTATTGGTGTTTTTTATGCCTTTGCCTGCCAATTAGTTTTGTGTATTCCATAGGTACATCAAATGTTACAATATCTATTTTTTAAGATAAGGATTATGATATGTCACCTTTTGCAGTACATGCTCTAAAAGCCTTTAGCTTACAGGTTCCTAGGTAAGTACCAGGCAATCAATCTGCAGACCATTGCAAGCCTAGCCAATAACCCATATTCATATGTTCCTACCAGCCTCAATGATGACAATACAAGATAGACTGGAGGAGAACTTGAGGCCACCATTCAATTATTTAGATTTACATTGAAGGTGATTAAGCATGATACTCTTCTTGACATGCATTGGAAGTTTATTTCAGAACGCACGAAGCTTCGGAAACCATCCAGGTGCAACTAACCATAGGCAAAACTGCTCTACAAATTGTAGCATGCTACAGGCCACCCTCTCAAACTCAGGAACCCCACACAGCCTTCCTGAAGACACTGGAGGGTATAAATGTATCTCCAAACACCATCATATTGGGTGACTTCATCTACCCGAATATAGACTGGGAACATTACTCAAGCCCTAACTTTCTAGCCCAACGGTTCCTGGAGTTCATAAATTCAAGTGCCATGGAACAGCTAGTCACTGTTCCCACGAGAGGAGAAAATATACTAGATCTCATTGTCACAAACATGGGGACAAAATGCTCCACACCGGAAGTATATCCCTCATTGGTGAGATCTGATCATAAACTAATCTCACTGGAAATCCACATCCCGCCCCCACCCCAAGCAAAAAGACCATAGTGAAGAACTTCTCTAAAGCAAACTTCACACTACTCAAGACTGGTGTGGTATCCTTCAAGGCCCCTGAGCCAGAGGAAACCACAACCCAAGCTCTGGAAGCCCTTACAAATGCCTTCTATGAACACCTCCAGGACTGCATGGATCAGGCAATCCCAAATAAAACCAAGACTCTTTCCACAAAGGGCAAACATCCAGTCTGGTGGACCCCAGCCATTAACAAACTTTACAATAAGAGGAGAAAGCTATTACATGATAGAACAAAATCCATAAAAGGGAAGTCACCCCTGATCATTATTAGTAAAAAATACGAGCACTCATAAAATCAACTAAGGCCAATTTTGAGAGAAAAATTGCCATGGATTCAAAGGACAATCATAAGGCCTTTTTCAGCTATGTTAGGAACCTGGGTGGAAACTCCCAGATATGCTCAGAATTAGTCCAAAATGATACAAAAATCACTGAACCCACAGACATTGCCAACATACTGGCAGATAGGTTCAGTGCAAACTTCACCCTTCTCCCCTAAAGGAGAGATAACTATCCCAGCCGAGTGTAGCCTCCCGGACATCTCAAATGCGCAGGTGAAAGCTGCTCTCTCTAAAGCTAAAACACAGCATCAATGGGACGGATGGTGCCCCCGGCTGTGTGCTACACGAGCTAAATGAGGAATTAAACCCGCACATAAGGCAGCTGTTTAATCTCAGCCTTACCACAGGATACGTGCCCAAGGAGTGGCGCACGGCAACTGTGGTCCCACTCCACAAAGGCGGTGCCTCTACGGACCCTGGTAATTACCGCCCCATAAGCTTAACAAGTCTAGTCTGCAAAGCTATGGAGAGGATCATAATGGAGCTCATAAACAAAGATATAGGGGACTTGCAGACATTGGACCCGACCCAGTTTGGCTTTGTCAAGGGAAGATCATGCCTTTTGAACTTGGTTGACTTCTTGAAACAGTCACCAAGGCCATTGATGAGGAAAGGCAGTCCATACAGCCTACCTTGACCTTGCAAAGGCTTTCGACACAATACCCCACTCGGGTATTGTAGAAAAACTTACCAGCTTAAATGTAAACCCATATGTCACAAGATGGGTTGCAAACTGGCTTAAGGACAGAACCCACAGGGTTAGAGTTGCTGGCGCTGTGTCAGACTCCAAGCCGGTCACAAGTGGTGTCCCACAGGGCTCGGTCCTTGGCCCCCTATTGTTTGGCATCTACTTCTCAGAAGTACAGGCCAACATGGGAGGACTTTGGCTGACAAAGTTTGCAGACGACTGCAAACTGGGCCATAGTGGAAAGTGCATCGGACACGGATATCCTTCAGAAGGGACTCACGGAAACAGATAGCTGGTGCCAGAGCCATGGCCTGAAGTTAAACGCCAAAAATGTATAGTCATACCCTTCGGGAAAAACAAGGTAACTCCAAGCTACCATATAGGTGGCAATCCACTAAGCACAGAAGAGGTTATCAGGGACCTGGGGACCCAGGTTGACAGTGGCCTTTCTTTGACACTCACATTGCTAAAGTGGTTAGAAAGACCTTCTACATTGCCCACCTGATCATGAAGGGATTCACATCCAGATCTAGTGAGGTCATTGTTCCCTGTACTCTTCACTTATCAGACCAATGATCGAGTACAATGCCCCATTCGGGATGTATCTCACCCGACATCTGCAGCAATTGGAGAGACCCCAAAAGTTCCTCACCAAAAGGATAAAGGGACTCCAAAATCTGTCATATGCTGCCAGATTGAAGAAACTCCAGCTCCCTTCAGTCGCATACCGCCTGCTCAGAGGTGACATGTGCCTGACATACAAGGCCATGTCCAACCCGGGATTAATGTACACGCTCCACCTCAAAAATCCAAATCCACCAAAACCACTAGAGCAAGCAACTTAAACCTTAGCACGGATATAAATAGGACGTGCTGGAGGGATAGATTTATCACTCAGAGACTCCCTATGCTGTGGAATAAAATCCCGGTCCATGTGAGGCAGAGCACCTCGCTGACTCTGTTCAAGAGAAATCTAGACCTGTGGATGGGAGATCGTAGGTTTACCCCAGGAATCAACTCTGTGTCACTGCTGGACAGAGGCACAACAAACTAATGGGCACAGTATTTTTTCATATAAGGGGTGGCGTAAGCCACAATAATTTGGGCTAGGCTTATAAATGCCTTAGGGCAGATAGCCTAGTATAAACCTATGAACCTATGAACCTATGAAGGAGGTGGCTACACTGGGATATGATTCTTCATTAGCTATGGAATTTTTAGACCTAATGAATAAAAATTCAGTGCATCAAATTGTTACTAGCCCAACTAGAGGACAAAATATTTTTGACCTGGAACTTACAAATGTAGCAACATCATGCACAACTCCATCTCCAATTAAGTCAGACCGTAAGCTAATAACATTTTACTCAAGCTATCTAAACCCTCTGAAACCAATTTTTCAGAATTCAAAGACTTCAAGTGAAAAAAATATCCTCAAATTCTATGAAGTGGTCTAAAAATTAATTTATAACCACATCACCCCAGACACTTTCTCAGTGGATAGATTTGCATTGCATTTTTATGGCCCACATAAATCTATCCTCAACCCCTCTTCCTATTTTTTACATGGGTCAGAGTGTCACTTCAACAGTGACAATCATCTCGAGCCAAGGTTTACACAGCCAGGTGGCTAACCCTTCCACAGTAGCTCATCCATACCACTCACTCACACCATAAATAAATGTACAGAATCATCATTCCCATCCAATTCCAAACACAATGATAAATTTAAAAATGAACCATCCAGTTGACCTACCAACACTAATACAATCTACAATAAAAGGAAAAAAATATTTCTCAAAGAAAATATTAGGAACTGACTGACTAATAACTTTAAAAAGAATATTAGATCTACTAAGGCAGCCCATGAAATCAGATTGGTACCTAAAGCCAAGGACAGTTACACATCCTTCTTTAATTATGTTAGAAAACTAAGAAGCAACACTCAACAATGCACAGAACTCATACTAAATGAAAAAAGAAAAAAAATATTCAAATCCCAGTGGACATTGCATATATCTTAGAAAATAAATGTAGTGCTCTATATAAATAAAACTACATGTTATAAATTCTTAGTAGAGCAAATATGACACGTCTTGCATCTTTCTTTAAAGCTTATATAAGACCTGTCTTAGAGTATAACAGAAAAGTTTGTATATACACCATGGGTCAGTTAAAGCAGCTTGAAAGACTGCAAACAAAGTTTACTAAGATAATTACATTGTATAATAATCAGGGTTATGTGGAAAGATGTAAAGATTTAAATTTATTTTCCACTCACATATATATTCATAGAAAATATGTATTTGCCTCTAAGATTTCATAATTTAAATGTATAGGCTATGCTGGATTTAAAAATATATTCACCTATTACATGTAGGCACACTGACATGAATTTTGTATTAAATAACAGGAGACCACTAAGGCATTCATTTTTTACCAAAGACAAGTAATGTTATGCAATAATCTTTCAATATAAATTAGAAAATGTAGAATTCTAGATGAATTTAAGAAAGTTTTAGGCTTAAGGGTAGTATATGACCCAGGGATACTGGAATCAGCAGTCCTTGAGGCCATTAGGCCTGAGCTCTCTATATATAACTTAAGATATTAGTGCAAATTTCAGTCTTGAGATGAATATTCATGCTATAGGGACCTAAACCTTGTCAACACAATAAACAGAACATGCTGGAGGGATAGATTCCTGTCCCAGAGACTCCCCATACTCTGGAACAGACAACCTATCTATGTCAAACAGAGCTCCTCATTAACACTCTTCAAGAAAAATCTTGATGATTGGATGGGTAATAGGAAATTCACCCTGGAAATCACTTCTGTGGTTCTGCTTGACAGGGGCACAGGAAAATAATTTTCTTGGGTTGCGAAAGCCAGGGAACCTTTTTGGTTAGGCTTGTATAGGCCCTAGGGCCAATAGCCTAGTACCTACCTATGAACCTATATTCAATGCTCTATAATCCCATGCGTCTCTCAAACACCCCATCATCAGTTAAGAAAATGTACTGAAAGTATTGTCCAAAACTTAGAAGAGTTTTACCATGAGAGCAGACAACATACATGGCTGTTTGATAAAGAGTACTAACTTTGCCCTTGCACGCCCTCTGTATAAGCAATTTAACTTAAGACTGGCTACAGGTCAGCCCTAGATGTTTAGTGTGCAGCAATGGTGATGCCACTCCATAAAGGTGCCCCTGCTGCTGATCCCAGAATCTAAAGACTCATCATCTTGATGAGTTTTGTCTTACTTGTAAGGCCATAGAATATATTATAATGGACATGATTAACATTGATGTTAAAATTCTCATCAGGTTACATCCACAACAGTTCGGTTTTGTAAACTGTTGATCCTACCTAATGAACCTGGTTAACTGATTTTAGAAGGTAACACAAACTTTTTTGATAGCAATCACACTGTATACAGAGCTTACCTTGATTTGGCCAAGGCATTTGACACTGTCCCCAAGTTAGCATAAATAAGAAAATAAATGTTACATATAGGTCCATATGTGGTAAACTGGATAGCAAATTGGCTAAATCAATCTGCAAAGTGTAGGCAGCATGGGCAACATGACAGTACTTGAAGGTGACCACTGGTATTATGCAGGGTTCAGTGTGAGAACTGCTTTTGTCTCGTACTTACTTCTGTGACCTACAACATACAAATCAAGAACCACAGCTAACCAAGTCTGCAGATGACTGCAAACTGGGAGTCGGAGTCAAATTCCCTGTGACAGTTGTAAATGTCTGGTGTACTGAAAATGTTCTTAAATTAAATGCAAATAAATGCAAGTTGCATTTGGTAGACAAATTGTCCTCCAGCAGATATCACTGACAATACCCTACTTTAAATATATAGTTAACAGACCTGGGAACCTGAGTGGATAACTCCCTCTACTTTAACCACAATTTAGCAACAGTTGTCAGGAAATACTTATCCTTGGTGCAGCTGATTTACAAGGGAATGTTATCCAGATGTGGTGCAGTGGTGAGCGTTGTCACCTCACAGCAAGAGGTTCTCTGGTTCGATCCTCAGCTGGGGTCCCTTCTCTGTGGAGTCTGCATGTCCTCCCTGTGGCCGCGTGGGTTTCCTCCAGGTGCTCCGGTTTCCTCCCACATCCCAAAGACATGCTGTGGGTGGATTGGACACTCAAAATTGGCCCTAGGTGTGAGTGTGTGCATGTGTGTGCCTTCTGTGGAAGGTTGGGTGCCGGGCTGGCAACTCGACACTGTAAAACTCCACTGCCAATCATGAGCAGACAGGTGATCCACTGTGGCCACCCCTAACCAGGAAAAGCCGAAAGAAAGAGAATTATCCAGATCAAAATGTTATTGTTCCGGTGTAGTCAACACTGATCAGATCAATTATAGAATACAATGCCCACTTTGGGATGTACCTCACCAGACATATCAAACAGGTGGAAGGATCTCAAAGGTTCTTAACAAAGAGGATCATGGGCTTAAAATCCTTAAGATTAGCAAAACTGTCCCTTTTTATTGTGTCTTATAGGCCCCCATAGGAGACATACACCTTGCCATCCAAGCAATCAGGGACCTAATAGTACAGTTTTTTTTGTGCCTTCATAAATCAAGCAGTGCCACTAATACTGGAACAAGAGAACTAAACCTGCTTTAGCAGAATAATAAAACAAGATAAAAGGACAAATTCATTACTCAAAATATTCTTCACCTGTGGAATAGATGCTTCTGTAAATAAAACTGCATGAGACACTGTGTTCCTTCAGATGTGATCTAGATAATTGGATGGTTATTCATAATTTCACCCCTGGTATTACTGGCATAGCCCTCCTTGAGAACGGATGTACAGTCTAGGATGGGAAATGGCAAAGAGTATTGCAAGACTCAATAGCCTTGAAATTCTTATGATTCCTATAAAGAATAATGTATTAAATGCTTGAAAGTTACACATTTCCTGAAAATCTAAACACTATCCTAAAAACTCCATTCTTTTAGGTTGAGGCTTGTCTTTATATCAATTGTAAATCTTCTAGCAAATTTCAATAACAAAATAGTGACGGACAAGGATTTCCCAAGTGCACTAAGTTTTTAGCAAAAGAGGCCTTACCAAAACTGATTCCAACTAATGATTAGTTATTTACAGTAAATCACAATTTTCTTCATAATGAGTGTTTACTTGTACTGATTTGTTATTAACAACTTGACATTCAAATATTTCCCTGTATGCTTTACTTCAAATGGCCATTTATATGGATCAAGTAATGGGGCTACAAAGTCAATTAGCACAACTCAAAATAGATTAAGTATTGTCCAAAGGTTAAAAATAGCTTTTAAAGTAATTCATTTCCTCAGTGTTGAGGTAGAAGGTATTATCAAAATGATAGTCATCCATTTACATGCTAGGGAAGTATTACATTATTTTCAGAAGATAGTTTAACAATGGTCAGTCTTCTACAGGAAAGTTCACTTCTACCACTTCTGAGAAACAATAAAAAAAGACTTTCGGCTTTTCCCGGTTAGGAGACGCCACAGCGGAACTCTGGTCCTCTCATGATTGGCAGTGGATTTTTACAGTGACACGTTGCCAGCCCGATGCCCAACCTTCAACGAAGACACGCCCATATGTTGCTTCCAAAATTATGATATATTTCAAGTGAGGTACACCTCCTTCATATTACAAGCTAATATGGTTCATAAGATTTGAAAGAAAAAAATCTGTGATGATGTGCTCCCGAATCTCTGAAAAAACCTAATGTCCAGGTGGAGAATTTAAATTACCAAAGGCATCAACTTAAATTTTTGCACAAACAGAAGTAAACATGTAACTAGAACATATGTGGGGAAAAGTTGCTCACTCTTTCTTACTTTTTTTTTTTTACTTTTTTTCTAGCACAACATGAATGCAGTAAATGTAGAAAACCTATTTTAGTACAATATCTAACAGTAATACATTATAGTGCTTATAAAAATGTCATTATCACTGCTTTTAGCTTTTAACCTTTATTTACTTTGAATTCAATAATGGCACAAGTTTCTGTTATGTGCTTAGCTATAAGGAAAACTACTAGCAAAGCTTTGCCCAGTTGTACTTTCCCAGTAAACAAATGGTGATTAATGAATTAATTATTTAACTAATATGATGTGGCAACCGGATCACATGTAAAAGAAAAAAGGGGGGGTGATGACTATGATAATGATGATGCACTCATATATACTTTTATATACATAGAAATGTATATCATAACTCCACAATCATACAGCTGTGGGGAAAAGATAAATCCCTGAAGGGGTGGTAACAGTTAATAGAACCAACAGTTAATAGAACCAACGTCACTTTTGCCATCTCATTAAAACAATGAGGAGCACTCTTGGAGATTTGAAAAAACTGACTTCTAACATGATAAACTGGTCCTCAGTAGGTTGGATTTCATAAATGTGTTGGAAAAATATCATTCAGCCACTTAGAACAGTAAATGTAAAAATTACTATTAGTTTTGATCATCGATAGTTTCTAAAACAGATATATAAATTCTGCGAATCAGAGAAACGGTCTCTTGTGTTCTCATTTAAAAAAAATGTCAGTAACAAAGAACAGCAGCAGTATGCTGAAGTGTCAAAAGAACATCAGCATAATCTAAAAAAACGTTTTGCCTTCATATAGACAGTTCCACAGAAAATTACTGCTTAGTAGAAAGACACGTTTCCTATGCTCTCAACTAAGCTTCACAAAGGCTAAATTTAAGGTCCAAGGAAGTCATCATACAACAAAACATGGATCTGTGATACCAAAAATGTCACCTGTATCAAAGATGACCTGATAGCCACTGCATCATAAGATACCCAGTTTACCTTGCAAAAGCAATAACATAAAGCAGACACTCCATCAATAATATAAACAATGCATTAAGATCTGCTAGGAACTCAAGATGTGCATCAATGACTGCCTTCTTAAACACTGACAGCCAGCAAAAACATGCAGAAACGCATAAAATAAAAAAAATGTAGCATTGCTTTAAAGAAACCCGGATAACTCAACCTTTAACAAACAAAAAGGGAAATATGAAGAAACAGAGAAGATAAAAGTTTTAGAGTTTCAGTCATTACCAGAAAGGCGATACAGGCATTGATTTATCAAGCCGATACCATACTGTTGCACTATCAAGTTTTGATTTTGTAAAGAAATTCTTGAGCAAAGAAGTTTGGTTGAGAGGTATGACATAACTAATCTTGCAGAGAAAAAAAACTTGATGCTTTGCTTCTGATGTCCAGGGCAACTTAGCATTTGTGAAGTTCTTGGGCACAGTTTACCTGATTTGTTTTTTATTTTTTTATGACATGAATCCTGCAAAGTGCTAAAGTTTTTCCTAGATCTCTAGACAAAAGCCAGTGATACACCAGCTGTTTATACCACACAACTTTGGAACCAAGACAAGGAGTGTCCCAACTCTAAAGACGAGAAGTAATTACAAGGTGAATAAAATGCCTTGGATAGGATACAAGCAGGTATGGGGGAAAATATACATCTTACACGATTGGAAAATAAGCATTTCATCTGGGCAGTTAACTTCTCCAAATTTGTTTTTAGAGAGTTACGGTTTTCGCAGCACAGACTATGTATCAGCGATAATTATACATTTAAACTGGTCAGTAATTTTGTAGACGTTCCCTTCTTTTGCAAAATATTTTGACCAGCTCCCTTGCAACATATTAAATTTCCCAGTACATCACTGAGTATTTGTGTCAGTAATACCATACATTAGACGTTTGTACTTTTTGTTCAGAAAATGCACATTGATATAAAGCCTGCTGCTGGATTAACTTTTCCAGACATTTAAAGTAATATTTAAGCACCAGTCTTTTTTAACATTAAAAAACTATGGTGTGGTACATGAAGAGATGTCCATACATGATTTCACTTTTATATTGCAGCAAAACAGTGACAATAATGACCACATACATAAAAGACTGCACAGAAGCTACGGCGCAGATGTTTGACTACAAATACAATGCCGGCTTTTAAAAGCCGGTATTGCATTAAAAAGTAATTGGGATCGGCTCTTTACATCTGGGGTCATACCTCTCAACGGTCCAGATTTTTGCAGAATGTCCAGATATCTGCCTAATATTTTTGGTCAATTTCTCATAAATGTTGTGTTTTTTATGGCAAATCACCGTGGACTGAAGCCACTACATAATGACATATTTGCGTTTCAGATTTCATATATTTCAGAAAAAAATGCATGCTAAGACAATTGTCATCTTGTTATTCTAGCAACTTTAAACTATAAGAGCAATATTTAAAATTTGTCCCTATATAGGAACTAGAGCGATGGTCATTCAGTTTACAGAGGGAAAACAAAACTGGAATGGGAGGATGTTAACAAGGTGGGTGGGAGGGATTGTTAGAACCGGATCAATGATGTCACAAAAAGGGAGGTGATTAGCTAAGTGGGTGGCAGTGTTTTCAGCTTCGGTCCAAGATAGAAATGTGATTTTAGTAATGAGATAGTGTCCCAAGAAGTGTCACTGTTAGAAGACTATAGAAGAGGGAACAGAATCAATAAACATACTAAGAAAGATAGATCTGATAAAAGTAATGCACAGTATTAGAACAGACCAAGATCTATCATGCACTATCACAAATAAACTAAAAAGTTTAGCACATGAAAAATCTTAGAAGATATGAAGATAAATATAAAGGAAACATACAAAATAAGCAATTTATTGATGACTCAAAAAAGTTTTATAGAGAATTGGGAAACAAGATAAAAGGAATATAAAGATAGCCAAAAAAGAAGAAATAGATACATTTTGGAGAAATATCTATGAAGATCCTGTGGAACATAACAAAGATGCTAATTGGATAGAAGTTAAAGAAAGAATACGAAGTTTAAAGGTACAGGATATGAAATGGGATAAAGTAACAGCCAAAGAGATTGAAATAAAATTAAGAAAAGCCTCTGATTGGAAAACCCCAGGCCTAAATGCAGTACCTAAATTTTGGCTAAAAGTATTAACATCTTTGCATGAAGATTTAGCCATGAATAAGAGCTATTTATATGCATACCCCAAACAGACACCAAACTGGCTAACAACAGGAAAAACAATGCTCCTACTTAAGAGTGAACCTGCAAGCTACCCTAAAAATTATAGACCAATAACTTGCCTTCCAATGACATATAAACTATATATGGGAATTGATACCGACAGAGTTTATAGTCATTTAGAAGAAAACTCAATTATGGCAGTAGAACAAAAAGGCAATAAAAGAAAGTCATATGGAACAAAGGATCATTTGTTGTTAAATAAAGTCATAGTGGAGAACTGTAAAAAAGGGAAGAATCTAAGTAGGGCATGGACTGAGTTTGACTACAAAACAAATTTGATAATATCTCACATTTATGATCAAAAGAGTACTTAAAATGTATAAGATACATCCTACATTGATCAACTACATTACAGTGACCATAAAACAGTGGCAGACCACTTTTCAATTAAGTCATGATAAAGGGCAAATTATTACCCCAGGGATAAAACTTCAATGGGGGATATTCCAGAGGGTTCTTTGTCACTGCTGCTATTTTGCCTTGCCCTTAACCCATTAAGTTGTCTACATAACAGCTTAGGCCATGACTATAATTTGGCTCCTAGAAAACAGCAAAGTGTAAAGACTTCTCATCTTCTCTTTGTTGATGATTTAAAACTGTATGGCTAATCAGATGAGGAACTGAAAGCACAACTGCAAGCTGTCAAAACTTTTTCAGATGATATAAGAATGTTGTTTGGTCTTGATAAATGTGCAAAAGCAACCTTCAAAGCAGGAAAACTGCAACACCAAGAAAACATCAGTTTAGGACAAGAATGTGATATAAAGGAACGTGAGTAAGAAGGAGTGTATAAATATTTGGGAACTGATGAAGGATCAACAATAAAACACAAACAAATGCAAATAATACTTAGTAAGGAATATTTCAGAAGACCTAAATTAATCCTGAAAACAGCACTGACATCAAGGAACAAAATCCAAGATATAAACCAATTTGCTCTTCCTGTCCTAACTCATAGTTTTAGAGTGATTGGCTGGCCCCAAAATGTGTTGGACAGATTATATAGGAAAACAAAAAGGATGCTTCATGCTCACCAAATGATTTATAAAAATCAGTGCACACCAAGATTATATGTTCCCCATTCTGAAGGAGGGATGGGCCTCATTGATTACATGTATAGTTTTGCAATTGTGAGACTCCGTACAAATCTGCTGACCTCACAAGACCCAAATGTAGTTTAAAGTTTTGAAACATGAGGAGAATAAATCTAACATGACTTCTCTGCTTAATCTAACAGAAACATATCGGCATCAAGCAGGAATGGAAATCAAACCAGAAGTAAATAAAAATCAGGCCGCAACTGAATGTGCCAAAAAAAAAAAAGAAAGAAAGAATATAAGATGAAGGGCCAGACGAGAAAGCAAGAAATGTGGAAAATGCATAAATATAGTTGCAAGTATAGAAAACTTCTGGAAGAACCTCATGTTGATCAGGAAGGAATGCAGGAATGGTTAAGGACAGGCAAATTCAAAGCAAGAGACGAAAGATTAATATTGACAGCACAAGACAGTGGGCTATGTACACATTGGTTTGCAAAGTCCATTGAACATGTGGGAGAAACAGACAAATGTAGGTTTTGCAAAACAGAACTGGAAACAGTTGCACACCTCATTGCTGGTTGCGACATACTTATGGCAGAAGGACTGTATACTGAAAGGCATAATAATGTGACGAGACTGTTGCACTGAGGATTGTACAAACATTATGGCATTGAAAAATACTGAAAAATACTGGAAACATGAGCCACAAAGCATCACATGGGATCATCCATTACCAATAGTTCAAAAGATAGATGCTAGAAAAATGGATATAGTGGTCCAAGAAAAGAAGACAAAAGTAGCATTGATCATTGAAATTGCTACACCCAGTGACTACAGTGTCCCGCGTGCAGAGAGACACATAGTCATAAAATATCAGGATTTGCAAGTAGAAATGAGAGCAATGTGGAAGAAAGACACCCAGATAGTCCCAATAGTAGTAGAAGCAATGGGTCTTATAAGAAAGAGTCTACAATCATATTTAGATATGTCAACAATACATGTAACTTTATATGAACTGCAGAAGGAGTCATTACTGGGCACATTGTGGGTGCTGCGAAGAGCACATTTGTCTGACATCAAAGAGTGAAACAATATTAATTTCATGAACTTTAACTGTACTTTGACTTAGGAATGGGGTCCATTCCTGTCATGGTATTAGAAACTCAAAAGATTTGGAGAAATTAAAAAAAGAGGGAGTCTGTAAGTTCCTTTAACTGGTCCATTTGTAGTCTAGTAAAATGGGTAAGATAGTTCAGTGACCAAAAGGCAAAGATCAGTGATGAAAACACATGCTTCCCATATCTATTCTAGAGTCCTTATTATGAGGCTGGATAGAGGAGCTAGTCTCCGATAGATCCTTTTTAGTGTCTTCCTCCATGACCATCGCATCAACTGCTACACCCTTAGTCAAAAAAGCCTTATCTTTTGGGGCAGTGATGTATTTGTTTGGCCTTCTAGGAGTGGGTGCTATGGTATCTGGGATCTCCCAGGCGTTCTAAGAGATTAAGTCCATAAGCTCGTCAGAAGGGATAGTCACTCAAGAGGTGGAAGGGCAAGACCCAAAGGCCTTCAGGTAAATTGGCTCCTCATCTGAAGGGGGGTGGATTGCTATTCACCTCTCTGTTTTCATATTTTGAGGATTTCTCCAAAGAAGACATCTTCAGGAGGTGACCATGGGGACCCTTATGCATCATCAAGGACAGTATCTGATGTGATAGACTCCTCTGGGGAGTCAAGGTGCTTCCTCTTGTAGGTCCTCTTCCGAGGGACCTCCTCATTGGCATTTTCTAGGGAGGTCTCAGTAGAGGGGGGGTTCCTTTGTGGATGCCCTTAGGCCTGGTGTCTCTGTTATCCTGTGGAGGGGTTACCTGAGAGGACAAAGACAACTGACCCAAACTGGGAGGAAGATCCAATATAGGTTGTGTCATAGAATTGGAAGGAGTCAAAACCCTCCTCATAACCTCAAAAGCAGACTGCCCCCACTCCAAGGACTTCCCCAGATCGAACAAAGAAGTCATTGCAGCCAAGGGTATCTGTGGCACCAAGGACAGAAGCTCCAAAGCTGAGGTAGGAGTAGAACACACCCATGCTGAAGCCCTGAGAGGCAGAGTTGAATCAGGCAAGATCCGAGCTGGCTCAGAAGATCCAACCGGAGAGTGTCAGCTCATAGAGGTGGCCTGCTACGAATGGAGAGAAACACTCAGGGCAAATGTCTGGTCTGAGGGAATTGAAGGTCCCAGAGCTGACACAGACACAACCTGGAGATTGGAGTCTTCCAGATCCAAAACAGTGAAACGGATCTGAGGAGTAACAGGTACCAGAGGGGAGGGTTGCTTCTGGTCTGATTCCTTTGGAATCAGATCTAGCAAAAGTTTAGCCAGGGCTGGAGTCTTTAGTAACCTCTGTACAACTCTATCCATGTCTTCATCAGATAAGCTCCTGGTAGACCGAGTAGATAGTGATGGAGATCTGGACTTAGCTAATAATGGGATGGGAGCCATGAAGTTCTTGTTTCAAGGGATGGAGAACAGCTCTGGTGTCAAATATCTGTAGGCACTGAAGACATCAGAGCTGAGGATTCCAATGGCTCTGAGACTGCCTTGGATCCGGCAACAACTGTCTGCTTTGGGGTTTCTGATGGAGCAGACAGTCAAGGAGTTTTTGGACTCTGCTACGATGTAGCTTTCTGAGCCAAAAATGATCATTTTAAAGGTTTGTCTGAACTTTTTGAAGAGGACTCTGTAAATTGCCTCTGAAAAAGAAGTTTTTAATAAGCCCTTTAAAATCATCTTGTTTTTGTGCTCCATGAGCATACTTTGATTGAACCAGTGGCACATAAAGCACGTTTCCTGGAGTTGAAGAGGCCCCTAAACAATACACACACAAAAATTGTGTATCACGAATGGGCATCATCTTCTTGCATTTCTCACACTTCTTAAATCCAAGTGGTTTCCCTTCCTGTTTTTGTGACATAGTAAGGAAAACAACAGTTAGAAAGAGTATCAAAACGCACTCAAACCCAAACACGCAAGGGGTGAGATGGAGATACAGAAACGTTTAGGTATATATATATATATATATATATATATATATATATATATATATATACACACACACACACACATATATATATATATATATATATATATATATATATATATATATATAAATCATCCACTAACTTAAACAGACAAGAGAAAAAAGAAAAAGGAAATGTGTCCTCTAATTAAAAATGGATGGCAGTTATAACCCCTTAACCTCAGCTTTGGCCGGCTAAGAACTAGCTGTATTCAACTGGACGTATAAGAGAATGTAAGTACCTTTATCTGCACTTTTTTTTCCAAAAATACAGTATTTAAATTGATTTTAACTGTGTTGCAGGAATATTAACTGAACTGGAAGTTAGTCAGTGTTTGCTGAATTTTATTATTTGCTAGTAATTACAGGTGTGGGGGTAGCCACATTCTTTGATTTCCTGTCCTTGCCTATTTAAGTAGTACAGTGTGAAATATTTTCTGCTTAAAAACCTCAGTTTTGGCTGGCTAAGAACTAGCTCTATTCAACTGGACGTATAAGAGAATTTAAGTACCTTTATCTGCACTTTTTTTTCCAAAAATACAGTATTTAAATTGATTTTAACTGTGTTGCAGGAATATTAACTGAACTGGAAGTTAGTCAATGTTTGCTGAATTTTATTATTTGCTAGTAATTACAGGTGTGGGGGTAGCCACATTCTTTGATTTCCTGTCCTTGCCTATTTAAGTGGTACAGTGTGAAATATTTTCTGCTTAAAAACCTCAGCTTTGGCCGGCTAAGAACTAGCTGTATTCAACTGGACGTATAAGAGAATTTAAGTACCTTTATCTGCACTTTTGTTTCCCAAAAATAGAGTATTTAAATTGATTTTAACTGTGTTGCAGGAATATTAACTGAACTGGAAGTTAGTCAGTGTTTGCTGAATTTTATTATTTGCTAGTAATTACAGGTGTGGGGTAGCCACATTCTTTGATTTCCTGTCCTTGCCTATTTAAGTGGTACAGTGTGAAATATTTTCTGCTTAAAAACCTCAGCTTTGGCCGGCTAAGAACTAGCTGTATTCAACTGGACGTATAAGAGAATTTAAGTACCTTTATCTGCACTTTTTTCCAAAAATACAGTATTTAAATTGATTTTAACTGTGTTGCAGGAATATTAACTGAACTGGAAGTTAGTCAGTATTTGCTGAATTTTATTATTTGCTAGTAATTACAGGTGTGGGGGTAGCCACATTCTTTGATTTTCTGTCCTTGCCTATTTAAGTGGTACAGTGTGAAATATTTTCTGCTTAAAAACCTCAGCTTTGGCCGGCTAAGAACTAGCTGTATTCAACTGGACGTATAAGAGAATTTAAGTACCTTTATCTGCACTTTTTTTTCAAAAATACAGTATTTAAATTGATTTTAACTGTGTTGCAGGAATATTAACTGAACTGGAAGTTAGTCAGTGTTTGCTGAATTTTATTATTTGCTAGTAATTACAGGTGTGGGGGTAGCCACATTCTTTGATTTCCTGTCCTTGCCTATTTAGATGGTACAGTGTGAAATATTTTCTGCTTAAAAACCTCAGCTTTGGCCTGCTAAGAACTAGCTGTATTCAACTGGACGTATAAGAGAATTTAAGTACCTTTATCTGCACTTTTTTTTTTTAAATACAGTATTTAAATTGATTTTAACTGTGTTGCAGGAATATTAACTGAACTGGAAGTTAGTCAGTGTTTGCTGAATTTTATTATTTGTTAGTAATTACAGGTGTGGGGTAGCCACATTCTTTGATTTCCTGTCCTTGCCTATTTAAGTGGTACAGTGTGAAATATTTTCTGCTTAAAAACCTCAGCTTTGGCCGGCTAAGAACTAGCTGTATTCAACTGGACGTATAAGAGAATTTAAGTACCTTTATCTGCACTTTTTTTTCCCAAAAATACAGTATTTAAATTGATTTTAACTGTGTTGCAGGAATATTAACTGAACTGGAAGTTAGTCAGTGTTTGCTGAATTTTATTATTTGCTAGTAATTACAGGTGTGGGGGTAGCCACATTCTTTGATTTCCTGTCCTTGCCTATTTAAGTGGTACAGTGTGAAATATTTTCTGCTTAAAAACCTCAGCTTTGGCCGGCTAAGAACTAGCTGTATTCAACTGGACGTATAAGAGAATTTAAGTACCTTTATCTGCACTTTTTTCCAAAAATACAGTATTTAAATTGATTTTAACTGTGTTGCAGGAATATTAACTGAACTGGAAGTTAGTCAGTGTTTGCTGAATTTTATTATTTGCTAGTAATTACAGGTGTGGGGGTAGCCACATTCTTTGATTTCCTGTCCTTGCCTATTTAAGTGGTACAGTGTGAAATATTTTCTGCTTAAAACCTCAGCTTTGGCCGGCTAAGAACTAGCTGTATTCAACTGGACGTATAAGAGAATTTAAGTACCTTTATCTGCACTTTTTTTTTCAAAAATACAGTATTTAAATTGATTTTAACTGTGTTGCAGGAATATTAACTGAACTGGAAGTTAGTCAGTGTTTGCTGAATTTTATTATTTGCTAGTAATTACAGGTGTGGGGGTAGCCACATTCTTTGATTTCCTGTCCTTGCCTATTTAAGTGGTACAGTGTGAAATATTTTCTGCTTAAAAACCTCAGCTTTGGCCTGCTAAGAACTAGCTGTATTCAACTGGACGTATAAGAGAATTTAAGTACCTTTATCTGCACTTTTTTTTAAAAATACAGTATTTAAATTGATTTTAACTGTGTTGCAGGAATATTAACTGAACTGGAAGTTAGTCAGTGTTTGCTGAATTTTATTATTTGCTAGTAATTACAGGTGTGGGGGTAGCCACATTCTTTGATTTCCTGTCCTTGCCTATTTAAGTGGTACAGTGTGAAATATTTTCTGCTTAAAAACCTCAGCTTTGGCCGGCTAAGAACTAGCTGTATTCAACTGGATGTATAAGAGAATTTAAGTACCTTTATCTGCACTTTTTTTTCAAAAATACAGTATTTAAATTGATTTTAACTGTGTTGCAGGAATATTAACTGAACTGGAAGTTAGTCAGTGTTTGCTGAATTTTATTATTTGCTAGTAATTACAGGTGTGGGGGTAGCCACATTCTTTGATTTCCTGTCCTTGCCTATTTAAGTGGTACAGTGTGAAATATTTTCTGCTTAAAAACCTCAGCTTTGGCGGCTAAGAACTAGCTGTATTCAACTGGACGTATAAGAGAATTTAAGTACCTTTATCTGCACTTTTTTTTTCAAAAAATACAGTATTTAAATTGATTTTAACTGTGTTGCAGGAATATTAACTGAACTGGAAGTTAGTCAGTGTTTGCTGAATTTTATTATTTGCTAGTAATTACAGGTGTGGGGTAGCCACATTCTTTGATTTCCTGTCCTTGCCTATTTAAGTGGTACAGTGTGAAATATTTTCTGCTTAAAAACCTCAGCTTTGGCCGGCTAAGAACTAGCTGTATTCAACTGGACGTATAAGAGAATTTAAGTACCTTTATCTGCACTTTTTTTCAAAAAATACAGTATTTAAATTGATTTTAACTGTGTTGCAGGAATATTAACTGAACTGGAAGTTAGTCAGTGTTTGCTGAATTTTATTATTTGCTAGTAATTACAGGTGTGGGGGTAGCCACATTCTTTGATTTCCTGTCCTTGCCTATTTAAGTGGTACAGTGTGAAATATTTTCTGCTTAAAAACCTCAGCTTTGGCCGGCTAAGAACTAGCTGTATTCAACTGGACGTATAAGAGAATTTAAGTACCTTTATCTGCACTTTTTTTCAAAAAATACAGTATTTAAATTGATTTTAACTGTGTTGCAGGAATATTAACTGAACTGGAAGTTAGTCAGTGTTTGCTGAATTTTATTATTTGCTAGTAATTACAGGTGTGGGGGTAGCCACATTCTTTGATTTCCTGTCCTTGCCTATTTAAGTGGTACAGTGTGAAATATTTTCTGCTTAAAAACCTCAGCTTTGGCCGGCTAAGAACTAGCTGTATTCAACTGGACGTATAAGAGAATTTAAGTACCTTTATCTGCACTTTTTTTCAAAAATACAGTATTTAAATTGATTTTAACTGTGTTGCAGGAATATTAACTGAACTGGAAGTTAGTCAGTGTTTGCTGAATTTTATTATTTGCTAGTAATTACAGGTGTGGGGTAGCCACATTCTTTGATTTCCTGTCCTTGCCTATTTAAGTGGTACAGTGTGAAATATTTTCTGCTTAAAACCTCAGCTTTGGCCGGCTAAGAACTAGCTGTATTCAACTGGACGTATAAGAGAATTTAAGTACCTTTATCTGCATTTTTTTACACAAAATACAGTATTTAAATTGATTTTAACTGTGTTGCAGGAATATTAACTGAACTGGAAGTTAGTCAGTGTTTGCTGAATTTTATTATTTGCTAGTAATTACAGGTGTGGGGGTAGCCACATTCTTTGATTTCCTGTCCTTGCCTATTTAAGTGGTACAGTGTGAAATATTTTCTGCTTAAAAACCTCAGCTTTGGCCGGCTAAGAACTAGCTGTATTCAACTGGACATATAAGAGAATTTAAGTACCTTTATCTGCACTTTTTTTTCAAAAATACAGTATTTAAATTGATTTTAACTGTGTTGCAGGAATATTAACTGAACTGGAAGTTAGTCAGTGTTTGCTGAATTTTATTATTTGCTAGTAATTACAGGTGTGGGGTAGCCACATTCTTTGATTTCCTGTCCTTGCCTATTTAAGTGGTACAGTGTGAAATATTTTCTGCTTAAAAACTCAGCTTTGGCCGGCTAAGAACTAGCTGTATTCAACTGGACGTATAAGAGAATTTAAGTACCTTTATCTGCACTTTTTTCAAAAAATACAGTATTTAAATTGATTTTAACTGTGTTGCAGGAATATTAACTGAACTGGAAGTTAGTCAGTGTTTGCTGAATTTTATTATTTGCTAGTAATTACAGGTGTGGGGGTAGCCACATTCTTTGATTTCCTGTCCTTGCCTATTTAAGTGGTACAGTGTGAAATATTTTCTGCTTAAAACCTCAGCTTTGGCCGGCTAAGAACTAGCTGTATTCAACTGGATGTATAAGAGAATTTAAGTACCTTTATCTGCACTTTTTTTCAAAAATACAGTATTTAAATTGATTTTAACTGTGTTGCAGGAATATTAACTGAACTGGAAGTTAGTCAGTGTTTGCTGAATTTTATTATTTGCTAGTAATTACAGGTGTGGGGGTAGCCACATTCTTTGATTTCCTGTCCTTGCCTATTTAAGTGGTACAGTGTGAAATATTTTCTGCTTAAAAACCTCAGCTTTGGCCGGCTAAGAACTAGCTGTATTCAACTGGATGTATAAGAGAATTTAAGTACCTTTATCTGCACTTTTTTAAAAAAATACAGTATTTAAATTGATTTTAACTGTGTTGCAGGAATATTAACTGAACTGGAAGTTAGTCAGTGTTTGCTGAATTTTATTATTTGCTAGTAATTACAGGTGTGGGGTAGCCACATTCTTTGATTTCCTGTCCTTGCCTATTTAAGTGGTACAGTGTGAAATATTTTCTGCTTAAAAACCTCAGCTTTGGCCGGCTAAGAACTAGCTGTATTCAACTGGACGTATAAGAGAATTTAAGTACCTTTATCTGCACTTTTTTTCAAAAAATACAGTATTTAAATTGATTTTAACTGTGTTGCAGGAATATTAACTGAACTGGAAGTTAGTCAGTGTTTGCTGAATTTTATTATTTGCTAGTAATTACAGGTGTGGGGGTAGCCACATTCTTTGATTTCCTGTCCTTGCCTATTTAAGTGGTACAGTGTGAAATATTTTCTGCTTAAAAACCTCAGCTTTGGCCGGCTAAGAACTAGCTGTATTCAACTGGACGTATAAGAGAATTTAAGTACCTTTATCTGCACTTTTTTCCAAAAATACAGTATTTAAATTGATTTTAACTGTGTTGCAGGAATATTAACTGAACTGGAAGTTAGTCAGTGTTTGCTGAATTTTATTATTTGCTAGTAATTACAGGTGTGGGGTAGCCACATTCTTTGATTTCCTGTCCTTGCCTATTTAAGTGGTACAGTGTGAAATATTTTCTGCTTAAAAACCTCAGCTTTGGCCGGCTAAGAACTAGCTGTATTCAACTGGACGTATAAGAGAATTTAAGTACCTTTATCTGCACTTTTTTTTAAAAATACAGTATTTAAATTGATTTTAACTGTGTTGCAGGAATATTAACTGAACTGGAAGTTAGTCAGTGTTTGCTGAATTTTATTATTTGCTAGTAATTACAGGTGTGGGGGTAGCCACATTCTTTGATTTCCTGTCCTTGCCTATTTAAGTGGTACAGTGTGAAATATTTTCTGCTTAAAAACCTCAGCTTTGGCCGGCTAAGAACTAGCTGTATTCAACTGGACGTTTAAGAGAATTTAAGTACCTTTATCTGCACTTTTTTTTCAAAAATGCAGTATTTAAATTGATTTTAACTGTGTTGCAGGAATATTAACTGAACTGGAAGTTAGTCAGTGTTTGCTGAATTTTATTATTTGCTAGTAATTACAGGTGTGGGGGTATCCACATTCTTTGATTTCCTGTCCTTGCCTATTTAAGTGGTACAGTGTGAAATATTTTCTGCTTAAAAACCTCAGCTTTGGCCGGCTAAGAACTAGCTGTATTCAACTGGACGTATAAGAGAATTTAAGTACTTTATCTGCACTTTTTTCAAAAAATACAGCATTTAAATTGATTTTAACTGTGTTGCAGGAATATTAACTGAACTGGAAGTTTTGACTCTGCACTTCAGTTAGTCCCACCCACCCTCCCTGTTTTTGTTTTGGTGTTAATCTTAGTGGCCTTAAAACTGCCCGCCCCTCTTGTAAATTTGTGTTTGGATACTCCTTCTGGGCCCATCTCATTTGCTCCCTCAACTGAGTGCAGTGAGATCATATTCTGATTTCAGGCACTCCTACTGTGTACAAAGAGAGCATCTGGGAAACCGAAAAAAAATTTAAGCCTGTTTCCTGCCTTTCCTTTTAAGTGGTATAGACTATTTGTAGGCTTTTGAGCCCCCAAGCCCTTCTGTGTTGGAGGGAAGCCTTCTAGCTTAGTTTTTTTTTTCTTATAACTAGGCAGTTTTCTAGTTTCAGCACTCAAATCTGTTTCTTTGATCTCAGCACTTGTTCAGAAAAAAAAAATTTCATCTGCTTTTACTGTACTTGTATTTCTACCTACTTTATTTTACTTTTTCATCATCTTAAACATACTCAATTGTATTTATTACTGCTTGGTGTAACTCATTCTAAGCCTTTTGGTTTAAACACTTGCGCTTCGGACCAGTTGTTTTGCACTGAGAGGGTTTGTGGTCTGCACTGTAGTGGCAGAACAGGTAGCTTACATCCTTCTAGGTTGGGAACTGCTGATTGAGGGCTCAGTGTCTGTTATTCTAAAAGTGTATTAATTCTGGTTTAAGCCCTTGGGCTTTCAGGCCAGTTATTTTACATTAAGAGGGTTCGTGGTCTGCACTCTTGTGGGAGGAGAGGCTGGACTCTGCCCTTCTGAGCTGGGAATTTCTGGTTAAAGGCTTATAGTGCATGCATATCTGAACTGCTTCTTACTGAAGTTGGTGCGCCTTGTTTGCTGTGGCATAGACTGGATTCGGGCCTGCTGGATCTAGCTTTGTTTGTGTAACTTGAGCACTAATCCAGGCATTCTCTAAAGTATTCAATTGTATTTATTACTGCTTGGTAGTAACTTGATTAAAGTGTAGCTATCATTCTAAGTCTTTTGGATTAAGCACTTGGGCTTCAGACCAGTTGTTTTACATTAGGAAGGTTTGTGGTATGCACTGTGGTGGCAGGACAGGTAGCTTTCATCCTTCTAAGTTGGGAACTGCTGACTGAAAGCTCAGTGTCTGTTATTCGTAAAGTGTATTAGTTCTGATTTAAGCACTTGTGCTTCAGGCCAGTTATTTTACATTAAGAAGGTTCGTGGTCTGCACTCTTGTGGGAGAAGAGGCTGGACTCTGCCCTTCTGAGCTGGGAATTTCTGGTTAAAGGTTTATAGTGCCTGAATATTTGAACTGTATCTTACTGAAATTGGTACACCTTGTTTGCTGTAGCATAGACTAGATCCAGGCCTGCTGACTCTAGCTTTGTTTATATGCTTGTTGTTTGTTTGCTTGTTATTTCCCTGGAACGCTAATTCCAACTAATACGCAGCTTCTCAGCGCTTCTGTGGATCACTAGTGATATCTGCATTGCTTACTGTACTTATTTCCTTGTTTCACTTGAAAGAAAGTTACTGTTTGTCATTTTTGCATTTAAGTTACCTGTAACATATTGCACTTAAGTTACCTGGCACTTGCTCACTAAAGCAATTATATAAGTCAGCACTAAAAATTAAAAGCACTACACCCTCACTCCCCACTGGCCCTTGTTTTCAATTATAAAGGAATTCCCAGTATTATTCTAGCATGTCCAAAGGTCAGTAGTCAATCTCCTCTCCAGTCCAGCTGGTGAATCTGGGAATATTGAGGCAATGTTACAACTGCCTCATGTACACAGACAACCCTCTCCTCCTCCCAACAAATTCCAACACATGTGAGAGATGCAACCATATAGCTAAACTGGAGGCTAAGCTCTCTCAACTCAGTACTGGCATAACCAGTCAGGAGGAGAAGGAAACCACACTCACTACAATTCCAGTCTCACATAGACCTACCACGACAGCAAACCAAACACATAATCACACAAAAACATACTCGGAGGCTCTAAATAAAGATCTGCCTAAGCAGCAGAGACCTCCAAAGCAGACACCCAAGCAACCGCTACCCCAAAACAAAACACGTGCAACACATATCTCACAAAGCCAGTGTGCCGAACAGTCACAGCCCTTAAGACTAAACAACACACCTGATACACTTGTAATAGGTGACTCTACCGTCAGGCACACTGACGTCCCACTCACCAGGCTGAACAAGGAGAGGGTCATGGTGAGCAGCCTGTCGGGTGCTAGGATCCGCCACATAACACAAGCACTCAGGTCACTCCAAGGCAAGTACAAATATGACTCAGTCATTGTCCGTGCTGGTGTGAATGACCTGAGACGTACCTCCCTGGACTACATGAAAAGAGACATAGAGGAGCTCTCTGAGCATGTAGCCCAGGCCGGTATGACCCTGACCTTGAGTAGCATCTTACCCTCACCAAGAATGATGCCACAATATGAAGAGGAGATGATCAATTTCAACAATTGGCTTAAGTACTGGTGTCATTCAAAGGGGATCCAATGCCTGTCAGCTTGGGATGATATGCTCGACAAGCCACGATGCTTAGCTAGGGACGGCTTGCACCTGTCACCCCTGGGCTTTCGGATATTGGCAAAGGCTCTTGCTACCCCCATAGTGCCTTTTTTAGGCAAGGCTCAAAAGACAAACCCACCTCCATAGGTATCGCAAGGGATAAGAAACTAAGAGTAATGCTACTCAACGTCAGAAGTCTAAACCTCAAGATGCACGCACTCGAAACTCTCCTTAGCATGGAGAACATCGATATCTGTGCAGTAACAGAAACCTGGTTCAGAGCTCCTGAGAGCACCCCAGCACTACCAGGTTATACCTCATACCATGCTTTTCGTCCCCAAAACTTGGACCGAACCACAAAAGGAAGGGGAGTATCGATATTCATCAAAGATACCCACACCTCCAGGTTGGTGACGAAGCATCAGAGACTATCCATGTGCAACTAACAGTGGGTAAAACTGCCTTCCAGTTTATAGCCTGCTACAGACCACCCTCCCAAACCTAGGAACCCCACTCGGCCTTCCTGAGAACAATGGAAAATATGAAGGTCTCTCCAAACACCATTATATTGGGTGACTTCAACTACCCAAACATAGACTGGGAGCATTACTCTAGCTCCAACACCCTAGCCCAAATGTTCCTAGAATTTATAAACTCAAATGCTATGGAAAAACTTGTTACCACTCCCACAAGAGGGGAAAACATACTGGACCTGATCATCACCAACATGGGGACTCTATGCTCCAGACCAGAAGTGTATCCCTCACTGGTAAGATCAGACCATAAACTAATCTCACTGGATATTCACATCCCGACCCCACCCCCTGCCCAGAAAACCACAGTGAAAAACTTCTCTAAAGCAAATTTCACACTCCTCAAAACCGAGGTGGAATCCTTCAAAGCCCCGGGCCTGTGGAAAATATGGCCCAGACCGCAGAATCCTTTATAAATGCATTCTATGAACACCTTCAGGAATGCATGGATCATGAGATCCCAAATAAAACCAAGACCCAATCCTCCAAAGGCAGACGTCCTGTCTGGTGGACCCCAGCCATAAACAAACTATACAATAGAAGGAGGAAGCTACTAAATGATAGAGCAAAATCCCAAAAAGGGAAGGCATCACTGATCAGTATTAGCAAAAAACTACGGGCACTCATAAAATTGTCTAAGGCCAGCTTCAAGAGAAAAATTGCACAGGACACTAAGGATAATCACAAGGCTTTCTTTAGTTATGTTAGGAACCTGGGTGGTAATTCGCAGATATGCTCAGAATTAGTCCAAAATGATATAAAATACACCGAACCCACAGACATTGCCAACATCCTAGATGACAGGTTCAGCACAACCCCCCCCCTCCCCACCAAAAGGGCAAATATCTATCCCAGCAGAGTGCTGCCCCCCTGACATCTCAGATGCTCAGGTAAGAGCCGCCCTCTCCAAAGCAAAAAACACAGCATCAATGGGACCAGACGGTGTCCCGGGCTGCATCCTACATGAACTCCAAGAAGAGCTAAACCCAAACATAAAACTACTGTTCAATCTCAGCCTTCCTACAGGATATGTTCCCAAAGAGTGGCATACAGCAACAGTGGTCCCTCTCCATAAAGGTGGTGCCTCAACGGATCCTGGAGACTATCGCCCCATAAGCCTGACTAGCTTGGTCTGCAAAGCTATGGAAAGGATCATCATGGGCCTCATAAATAAAAATATTGGGGACCTACAGACACTGGATCCTACCCAGTTCGGCTTTGTTAAGGGCAGATCCTGCCTCTTAAACCTGGTTGATTTCTTTGAAACAGTCACCAAGGCCATTGACGAGGGGAAGGTGGTCCACACAGCCTACCTGGACCTCGCAAAAGCCTTCGATACAATACCCCACTCGGGCATTATAGATAAGCTCACCAGCTTAAATATAAACCCCTATGTCACTAGATGGATTGCAAGCTGGCTCAAGGACAGAACCCACATGGTTAGAATTGCTGGAGCCATGTCAGACTCCAAACCAGTTACAAGTGGTGTCCCACAAGGCTCAGTCCTGGGACCTCTCTTGTTCGGTATATATTTTTCGGAGGTACAGGCCAACACGGAAGGACTGTGGCTGACCAAGTTCGCAGATGACTGCAAACTGGGCACCATAATTGACTCTCCAGCCGACACAAGCATCCTCCAAAAGGGCCTCATAGAAACAGACAACTGGTGCCAGAGCCATGGCCTCAAGCTAAATGCCAAAAGTGTATAGTCATCCCCTTTGGCAAAAACAAAGTGCCCACAAATTACCACATAGGTGATAATCCATTAAGTACAGAAGAAGTAATTAGGGACCTGGGGACCCAAGTTGATAGCAATCTCTCATTTGACAACCACGTGGCCAAAGTGGTTAGAAAAACATTTTATATAGCCCACCTAATCATGAAGGGATTCACATCTAGATCAGGGGAGGTCATCGTGCCTCTTTACTCATCCCTCATCAGGCCCATAATTGAGTACAATGCCCCTTTTGGGATGTACCTTACCAGACACCTGCAGCAACTGGAAAGACCCCAAAAGTATCTCACCAAGAGGATCATATGGCTCAAACAGATGCCATATGCTGCCAGGTTAAAGAAACTCCAGCTCTAGTCAGTGGCATACCACCTGCTCAGAGGTGATCTGTGCCTGATGTATAAAGCCATGTCCAACCCGGAATTAATGGACATGCTGCACCTCAAAAAATCCAAATCCCATCGAGCTACGCGCTCGAGAGACTTGAACCTCAGCACTGAAATAAATAGGACATGCTGGAGGGACAGATTCATAACCCAGAGGCTCCCTTCACTCTGGAATAAAATCCCAGACTAGGTTAGGCAGAGTCCCTCATTGACTCTCTTCAAGAGGAATCTTGATGAGTGGATGGGAGATCATAGGTTTACCCCGGGTATCACTTCTGTGTCACTGTTAGACAGAGGCACAGTATACTAACCTCGAAAAAGGGCATAGCAAAATTAATTTAAAATGGGTGGCGAAAGCCAAACACACTCTGGCTAGGCTTATAAATGCCCTAGGGCAGATAGCCTAGTATGAACCTATGAACTAAAACAGGTGATAACAGGGGCAGAGAACTGAAAGATAATGGAAAGATTCAATAGAAGAGACAAACTAAGTAACCAGTTATAAAAGTTGAGAAAATAATAAAATTAGTCAATACTAAGCACAGAGCTAGCTATTAGGAAACCTCTTCGCTGTGCAGCAAATGAGATCTGAGGTGGTAAGGGAGTTGCATTATGAGTAGGGAAAAATGCCCACGAGCTTAGCTGAGGACCTCAAGCTTATGTAATGGCAGAGACAGATCCAATGGATCAGATCGGACCCACCAGTAAGAATGAAGACAAGACTAATAGCATCACATCATCTATTAAAAGGAGCATTATTGTATCAACTGCCAATTAATGGTCAATGCAAAATCACAATCATGAGTGTCCACCACCCTGGCAATGCACATCATTCATACAAATGGCAGATCACTGACCTTGTATATTTTACAAGTTCCATGCTTTAGTTGTGGTTTGTGTAGGCAGTTATTTACATTGTGGATGTTCATGTTTTTGTCTTATATTTATTTTAAGTTCATGTTTAATTGAATATGTTATAGTAGGACAGGTGGAAATTAACCAAGTATTCACTTATTAGTATATATGTCATGTTTATGATCACACACCTACATATAATTCCTCAATATTATGATCAATGTTTCCTTCTCTTTTTTTGTGATCACATATCAAAAGTGATTGCCCAAAGTAGCTGTCTTTTGGCAGGGGAGTGAGTATGTGAATCTATGAAGCAGTTAAATGATCAGAGTGAAATGGCTAGTTGATATGGCTTATTGAGAGTGGGGTTAGTGCATATGTATTGGACTGCAACAAATTGAAACACATTGCTATTGTCCTTCTTCCTTTTACATCCATCACACAGTAACATCAGAGCTGTGATAAAAAAAAATGACTATCTATTGGAATGATGCAGGCTATATGTGAAAGCACAGGGTGGTTATATGATCACATTTCATTAGGGACATTTGTGTGTAAGACAGTCAGTGTTAATACATTTATTTCTTATTTTCCTAATTGTCCTTTTGTGAGATGAGTATACTTGTGTGTGTATTGTGACTCTATTGAGATCCATAACTTACATTTTTATTCTCATAAATTACGATAGAGTGTAAGTTGTGTGTTAAGAGTAGGATGAAGCCATGTCAGTTCATATATTGGATTAGCATTATCTATTTTATAGACTGTATGTATGAATAGTCAAATGGCTAACAGGACACATTAAGTTAGGGTGGCAGAATTCACCTCCACCAAGAAGCCTGTTGCTAGTGGTGTCCCACAGGGCTCAGTTCAAGGACCTCTCCTGCTTTGAATATATTTCTCTGAAGTCAAGGCAAATAAGAGGGCCTTTGGCTGACCACATATGCTCATGACTGCAAGTTGGGTACAATCTTTGAAACCTTCACAGATGTAGATATCCTTCAGGAGTGTCTGACACAGACAACAACTGGTGCCAAAACCATGGCCTAAAACTAAATGCAAAAAATTGCATAATTATACCCTTTGGGAAGATGACTACCCCTGCAAATTACACCATTAATAACAATCCCCTAAGAGTAGACCCAGTGGTAAGGGATTTGGGAACTCAGGTTGCCAGTAACAAGAATTATGATCACCATGTGTCCATGGTAGTGAGAGAATCCTTCTACATTACACAACTTATACTTGAGGGCATGGCATTTTGATCTAAGGAGATCATAGTCCCATTATACTCAGCCCTCATAATAGAGTATAATGCATCCTTTGGCATGTGCCAGACCAGCCATTTGAAATAGCTGGAGTGGCCACAGTGATTCCTCACTAAAACAATACAGGTTGTAAATAATAATATGTCCTATGCAGACTGCCTCAAAGTCCTGTCCTACAAACTGCTGAGGGGTGATCTATCCAATCCAGCCCTGATGGATCTGCTACACATTTGCAAACAAACAGTGTGAGAATTAACTGATTTAAGGATCTACAGCTCATCAGTGAAATTAACAAAACATGTTGGAGGGGCAGGTATGTGTCTCAGAAATTACCCTTTCTCTGAAACAGACTCCCCATACATGTGAAGCAGAACTTTTCACTAAGCTATTCAAATGCAATTTGGACCAATAGATGGGAATTGCAAATTCACTCCTGGCTTGTCACCTGTGGCCCTTACGGACAGGGACAGTATTGTTGCCTTAGGGCACAGGCATATACCAAAGCCATTCTAGCCGATGGACATTGATACTAGGAAAAACTGGGACACAAGGGGCTAGGCTAAACAAAAGTCTCTAGGGCCAGCTATGATCCTGTAGACATTGAAAATCTCTTAACACTGAAGCATCACTAATTTGACTTTGTCAAAGGAAGGTCCTACATCTTTAACCTCATTATTTTCTTTGAAAAAGTAACCACGGAAGTGGATGGTGGTTATGCAGCACAGACACCCTGTCTACACATGGACAAGTAAAAACAAATGGAGCACACAGCAACTGTAAAATCCAAAAAGCAGAATACAGATCCCATTATTGGGGAAAAGCATTCAATCACAGCCCAACCTCAACAATGAAAGAGATAGGAAAGTGTGTGTGATTGATTTCAATCCTTACACCAGTGTAATTATAGAAATTCTTAAGAAACACTGGCCGATAATTACTAGTTCTGGTTCAATAGGGCACATAGTAGGAGATGACATTTGTACAGTATACAAAACAGGCAGCAATTTAAAAAGATTAATCGAATATGGAAAAAAGGGTCATCATGGTACTAGAAAGAACGGTACTACTAGATGTGGCACTTGTAAACAATGCTCACATATTAATACCAATTTAAAAATTAAGTTAGATAACATCATTAAAACTACAGTAACATGTAAAAATGGGAATTGTAACACACAACGTGTTGTTTACATTGCAACCTGTACAAAATGCTCAGCCTTTTACATAGGCAAAACAGAGAGGAAATTTAAGACCCGTATATATGAGCATTTGTACAGGATTAAAAAAGGTGATCCTAAAAATGCACTTTGTAAACACATTCTAGAAAAGGGTACAGACCATAATTTTACATTTGCAATTATTGACCAGGTAGAGATAGGTGATAGGGGTGGTAATTGGAAAACCTATCTGGCATGGGTCGAAAGCAAATGGCAAATATGGACGGATGCCACTACAACACCTGGTTTAAACGACCACATCAGTCTAAAACCTTTTCTAGCATTAAATTAGTAATAGCATTACAGATAGGAACAGGCAAGTGTTGTGTTTATAGATTATTACCATTTTATGTAAAACTTTTTGGTGAGCAGTATCCAAGATTTGTGAATTAATATATATGTATTTCCAGTACACATTCCCTAAATAACCCACTATTGAGTCTCATTAGTTTATATTAGTATCGTTTATACGTATTTGTATAAGTACACTACATATTGATGAAATCTAGTAGGTAGACATATTATACACATATAGTATGGAAGACAAATAAACAGGGAGAATGCCTTTACCTATGAGTCATCCTTAACCCACTGTTGGTATTATAATATGTGTAAAATTTTATAAATTTTATAAATTTTTTAAATAAATTTTATAAATTTTACAAAGGGGTAGAGTTACCTAAGTACATATGAACAAAGAAAATAGAAAATATTTATTATCAAGATTGTAATGTTGCACAATTGATTAATCAATATTGTTTTTAATGTTGTCATTGGACACTTTTTTAGTACTATTTTAGAAAGGTTTGGCGCCAAAAAGCTTTTAAAATGAAAGGTTAACAGGAGCTTATTGGTTCTGAAGAAATCTGTGTTTTGTCAGATGAAAGCGCTTAACCCAGACTAGAGCTCCAAGTGTTTCGTTTTATTTTGTGAATAAATTCATTGCTTAAAAATACTTCTGGTATTCTGAGTCTCGAGCTTGGGGGATCCGTATTCTGCTTTTTGGATTTTACACATGGACAAGGATTTTGGAAGTATTCACCATGCAGGCATTATTGACAGACTTGTAAATCTGAATATAAATACTTATATTGGTCACTGGATACCTAACTGATTGCCAGACAGAGCTCATGTGCCACTTCTGAAAGCCAAAAAGGTACCAGTGTTATACTAAAGGGTTCAATTTTTGGACCTCTCATGTTTGGCATTTATTTGTCAGATCTTCAGGCCAGGACTCCTGTACTATGGTTTACTAATTTTGCAGATGACTAGAAACTGGGTGTTATTCAATCTTCAACTGACTGACAATTAAATTGCTCCAACCTATCTTAGATCATGTTAACAACTGGTGCAAAGACAATAGCCTCAAATTAGATTTAAAACAAATGTAGCATAGTTCAATTTGATAAGCAAAACAGTTTCATTTTCTATATAGGGGGTGCACAACCCCAGTCAGAAACTGTCGTAAGGGATCTAGGCACCCTTGATGATGATTTTTTAATCATGTCTCCACAGTAGCTTGGAAAGCCTTTTATCTGGCCCATCTAATTTTCAAAGCCATCTCCACTAGATCTGAAGAAGTCTTAATTCCCCTTTACTCTTATCTTATCAGATCCATTATTGAATATAATGCACCTTTTGGCATGTATTTATCTAAACATATCACACAACTTGAGAGACCTCAGAGATTCATAACTAAAAGATCAGGGACCTCAAAAGTCTTACTTATTGGGAGAGACTGGCAGCACTTTCTCAGTACTAAATCTGTGACAGACTCCTCCATCGACCTACATCTAGCCTTTCATGCCATGGAAGCTCTAACCCTATTTGACCTCCTATCAGTTTAAAGAAATAATGCTGCCTCAAATACTTGGTTAAAGGAACTAAATCCTCATCAGTAAATAAATAACACATATTGGCATGAGAGATTCATATCCCAATGCATTCCTTACCTCTGAAACAAGCTGTCATTACATGCAAAGCAGATTAGTACCATTGTCACCTTCAGGTAAACCTAGAGAATTGGATGGACAACCTCAAATTCTCATCCCAGTCTATCTTGTCTTGCCCTGCAAGAAGCTAGAAGGAAATTTTCAATAGGATTTTTGGCTAGGCCTGAAATGGTCTGCAGACTGATTACCTGTCACTTACCTATGAACCTAAATCGCACATACTTTATTATCCACTGGCATAAGTATTCCATGACTTCCATGGACCTGCAGATGAAGCCAATACATACCTCAACAAGACGGAAACACAAGGTAAAGTTGCCAAAGAATATACATACACATACTAACCAACCTCTGTATGGTGTCTTTATCCCTACAGAAATGGTCTACAATGTCTGTCT
Organism: Protopterus annectens; assembly: GCF_019279795.1. NCBI lineage: Eukaryota > Metazoa > Chordata > Ceratodontiformes > Protopteridae > Protopterus > Protopterus annectens. Next base: position 242,092,333 of record NC_056743.1, read on the forward strand.
CATCAAGGCCATGAAATATTAATCACAGATGAATAATATGGCACCTCTGAGTGTAAAAACATAACTGTGGCCCATTCTGGGTGCAATTTGTTGTAAATACATGTTAACTAATGCAGTACCAACCCCTAGCATGTTCCCACTCTTTCCATGCATGTATGCAATTTTTTCCCTTGGTAATTAACACTAGTGTCGGTGCTTCTTGTTGCAATCATTATACATTTCCAAATCTCTCCACCATCTTCTTTTGCATCATTTGCCAAAACAGAGCATCCCATTTTGATAATTTTGCTCATTACCATCTGATTAGCATATACCGCAGGCATCTCACATAGAGTGTGTCTCTGAATCATACATACGCTATGGGTGGCCTCTCATTGAGCACAATTGTCTATGTCAATGTAGTCAATGTTTCTGAATATTGTAATTATTCATGGAGGGGTTTGACGGTAATACATTTCAATATAAACCTGTAATGTGATGATGATTCATACATATTCACACTTTTTTATTGGTACAGCATTTGTGTATATGTGCATTATCCGTGTGTTAATAGTACTGCTTTGCAGTGGGTATTTATTTCATTTTCACTTTTCTGTTGCAGATGGTTGTCAAAGTAGTTTTTGCATGCTGTCTGTCTAGTAAACCATGCCCACTCTGGAATATCAATTATGCTGGCAAAGCTGAAACCTGTGCAAATTTGAGCGGGAGTTGCTACACTACACTATAACCTACTTTTTGCCTAACAGCCCTGGTGAATTACTTTTAGCAAAAATCTGAAGGTTCATCTTCTATATAACAGCTCATTTTTACTGAGAAAACAGACGATGTGATGTTTCTCAGATTTAGTTTAGGTCAACGCACTGCCTTTTAAAGAAACCCACACAATTAAACATGCTTGAACAAGTATGAAACCAGACCACTGTTTATTTATTTACTTACTTACAATGCTTATTTATTTTTGGCATGCAGAACCAATCCCATCCACCAATATGCACATCACATGAAGTGGTTACTGCACCCAGCAACCCTAAAAACAATTTATGCAACTCCAAGGTCACACTTTTATGCCACATTAAAAAGTTGTTGCTGATAGTCTATTTGACTGGATGTTTCACTGCCATAAATAACCCGTTTTTCTCACAAATACAGAAGTCTAACCATCCTTTATAAGTTGTTGAAGGTTAGAATTATCTTTTATCTGGGTTTATTCATTCTTTAACTCTGTTGCTGTTTTTGCCCCTAGTGTTTCATCAGACAAACCTTTAAATTTGTGAGTAGTCCAAGACCCAGGAATCAAAAATTTACCAGTGTCTCAGGGAATTAATTCTTTCTTGCAACCCAGCTCCCAAGATGCCTGCTTGTAACATGTGACTGGGTTCTATTATTCATATATATCCTTTTATATGTTGCTTACTTCTAATATTTTGATATTCTTGAGTTAATACACTATTTACCCACCCCCTCAACTGCCATTATCAACAATATAAATATTATTTGCTTTTAGTCTACTTTTATTTCTACCGCGATAGTGGTGCTGCGGTAGCGTTGTCACCTCACAGCAAGAAGTTGTCCCGTTCGATTCTCAGCTAGAGCGTCTTCTGTATGGAGACATGCATGAATGAGTGTGCCTTTGTTGAAGGTTGTGCGTCAGGGCTGGTAACTCGGCACGTAAAAATCCACTACCAAACATTAGCAGACGGGAGTTCCGCTGTGGCGACCCCTAACCCATAAGCCGAAAGACACAACAACAAGTCTACTTTTATTTCTGATACAATCTTTGCACCTTTTTTCCTTCCATATCAGAACTACCCATTTTCTGCTTACGATATGAAGCTAATGTCTGCAAAGGTACACAAATTACTTGAATGGGATGGGTTGCAGGTGAGTACTTGAAAGCAGTTTCTGTACAAAAGACACTAGAATGACTGAGTTGTGAAACCAGTGATCAGATGCCTCCTTTATCAAGAATAAAAATTTCTTATATTGGCTTACATTTTTGAGTAGATTTTCTCCCCAAGGCTCTGCTGAAAAGGAGAGTTTTTTCACCAGTCAGACTATCTTGGAAAATAAATAAATAAACACATTGTCACTGTAGCTTCATGCACCTAAGAATCTATGATACCTTAACCCTGTTGTCAGGTGGAGAAAAACAGTGGCAGCAACCTCAGGCTGGCTACTCAGAAGCAGATCAAAGGCTCACCTGGTTGTGACTGGGATTCATACACTTTTTACAACCTTCTCTTGGTAGATGTCATTGATAGCATGTGTAGCAGCCAAACACAATAGAAAGCAAGCCCGCACAAGGTTCCAAAATGAAAACTTAAAATGCTTCCACAAAAACTGCAACCAAAACACTCAAAGACAGTCAGGAGTTAATGTACCTTGCTCCATCACCCAGAGCAAAGCACTAATCTCAAGCTGGATTACAAAAAAAACAGTTCTTAAACTTTACAAATAAATATCTAGACAGGCTAAAAAAGCTCTAAGAATGCATGAAAAAGATGAAGAGTAAAACAAAAATGTGAGAATTAACCAAGCTTTTCTCCCAGGGTGCCATTTCACCTAAGGCTGTCCCTAGTAATGCTGTGTGCATGAAAATTTTTCCAGTCTTTGGCCATTAATATTGATATGTTGTACATTAACTAGCTGACTCAGCTTAATTTGTTCAGACTAAGCTAGACATCCCAAGATACAAGGTCTGCTAATTTAGGTGCTGTTGAATGTTGACCAATAGTGACCACCTATGTCACCATACATCCTCCTTTTGATAGTTTAGCTTGTGCATGCATGTGTTTTTCCTTGATTTACCATTAAGTAGTTTTCTCAAGTACCATTGTTGGTACATTTCTTATAGGTTCATAGGTAGGTACTAGGTTATCTGCCCGAAGGCATTTATAAGCCTAGCCAGAATGTGTTGGCTTTCACTGCCACCTTAAATTAGTTCCCTGTGCCTCTGTCCAGCAGAGCCACTGAAGTGATCCCAGGGGTAAAATTTCTGTTTCTCATCCACTTGTCAAGGTTTCTCTTGAAGAGTGTTAGCGAGGAGCTCTGCCTAATGTAGATTGGAATCTTGTTCCAAAGCATGGGAAGTCTCTGGGACAGGAATCTATCCCTCCAGCACGTCCTATTTATTTCTGTTCCTTTTACCTTTGGGTATTCTTAAATGCCATTGTTGGTATTTCCTTTCTTATTACCTTTTTTCCCTTTACTTAGTTAAAAAAAAGAGAAGAAAGAATAGCTCTTTCCTTTCTGACTTCTTAGTACAACTGGTCCTGTATGTATATGTGTGTGTGTATTGTGGCTTTTGGTTTTTGCAATGGCCAACAAACCTGCCAAAGGCACTTCTGGTTTCAAGAGGTGCCGAAAATGCAATAGGAAGATGCCAAATTCAGATGGACATGCTCTTTGTGTCTATTGCCTCAATATGGTCCATCTACAAGAGGAATATGCAATATGTCACAGTTTTAGGCACAGAACTCTGATTGACCATAAAAACAAGTTAATTTTGAAAGGTTTTCTTAAAATGGACTTTGATGAGGCCTTATCCAGTCTGAAAACTGAAGCCAGTTTATTTTCTTCTTCCTCCTCCTCTTCCAAACCAAATAACTGAAGTCAGTTGGTTCCACCACACTCATTGGAACCGCTAAGCAAAATTACCAAGATTCCCACAATGCTGACAGCCTCCTCAGAACTGGTGGGCCAAAATATACACTCCTCGGTGCCAACAGTGCCTGCTTCAGCACCGATTTCTTCAGTGCCAATGTCTTTGGTACCTGTTTTGATACAAACTACATATAATTTTACCACATATTCCCCCTCAGTAGATCATTTTGTGGACCATCCTCCCAGTCCTTTCTGGGAGAAACGTCCACCAAAATCTTCACCAGCTTCCTCAGTTTGATCCAACAAGAGCTTGTCCGAATCTGATATTATGAGACTGGTGGATCAGCTCCTTACAGTGAGACGATTAGCTCCTTCCATGGTTACTAGCAATATTAGCTCTGGAACCTTACCTTCTTCTACACCACTGCTTATTCCTCCTTTGACTCCAACTGAGTTTTTGGGGCCCCTGGTACCAACCTTTCCAGCTTCGGCCAGTCAGACCTCCTTCTCCAGAACCGAAAGCTACCCTGACTTCTTTGGGTTTGTCAGACCTGGAGACCTCCCAGGGTTGAGGCTTCATTGATGGTTCTGAGGGGCAGGGTTTGACTTTAATACTTTTGGAGCCCTCCATACTCCTCGGAGCTTCAGGATATGTAAGCTCAACTCTGGCTTTGGCTTCAGAAGTGGCCTCCTCTGTGTGGGGTGGGACCACGGTTCTGAAGGAGTCTGTTCTGGTTCCCAGCTCCCATCCTTCATGGGGGGACCTGGCTTCCCAGCCACAGACAGGGCATTGTCCATTGTGGGCAAACAGTCTATGCCTTCCTTGTCGGACCAAACATCTTGCCCATCCCTTCGACCAGAGCTTCCTTCAGTCTCTTCCATGGGACAGTGGGCACAAAAGTCTCAGGATCATCTTCAGAGACCGCTACAGAACAACCCACCAAAGAGGTACCTTTGAAGAGAAAGTGCAAGAGGAAGCACGTGGACCCCCTGAAGAGTTCTTGACAGAAGATACTGATTTTAATGAGGGAGAAAGTTCCCTTAAGTCAATCCTGAAGATGTTTCCTTCAGGGACATCCTAGAAATATTTAAACAGAGGGGTGGCTGGACTACCCTCCAGCCTTACTTGGAGGAATCAGTATATCTATAGGCTATTCATGCCCAGCCCTCTACCTCTTGGATCTCTCTGCCCACTGACAATCTTATTAAGTTGATTGCTCAGCAGGCTTGAAAGTTACCTGACTCTATCGAGCCGATACCAAGGAGACCTGACCATATCCTCTCTGCCCCTCAGGATCAGCAACATAGGGCCAAATAAGTTTTTTTGGGATGCCATAGTAGTAGCAGTAGCCACCAAGAAGGAACTTGCTGATGAAAGTCCAACTATCCATCCTCCTAACAAAGAGTCTAGGACAATGGATAGATTTGGGTAGCGTGTATATGCTTCATTGACCTTCACTCTCAGGTCCTTGAATTACATGGCACATTTTACGAGGCTTCAGACATCTGATTAAAGAGCTATCAGATACTCTTTCAGGAGCAGAAGCTGAAGGAGTTCAAGATAAAGTGGCTTCTCAGCGTGCCACCCTAGAATCTATCTCCAACTCGTCCATGAGGCTAATTTCTCATGCTGTCAAAGGGAGGACAAGAGCAGCAGGTTCAGGCGTAGCAATCAGGAGACATTCCTGGATGCAGTTATGTGATTTTTCAGAGACATTTAAGTCTTCTTTCATCAATGCTCTGTTTGACAGAACTTCCCTATTTGTTCCCAAAGTTAAAGAGATTCTAGCCAGATGTGAGAAAGATGGGAAGACCCTTTCAGCCATGGGCATATGCTTTTCCACTTCTCAACAGCCTTATTCCAGGAACCAAAGAAGTGGGAGGCTATGGTTCAAAAAGTCCCAAGGACCTTTCCAGGACTCACATGGAAATGACTTCTCCTGGGACAAAGTGTGGAGTAATAATGTAAAATGCCTCTCAAGAGGCAGAAATGGCCCTCAGAATCAGAGTTCCAGGGATTCTTTTCCTGGAAACTCCTATCAGTGCTCCTGAAAGGAGGCCTGATTGCCTTCCTCTGGAGGAAGTCAGGGGGCAATTATCCCTGCACCAATCTGTCTGGCTCAGGATAACAATGGACAAATGGGTGCAGAGGATTATAACCAGAGGTTACAACATCCCTTTTTCAGAAGAAACAAAAAGACTAGGAACAATTCCAGATGTTCTACCCAGTCACAGGGATACAGCAGTCTTAGAAATTCAGAAACTGCTTGACAAAAGAGTCATCCAACTAGTCCCACCAGACCAGACAGGATCCAGGATTTACTCAAGATTCTTTTTAGTGCCAAAACAAAGACAGGGGACTGGAGGCCAATTTTGAATCTCAGTCAGTTCAACAAATCAATTAAGTAAACCAAATTCCGGATGGCCTCGGTTCAGTCTATATTTACATTCTTGGAAAAGACAATTGGATGTGCTCAATCAATCTTCAGGATGCGTATTACCATATAAAAATGGACAAGCAGTCCAGAAGATCCCTGTACTTCTGGCTGGGAGCCAGTCACTATCAGTTCAGGACCCTCCCCTTTGGTTTCACCGCAGCCCCCATGATGTTCACCAGATCATAGCAGTGGTAGCAGCTTACCTAGGACTGCTAGGATTCCAAGTGTTTCCATATCTAGATGACTGATTCCTTACCACTCCTACCAGGAGTCAACTCATAAAGGCACAAGATTATACTCATCTCCTTTGTTCTACCTTAAGAATCACTATAAACCACAAATAATCCCATTTAGAACCATCCCAATAGCTGGAATTCATTGAAGCTATGCTCGACACAGTCACCGGCATTGCATCTCTTCCCCTAGAAAGACTTCAAAAGATCAGAGCACAAGTCAGCTAGATCATTCACAGCAGGAAAGTAACAGTAAGACTCGCTCTACAGACTCTAGGGTCAATGACAGCTTCTATCACTCCAGTCCCCTGGCAGATATCACATGCAAATTCTGCAATGGCTTCTGGCCTTCAAATTGTTCTTCTTGAATCAGCCAATGCCCCATCTGATTATAATCACCAGTTGATGCAAAGAAGACCTGAGCTGGTGGCTCCATTCCAAAGAAATTTGGTTAGGCCCTCCCTTTATCTATCCTCAACCCCAAGCTATAGTGGCCACGGAAGCATCCCAGATAGGGTGGGGGGGGGCATTATCTGGGAAAGATGGTCCAAGGCACTTGGTCCCAGCTGTAGGCCAATTTGCATATCAGTGTTCTAGACATGAGTGCAGTGCTATTGGCATTGCAGGCATTTCAAGAAACCCTCCCCTTGGGAATGATCACAATTCAAACAGACAATATGTCAGTAGTCTAGTACATCAACAAGCAAGGGGGGACCAGATCTTACCCTCTTTGTTGAGAAGTGATCAGAGTATGGCAATGGGCAATTTCTTTCAATCACTTTCTGGTGGCAATGCACATTCCATGGAGCTCCAACGTGATTGTGGACAAACTGAGCAGATCCATCATCATGCCTCATGAGTGGTCTCTCAATTCAGTGGTGGCAGACAAGATATTCTACCTTTGGGGTGAACCTTGCTGCAACCTCTTTACATCCCCTCTGAACAACAAGCAGTAGTTCCTTTGTTCTTATTCCCCCACTGGGGAGTCATCCAGGGACACTTTCCTCCATGAATGCCCCCCCAATCTATTGTACACCTTTCCTCCCATTCCCCTAATATGTCAGTTTCTAAAGAAAGCCAACAGGTCAAAGAACAGGATAATTCTCATTTGCCCATTCTGGCCTTGGCAGTATACCTCTTAACCTGGAAACATCAAAAATCTGGAAAAAGCCCATGAAAAAATAGGTACAAATATGTACACTGATTAACATATAATTTGCATACATAATTACATAACCCCACCCACTCCAATGAAATTGTGGGATACCAACTTTAAAATGCAAACTGAAGAACAGACAACCAAAGTATGGCATCAGAGTCCCCATGCAGCCATTCCAGTGTCCCATTAACTGGCTATTTTGCCCCATTTACCATAAACACTAATGTATGCATAATGCTTTACTTCTACAATGATTATTTGGATTTTATTTTTACATTTTATAGCACAATGCACAAACACTAATAGACATCTGCTAAACAAAACAATACTGTTTCACAATGAAAAGAGACTTGGCATTAAAACTTCTCTGTCCTTGAAACTCACGTTCATTGAAACAGCATTGAAACCCACACCACATCCAAAGAAAATGCATCTGGCCAGTGGTGGATACTAACTACCCTTGCACACAAAACAAGAAACATACATGTGTTCTTTTCTTTGATACACCTTCCTGACTTTATTAAATTATATTCCTTGTATAATACAGCACACTTGTTAGACAGAGTGAATTTTAAATTTATTGTTTGAACATTTTCCCAGTAGGCTGTACTGTAGGCAATGAAACAAAATGCATGAACCAATAATGACAAAACTGCCCAATTCAGAACATTTCCATCATAAAAGTCTACTTCCACACCCCACACTATAAATACAATGACAGTAGTGTAAGCCATAGGCATTTTGCACAGCTTCTCATACTTATTTTTTCTTTGGGGGGGGGGCAAAAGGCCAAAAAACAGGGACACATTTTAAACATTGCTTGTATAATTTTGGAAAGTTACTAGAATAAAATGTTGTGTTACCACCGTGCATTTCATTGGCAAGCCTTGAACCCAGGACCCTGGGCACTACAGTCAGAGCAACATACCACTATGCGAAATCAGCAGTTTCCTGAAAGATAGGAAGACTGAAACTTAAATAGCTATCATTTAGTGAATTCAGTTCTCACTTCTCACCATAGCGCTCAACCTCTTAGCACATAAAACCTGGACAAAGCCACTAATGGGGGAATACAAATTCAGTTCTTACTTCTCACCATAGCTCTTAACTCTTAGCACAAAAAACCTGGACAAAGCCAATAATGGGGGAATACAGCCCCAGAATAGGGACAAATTTCAAATACTGATCTTATAAACTTAGAAAATTGCTAGAATAAAAAGTTTTTGTATTAACATTTATTTTCTGAAGAATATGAAGTCTGAAATTCAAATTCCTGTCATTATTTAATTAATTAAATCCTGCAGTGATTTGCCACAAAAATCCTGAAAACCACAGATTTTATGAGGAACAGATCAAAAATATGAGCCACAATTTCACAAGTGGTGGTGGCTAGGGACTTTAGGTTCTTTTTAAGTGTACCCAAGGCACAGGGTTTGAGCCTGAGTACCTCTAGCCACCAGGTGTATTCAGCACACACACAGAGTTTCAGGTAAATACTAGGTTTCCTGTGTTTGTTTTTGTTTATTAATAGTCATAATGTACATATTATAGTTCAGATTATTTAATTCTAAAATATTATACTGCTCAAGTAGATATGATGCTTCTAAATTATGGACTATGCCAAGGAGTATTAAAGGCTTCAACTCAAAGCTGAACAATGTCAACATTTTCATTGTTAAGTGCTTTATAAAGCTTCCATTTGATTTCCTGCATAATGTGTGCTGTTTACTGACATGGCCAAGACATCTGCTTTCATATTTGAATCAATATTATGAAACAATACTATACTTCCACGGTGGTGCAGCGGTAGCATTGTTGCCTCACAGCAAGAGGTTCTCCCATTCAATTCTCGGCTTGGGTTGGGAGTGTCTTCTGTGTGGAGTCTGCATGTCTGCCCCGTGGTTGAGTGGGCGTTCGAAAGACATGCATTGAATGGGCATGCCTTCGTTGAAGGTTGGGCGTCGGGCTGACAACTCGACACCATAAAAAAAAAACAACTGCCAATCATTAGCGGACCGGAGTTCCACTGTGGCGACCCCTAACCAGAAAAAGCCGAAAGACAAACAACAACAACTGGATCCATTCCAAAACAGGGACTAGGCAAGCAGAGATATATGCATTTAAAATGAAGGATAACACATTTCAGGGCACTGAAAGACAACTTAAAATCCTGGAGGATATTCAGCTTAAATTATCTAGACATACAGCAAGAAGTCAACATTTTAAATATTTAACATTTATATAAAGCCAGGGAGCTTTACTATATCAAGCAGATCAGTCACCCCTCTAAGTACCGTCACCAGAAGTATAAATTATACTATATTTATCCAGACTGTTTCTAATGGGTCAACAAGGAACTGAACAAATAGCAGTTCATTTTTAACGTACAGAAAATATAAATGCATGTATGTCTTAAGAATAGTACACATGTAACTTAAGGTTTACATGAATATTAACTGTATTTACTGTCACTTGCGATAAACTAGAATAGCTCTTATAAAACTGAATTTAAAACATTATGGCATTACATTATATTTAATGCTAGTTACTTCAATGCCTGTGAATGCTTACTTGCAGCATCTGTAATAATTAAGAAGTAGTAAAACATCTTTTCTCTTTATTCATCCATAGAGAGTGATGACATCATCAGTGTATAGTTCATTGCTTCAAAAGCTAAACTGTTGCTTGACAGAAGAAAGTCTGCATAACAGGTTAGCAAAGCTGACAGCTTGCTTTTCATTTTTTTTTGCCAGTTCCTACTTTGGGATGCATTTCTAATTGCTTCCTCTTTTTTTAAAATAAGATGTTCTCCAAATGCTTCAAAATGAAATTATATGAATCTGCTTCAGGGAAAAATCAAGTTGCTATTATGACTGTTGCAAGTAAGCATATGGTTGCATAATTTATCAAGCTGCAAATCTTGATATACCAATCCAAATTTTATTTATTAATTAAGGGCATACCTCCCTGTGTGTAGATTGTACTTCCCTATGTGTAAATTGCAATAAACAGGTTTGTATTACCAATTAAATGGCTGCAGCTCTACAATTTGGGACAAACACACACACACACACACACACACACACACACACACACACACACACACACACACTCACTGCCCAATGTGCACTACATTTTTCCTGCTACTGACATGCCCACTGGCCAGCCTGTTGCTGATGCCTGCCATACTGCCTGCTGTCTCATGCTGCCTTAGGGCCATGAACATTACTTTCCACCTGTGCATTTGGTTATTGAAGTTGCGGGCATGGCACCCCATTTTTATCTTTGCCCAAAGGGAATTTGTAACACAGCCATATTTCTCTACCACTTAATGTCACTTCAGCCTTGTGTCCCCAGCTATGTGTACGACACAGGAATGTCTTGCTGCCTAGGTACCTGAACCTGAAAGTAATGGGCAGGTAAATACCTCTAATGAAATGTCTAGTTGATGTGGCTTGTTGAGAGTGGGGGCACTTCATATGCATCTGACAGCGACAAACTGAAAGACAGTGCAATTGCCATTCTTCTTTTCACTGTCATCCAAAAATATCCTTAGGTCTGTGCATAGAATTTCATTATCTTTTCATGTGGGGCTAGGAATGCAGACTGTGTGTGAAAACATAGGATGGTTACATAATCACTTTCATCAGGGACGTGCTTCTGTGCATACAAGGATCAGGTTGGTAGATTTGTTTCTTGTTTTTGCTTCTGGCGTCCTTTTGTCAGACAGGTATGCTTGTCAATTGTGGCTTTCTTCATATCCTCATGACTGCAATTTTTTTATATTCATGTAAATATGGTATGTATGTTGTTCATTATGAGAGGCATGTTTCCCTGCCATCTCAGATATTCACCCCAATATTATCCTTTTTTCTACACTAGAATGACCTTCCCTGCTAAATTATCTGGAGTTATTCGAGTTTGTCTCCAATGTGTGGTGTACTTTTCTATTTGAGGGGGAGAGGCTGGCATAATGGTTAAGGTGCTTACCTTAGAAACACAAGGTGTAGGGTTTGATTCTCACATGGGGTGATTAGCTAGGCTTAAATTGGCCCATGAGGGCAGTTAGTCTAGTACTAATATATGATATTTTCTTTTTTTTGTTTGGTCCAGTTGAAGATGGCAGATGCTTTTTGGTGGGAGACATTTATCTGAGATTACTTTTTTCATTATTTATTGTTCAGTCCAGCTTATTTATTTTTCCCTGCAACTGTCAGGCCAGTGACAAGGACTTGGGGGTCAGGAAAACCATTTGCTGTGGAAGGCAGTTGACCCTGTATTTTTGTAAGGGTAGCATAAATTCATGACTTTTTGCTAATTAATATCAGTTGCAAATAGTCAGAACTACACTCTCTCTCTCTCTCTCACACACACATACACACACAAATGCGCATGTGCACACAGTCCTATAAAATAATGCCACACAGACCAATAATTCATAAATTAATGAATGTTTATTGGAAAAAATACTTATGCAGACTCTCCTTATATGTATTGCAGTAACAGAGACAAAATGATGAACCTTTTCTGTTAATGTCTGAAATAACTCAAACCAATTTTAACACAGTCCAAAGCTTTCGACTTCCATCTTTTTGGATTCCAAATGGAAAATTTACATGTTTCTTCAGGTAAGTCTGGAGTATCTTCTCCTTTGCTGCAGCACACTATCTATAACTGCTGTTCCAATCAATGACTATCCCTGCATTGAGAAGCCAACTTCTCTAACAGGGCCATAGCCCTCCTCTTATACTCCATTTTGTAATTCAAAAACTTTATTAGAAAAGCAAAACGCAACATTCTATAAATTACATTTTTAAACCTCTTTATTGCATTATCACATTTTCAATTGTAAAATGCGTTCACATACATTAAAGGGGTAATCTCATCGTTTAAAATTTGGGTGGCACTAAGGATGACCAAAGTAATGTCCACCTTAGCAACGTCACATACATTCCTACCCACAGTGTTGTTTTATTTAAATTATATTGTACAACCCCTTCCCCAGTCCTGTATTTGTTATCACTGTAAACAAAACCCTCATGTTGCATTCCTATCATCTTATGGGTTGTAGGGTCTTAAATATTGCCACATAGTTTTTCTATGCCCCAGCACCTGTAATGCAAGTCTTATTTTCTGTTGGGATAGCAATGAGCAGGGGGTGGAAATGAAGGACATTACAGTACACTAATTTGAGTGAGCCATGGAGCTTGGATTGAATGAAAGCAAATGAACACTGTTATTTTACACTGCTAAGCAATGTGTTTGCTGTTTAGCGAGTGTAAAATAAAAAAAAAAGAAAATTAATAAAAAACAGAACTGTGTGTGTGAGTGAATGTATGCATGTGTAAGAGTGTGAGCGAGATCGATCACGTCATTATTTTACACTCACTAAGCAGCTCTTTTGCTGTTTAGCGAGTATAAAAGTAACAAAAAAACAAACAATTCTACACATGTAGGTGTGTTTCTGTCTGTGTTTGAGTATATGTGTGCTTGCATGAATGAGAGCCAAAGTGTGTTTGTATGTGTATATGTATGCATGAATGTGAAGAGTAAAAGCGACCGATCAGTAGGAAACAGCAGTTAAGAGGTTTCCATACCCCTGAACCTCTTATCTCAAGACAGAAACTACAAAGTTGCTGGAAGGACAGGATTTGTGTTAGCATGCATGTTCCGATCCACAGCTGTGTTTCTGGGTGGGGGATGGAATAAGATCAGTCCAGCAGTTAAGAGCTTTGCATGCCCTTGACCTCTTAGCTAAAGGGATCGCTTGGGGAAAGGTTTCATTTGATGTCAGTGAAGTGCTTGGGCCAACATGGGCAAACATCTGAAGGTGTCTTTGAGGGAAATGTTTCATTTGGCATCAGTTAAGTGCTTGTGCATACATGGAAAAATTACTGAAGGAATCATTGGATGGGAATGTTCCATTTGGTGTCAAACAAGTGCTTGGGCATACATGGAAAAAGTATTGAAAGGAACACTGGGGGAAATGTTTGATTTGGTGCTAGTGAAGTACTTATGCAGACATGGACAAACTGCTGAAAGAGTCATTGGGGGAAATGTTTCTTTTGGTGTGAGTAAAAGTGCTTATACAGGCATGGACATACTTCTGAAATGACTGTTGGGGGGGGGTGTTTTATTTAGTGCCAATGAATGACTTCAGCAGTAATGGACCAACTACAGAAGGGTTCATTTGAGGAAATTATTTGTTCTGTCATCACTGAAGTCTTTGTGTGGGCATTTTTGGGGGAAATGTTTAATTCGGTGTCAAGGATGTGGTTGTGCAGACACACATAACTTACTGATGGAGTTGTTTTGGGAAATGTTCCATTTGGTATCAATAAAGTGCTTGTGCAGGCATGGACAAATTATTAAATGGATCGCTGGTGGAAATATTTCATTTAATGTTAGGGAAGTGCTTGGGCCTGTATGGGCAAACTACTGAATGTGTCTTTGGGAGAAATAGTCCATTTGATCTCAGTAAAAGTGCTTATTCTGGGATCACTGGGGACATACCTGTCAACTGTCCAGATTTTCACAGAATGTACAGATTTTTGCCTCATATTTTTAATATGTTCCTTATTAAATTTTTGGTTTTCTGATTTTTGTGGCAAATCAGTGAGGATTAAATTCACTATATAATGACAGGCATTTGAGTTTCAGACTTCATATTATCCAGAAAATGCATGGTAACACAAGACCTTTTATTCTAACAACTTTCTAAGTTTATAAGAGCAATGTTTAACATTTGTCTCTTTTTTTGGTGCTTTGTCCCCATTATTTTTGGCTTTGTCTGGATTTTTTGTGCTAACAGGTTGAGAGCTATGATTGGGAGAAGTGTTCCATTTGGTCACAGTGAAATGCTTCGTCATACATGGAAAACTATTAAAGGTATCTTTGCAGGAAATGGTTCATTTGGCACCAGTGAAAAGTTTGTGTAGGGATCATTGGGGGAAATGTTTAACCTGCTGTCAGTAAAGTGCTTTTGCAGACATGGACAAATTGGTGAAAGGATTGTTGGGGGTAATGTGTCATTTAGTGTCAGTAAAAGTTCTCCTGCAGATGTAGAAAAATACTCAAGGGATCACTGGGGGAAATATTCAATCTGATGTCAGTGAAGTTCTTGTGCATACATGGGCATACGTCTGATGGGATCATTGGGGAAATGTTGCATTTCCTATCAGTGAAGTGCTTGTCTATGCTGGTGCAAACCACAGAAAGGATCATTAAATGAAATGATTCATTTGGTGTCACTAAAAGTTCTTGTTCAGACTTGAACAAAATACTAAAGGGATCATTGGGGGAAATCTTTTATTTGATGTCAGTGAAGTACTAGTGCACTCGTGAACAAACTATTGTAGTGATTCTTGTGGAAATGTTTCATTTTGATGTCAGGGAAGTGCTTGGGTATACATGGAGAACCCATATGGTGTCGATTAAGTGTTTGTGCATACAGGACAAATGACTGGAGGAGTTGCTAGTGAAAATGCTTCATTTGGTGTCAGTAAAAGTGTTTGTACAGGGATCGATGAAGGAAGTGCTCCATTTGATGAGAGTTAACTGCTTATGCAGACATGGACAAACTACTGAAGGGATCATGGGGAAATGTTTCATTTTGTGTCAGTGAAGTGTTTGTGCAGGCAAGGGCAAACTGCTAAATGGATCGCTGGAGGAAATATTTCATTTGGCATCAGTGAAGTATTTGTGCAGGGATTGTTGGGGGAAATGTTTCATTTGGTGTCAGTGAAGTGGTTATGTAGACATGCACAAAGTACTGTAGGGTTAATTTGGGTAAATATTTCATTTGGTGTTAGTGGAATGCTTCTGCAGACATGGACATACTACAGAAATGATCACTGGGGGAAATGTTTCATTTGGAAAAGCTACTGAAGGGATCATTGGGTGGGAATGTTCCATTTGGTATCAGAGAAGTGTTTGGGCATACAGGGAAAAAGTACTGAAAGGAACACTGGGGGGAAACATTTGATTTGGTGTTGTTGAAGTACTTATGCAGACATGGACAAACTGCTGAAAGGGTCATTGGGGAAATGGTACTCTTGGTGTGAGTAGAAGTGCTTGTACAGGCATGGACATACTACTGAAATGACCGTTGGGGGAAATGTTTTATTGGGTGCCAGTGAATGACTTAGGCAATAATGGACAAACCTCAGAAGGGTTCTTTTGGGGAAATTAATCATTTTGTCACCAGTAAAGTCCTTGTGTGGGCATCTTTGTTGAGAAGTGTTTCGTTTGGTGTCAGTCAAGTCCTTGTGTAGACATGGACAAACTACTGAAGGGATTGTTGGGGAAATGTTCCATTTGTTTTCAATGAAGTGCTTGTGCAGAGATAGAAAAACTAATGAATGGACCCATTGGCAGAAATGTTTCATTTGTTGTCAGTAAAAGTGTTTGTGCACATACTAAATGTATGTACAAAAGACCAGGTAGCAGCTTCTAGAATACTTCTAGAATCCAACCATTTGCAAAAATCCACAGATGAAGCCAAGGCATTGACCCGCTTGAAATGGTTTTGCTATGGTGAGTATAACAAAATGTAATAGCCTTAATTTGGAAATAGGTTGTTTTGATACAGGTCCCTCTTCTCCTTACCTTCACAAGAAATGAACAAGTGATCTGAAAAATATAGTTTTGTCAAGACGGTACCCAATTTGTTTGTGGACATCCAAAGTGTGGAGTATCCTTTCCACTTCATTTTTCAAATTCAGAAAAGAAAACAGGGAGCTGGATAGCTTGGTCTAAAATAAATCCAGATACCTCCTTTTTTTTTTTTATTAAACACCTTTATTGAATTATCACTTGTGACACAGACAAATTTACATTTATATAAAAGTAATCAAACTGTATTAACAAGTTCACGTTTACAAACATTATACTTCACATATATTGCTATATATCATATAACCTTAGTAACATTGCATAGATTATTGAATTCCTGCCCTGCCATTTTAAACAAGAAACATCTTTATTAAACCATTACTTACGACACAGGCAATCATAAATAATAAGAGAACAAACCACACCGACAATTCTAGTTGCAAGCATTTTACATCACAAACCATACAGACACACTCCCAGTTGCAAACATTATACATTACTTATAATCTATGCAATCATTTTCAGTCAAATGTTACATAGTTCATTTACGTCTTGCATTCTTTTAAACTTAATTCCTCCCCTGTATGCATTGCTCCCATAATTCCCATTGTTTCCTATGTAGTTTGCCTCTACCCTTTTCTAAAGATGTCAGTTTCAGCTGTTTTATCTCTGTTACTATATTCACTACTTCTAGTATAGTTGATTTAGATTTTGAGTTCCATTTTCTAGTAATTGCTTTTTTGGCAGCCAACATAATTTGACACAGCAAGGCCTTACCATGTCTAGACAATTCCGATTCTGTATCATAGCTCTGAAAAATCATCTCCCTCATCACACCAGTCTGCCTACCCAGCATCTCTGACAGTGCCCACAGGGAATCCTTAAAGTCCACCATCTCACCACATTCCCAGGAAATATGTTCCCAATTATCTCTTTCTTCTCTATCTCACCTCCATTTGCTGTCCACCTGAGGGAAAAATTCTCTGGTGTCTACTTGGGGTATAAAAATATCTATGTAAACATTTCCAATAAAAATCCTAAATCTTCTAGATTTTGTTGCATATTTGGGAAACATACATATATCCTCCCATCGTTTCTTTGTGAATTGTTTATCCAGTCTCTCTTCCCAATCCTTTCTAACTTCTTCAGATTGATTCTTATAGTTATCATGCAATATGTAATATGCTCTACTAATTATTCCTTTTCTAATGCAGCTTCTGTTCTAGATTCTACTAAAAACTCTATCAGTGCCAGTTTTTCATTTAGGACCCACCTATTTCTTTCTCTTTGCCTATACTCTGATATCAATCCTTGATAGGGAAGGAAATCTCTAACATGCAAATTCAGGTACCACCTTATGCATAAAAGTAGGATTAGTTCCCAAAGAAATTCTGTCCCTGTGGAAAATGAAATAGGGTTGACTCACCATAAGAGCTTGCAGCTCAGATAGCCTTCTTTCAGAGTTCAAAGCATAAACTGTTTTCCATGTTAAAAACCTCTAGTCAGCCAGGTTAGCTGGTTCAAATGAAGCTTTTCTAACACAAAATTAGGATCCCAAAAAATGGATACCAGTTTTCTTGGGGACCTCTTTTGCAAAACCCCTGTCAAAAACATTTTCACATGCAAGTGCATTGAAAAAGGAGGATCCATGAACATACATGCCATAACAGGGAAGAAAAATGAACCTTGATAGAAGAATAAGAAGGCCAGAATAGTAACACATAAATATTATAAAACCAGAGGACAACTAGCACTGAATGGGTGCTGGTTATGTTGCTGGCACCAACTAGAAAACCTTTTCTATTTACTAATATATGATTTTTAGTAGCACACTTTCTTACTCCATTAGTACCAGCTATATCTCCTGAGTAAATAGATGCCTAAAAGGAATTATGATCATCCAAGCAGTCAAGTGAAGTCAATGTTAGGGTGTATCAAACACTCCTGTTTTTGTGCGAGTAGATCAGTCTGTGAGGAAGCTTGTGGTAATTGCCCCTGTCCATTTCCAAAAGAAGGCAGAACCATGTTGCCTGGGCCAGAAGAGAGTTACCATAATGATCATGGGGGATTCCTTCTTAATCTTCAGATGTACCCTGGACATTAGTGAAAATGGTGGAAAAGCATACAGAATCATTCCTGTCCAAGGGAAAAAAGGAATTTGTCTTACAGGCCTGCTTGTATGGAATCTTGGACTAGATTCTTGCCAGTTTATTGTTCAGGGAGGAGGAAAAGTTGTCTGCTTAAACTCGCCATAGACGGATCAAATCTTGGAAGACTCCCTGATGTAGTTTCCATTTGTAAGTGTCTGCCCTGGTCTTGCTCAGCTATTCTGCCACACAATTTTGCTCTGACAGAAAGTAGGATACCTGTAGAGTGAAACTGTACTATGAAACTATATCCCAAGCTAACATGGCTAGTCTGCAAAGAGAGCATGACCTGGTTCCCCCTTGTTTGTTGATGTATCACATGACTCTGGTATTGTCTGTAACCACTTGAAGAAGTCCCAGGGACCAAAGATGGTTTAGAGAGTTGAGTGCCTTGACCAGGGGAAGCATCTCCTTAATATTTATGTGCTTGAGTCTGTCCTTGGTGTCCCATGCCACCTGTACTTTTATTCCTACTGAAACAGCTCCCCAAGAAGAGTCTGTGGTGACTGACTACTTTGGAGTAGGGAGAGGAGAAGGGAAAAGCGGGATTTAAGGATATTTGTTGTCTCAACCTAATGCTTTTTCTTCTGACGAATATCAGCACTTGGATTTGAAGAGATAATGAATGTTAGTGCTGAGACCAAAGAGATTTCAGATACCACTATATCTTTCTCATGTGGAGTCTTCCCAGGGGGGATCATGACAATCTTAGATGCCATGAAATTCCATATCCTCAAAGTGAGCAAAAACTGAGTGGAAAACCTTAGAAATAGGTATAGAGCTATTTTTTTCCTGTGGAAGAAAAGCTCTTTGAACTGAGTTGTCTAGCCAATATCCCAACAACTTACTTCTATATGGAGTTAAGAAAGACTTTTGAATATTCCAGTTCCTATTAGCAGAGCGAAAGACCATAATCGTAAATACGGAAAGGGCAACACGTATTGCACGAAATATGGAAATGCCGAATGTCTGAAACAGCGAAAATGGAAATGTCAAAATGGAATGGTTGGCCCGTCTGCGGTACAGCTCAGTAAGGTAAGTGTGCGATAGACAGGACTTTAGGGTTAGGATGTGGGTTAAGGTAAGTTAATAGATAGGTAATGTATGTAATATTTAGTGTAGTGCTAGAAGCAAGGTTTTATTTAGCTGTATGTATGTGTATTATTTATTTGTTTTGGGTGTATGTCTGTAGGGGAAGTGTGCGGTAGTTACGGACCTTATGGTTAGGGAGGGGTTAAGGATAGTGCATAGATAGTTGTGTATGTGGGGTTTAGTGCAGTGTTGGAAGTAGGGTTTTGTTATATGTATGTGTATTTGTTTTTTTGGGTGTATTTCTGTAGGGGACTTGTGCGGTAGTTACAGACCTTAGGGTTAGGGAGGGGTTAAGGATAGTGCATAGTTAGTTGTGTTTGTGGGGTTTAGTGTAAGGTTAGAAGTAGGGTTTTGGTGCTTTACTTTAGGTTAGAAGTAGGGTTTGGTTAGTGTATATATGTGGTTTATTTATTTTGTTTGGGTAGGTAGTATGTAGCGGGTGGTGGGGTTGGCCGACTATGACAGTTCTTTATTTTATTTTTCACTGTTTAGTGTGTTCGGGATTTTTGCGGTTCGCGTTATAGGTGTCAACGTTTAGGTATTCGGTTAAAGGGATTTTCGATGTGCTAATATAGACCCGAATATTCTCTAGGAAGCCCAGCTTGTGTAAAAGATCGCTCAAAAGAGAGAGATTCCTGATAGTTTGAAAAAGACTCTGCAAAGATAAGCCTTCTAAATATAGAAAAATGTGGATACTCTGTAGCCTGCAATGAGTTAGAAGTGGAGCTAGACAAACTGAGAATACTCTTGGTGCATTGGATAGTCCAAAGTGTAAGGCCTAGAACTGATACACAAATGCTTAAGAAACGTCTGAAGTCTGGTTGAATAAGGATGTCATGACAAGCATCTTTTAAGTCTAGTGTAAACTGACATAATTTTGAATTTGGGTATTATCATAAACAAGCTCAAGAAAGAAAGATCCAGAATTGGTCTTAAAGCATTTTCTTTCTTTGTCACTGGGAACATCCTTGAATAAAAACTCTTCCCTACCTAGGAAAGAAGTAGTGTTTCTATTATTCCATGGGGCAATATGTCATAAAAATGCTAAAGAACAAGAGAGTCTGGTCTAGAGAATGAGGAATGACCCAATAATTGTCCTGGAAAAATGTGGTCCTTGAAGGCTGTCAGGGAATTCTGTACAGCTAACATTTCTTTTTGGTTGATATGCAGGTGCATCTGTCTCGGGTTCCATATGCCCTGAATGCACTGCCCTGCCAAGTGAGCCCCCCATGCATAGTCTGATGCGTCTTTTGTTAGGGTTTGGGTGGCAGGGGGTAGAGTGAAAGAGAGCCCCTTGTTGTGGTAGCAGGCCTCTGCACACCAAAGGAACTCTATCTTTATACAAGGAATGATAGGAATCATTGATTCCAGGTCCTGAGAATGTTGACACCATATGAACCAAAAAGAAAAGATAAAACTGAAGACCACAGATGAAGAATCCACTTAAAACATCAGTTTATTGCACCTCTAGTGCTTTGGCAAATGCCTTCAAGGAGTATAAAACATCACATAACTTATACAGTTTATATACCCAAATACATCTAACAATTAAACAAGCAGCCTAAACCAATTAATCAATAAACATTAAAAAATACTTAATACTACTTTCTCATCAGATAAGAAGCCTCCAGTTACATTCCACATTCAGACCCTGAGGAAATAAAGTGTCATATTTCAAAATGAAAATACTTTCTTTATATAACAACTTCTTTTTATACAAATCATCAGAAAATGCACCCTTCATAATATGTTCTAAGATAGTGGCTTGTAACCCATTTGGATTTGAATTGTGAGCCAGCATAAAATGTTTAGCAACAGGGCTATCTTCTTTATTATTTATAATATTCCTGACATGCTCCTGCAGTCTAGTTTTAAACTTCCTTTTACTTTCTCCTACATATACAAGGTTACACGGACATTTCAACGCATAAATAATACCTTCAGTATTACAGCTATATATATTTTCAACCTCAAATACATGGCCATTTATATACTTAAAAGTTGGAACAATATACTGACATACATTGCAATGACCACAGGGTAAAGTTCCTAGGCTCTGCATGGTCCTATATTGCAATGTCTCAGTGGGATATTTAAATTTATTATGTACCAAGATATCTTTTAAATTCCTACCTCTACAAAATGAAATGCCTAAAGACCTAGACAATAAATTGTTTAGGTCCATTGATCTAAACAAAAAATTCCAGTAGTGTTTAACAATGTCTATTAAAACATCACTGAAAACACTATATGTAGAGACAAAATAAACTAATCTTTTCTCTTGATGTCTAACATCTAACTTATACCCCTTACTTCCATACTTATAAGTACCAACTTTATGTTGTTCATTAATAACCTTATCTATAGCTGTTTGAATACTAGCTTCACTATAGCCCCTCAATCTAAGCATCTCACTAGTCACACTAATTTCTTTAAAGAAATCTGTGTCAGTATTACATAGCAGTCTAAGTCTCATACATTCCCCACAGGGCAAGGAGACCAAAGTATGAACTGGATGACAGCTAGTCCCCATCAAATACTGATTACTAGCAGCAAATGTGCTATGCACAGACGTATGTAAAGTATTGCTGTCCTCCAAAATCAGATGTATGTCTAAAAAAGTTATATCTTTGCCCACCTGTATGCCATCAAAGGACAGTCCAAATCTATTATGTTGCATAACTTCTATAAACTGACCAACATAAGATATCCCACCTTTACAAATAAAAACAAGATCTATAAAATGAAAATAACTAACTACATAATTTAAAAAAAAATCTATATGATATAACCATTCTAACCCATACAAACCCATCATCAGGTTGGCATACATGGGGGCAAAAGATGCCCCCATGGCAGTGCCCTTGATTTGTCTGTATATTTGTTCATTAAACATAAAAAAATGTGGATTCTTCGTCTGTGGTCTTCAGTTTTATCTTTTCTTTTTGGTTCGTGCAGTGTTTGGTCTGTTTTTATGGTGAATGAATCTTCGTTTGGGATCCCGAGGCTCTTAAGGGATGACACACTGGAAGGTAGTCAAAAAACTATGGACAGTTTTGTAATGCATCAGAATGCTGCAGATATGGCTGGTTCCAACCTTGCCAATACTTCTGCTTCAGTGGGTGTTTCCTCTACTTCACATTTTTTTGAAAGGCTTGAACAAGCAAGAAATTCTAGAGTGAATGATCCATTTGCCTCTGTGGGACAATTTGGCCCTTCTTCCAGTCCTTCTGGTGAATTGAGTGCTTTAATGAGTAAGTTGGAACAGTTACTGCATAAAGAAACTGCTGCATACTTTAATCTGTTAAGCTTGCAAAGATATGTTGACTTAGACATTACACATAGGGGACTTAGAGCCTTTAAAAGCCCCTCTACTCCTCTTGATATGTCTGATGAAAGGGATGTGCAATTTTCTAAGAACTGGTTATTGGCAGCTCATCGTTGTACTTTAGAATGGATTTCCATTCTATTAGAAAGAGATTGTGTGAAATAAAACAAGCTTAAGGAAGACATTAGAGCTGCCTATAATGACTTATCTAAAAGACTTACATCTATGCAGTTTAACAAGTTTTTAGCAGATGTAAATATTGGTTTAGATAAATATGAAAAAGAACTCATTTATCGGAAATGCACAAAACTGAAAAGAGATCTAAAAGACCATCAAAGTAACCGTGCTTTTATATGGAAAAACCAACACATTTTCATCGTAATAAAGGCTCTGTCCCTTTAAGAAATCACCAGCTCCTTCTAGGAGTGTGTCTTTTGCTTCAGATGTTTCCTCTAATGGTGGGGGAGAAGGAGAGCATTTGCCAGGGTTACCAGCAGCTCAAAATCCATCTAGATTAACCTCAGATTTTCGGAGAGGGAACCAGCAGTTTCAGGAAGAGCAGAGACAGCAGAGTGAGTGGGAGAGAGGAAGATTTCAGTCTGGGAACTTTAACAATCAAGAAGGACACAGTTTCAATGATAACAAGAGAAACAAATGGTATTAGTGTGACTGTAAATAATGTTGTGCAAGATATTCTTGACAGTTCTGTGTCTTTTGTTTACAAAGATGTGGGTGAAACAATCCATGTAACTACTGCATCTGAGTGTAAGAAAATTTCTATTGTTCATAACATTTCTGGTGTGTCTTTATCTGTATATCAGATGAATGTTTTGAATTATGGTCTTAAATATATACCCACAGTGCTGCCTCGGTTACATGAATTAAAGTGTGATATTTTTAGATTGTGTAGGAAGATACATTTAATATATTTTTTTGCCAATAACCAGTATAAAGAAGGTGATGGTAGTTGGTTAGAATCTGATAGTTTAGAGAACAGTTTTTATTCTTGTGTATCTGACCCTGAGGAATGCTTTGACTGTGCAAGTGACTATAATGCCTATAGTTTGTTAAAAACTAATAAAATAATGAGTAAAAGTGATTTTATTCCTCCATACCAACATGAACATATACTAATAAAATAATGAGTAAAAGTGATTTTATTCCTCCATACCAACATGAACATATAAAGTGTTTTGCTCAAATGTTGAATTTTGCTGTAGAAAATGTTTTTTTGTGATTTTATGCAGTATAAGCATAAGTTGGTATATAACTTGAATAAAATGTAATGGAAGGAACTACAGGCATTAGTGAATAATGAACATATTATTATTAAACCATCTGATAAAGGTGGTAAGATAGTGGTGATGAATGTTGCTCAATATTATAAAATGTGTATGACACATCTGGATGATACTAATACCTATGTTAAGAGTAATACAAATTAATATATTAAGGCTATGAATGATTTTGACACCCTTATATCTAAGGGAGTGAGGTTAAAATATTTTTCACAAAATGACAAAGATAAAAAGTTTAATACTTGATGACAGTGAGTTGGCTTTATTTTACTGTCTTCCAAAAATTCATAAAAATGGGGTTGACCCACCTGGTAAGCCTATTGCATCTGCTCAAAAATATTTTTTATCTAATATTGGGAAATTTTTGCATGAATATTTATTCCCTTATGTAATAAAGTTACCTAGTTATATTAGGGATAGTTTTGATTTTTTGGAAAAATTATCTAAAATACAATGGAGTGCAGATATGTTTTTTATAAGTGTTGATGTTGTTAGTTTGTATACTAACATACAGTGTCAGTTTAGACTAGAAGCAGTAAAATATTTTTTTTGGGTGATAGTCCAGTAGCGTATTATATTATTGAAATATTGGAATTTTGTTTGAATAATAATTTTTTTATGTTTAATGAACAAATATACAGACAAATCAAGGGCACTGCCATGGGGGCATCTTTTGCCCCCATGTATGCCAACCTGATGATGGGTTTGTATGAGTTAGAATGGTTATATCATATAGATTTTTTTTTAAATTATGTAGTTAGTTATTTTTGTTTTATAGATCTTGTTTTTATTTGTGAAGGTGGGATATCTTATATTGGTCAGTTTATAAAAGTTATGCAACATAATAGATTTGGACTGTCCTTTGATGGCGTACAGGTGGGCAAATATATAACTTTTTTAGACATACATCTGATTGTGGAGGACAGCAATACTTCACATACGTCTGTGCATAGCACATTTGCTGCTAGTAATCAATATTTGATGGGGACTAGCTGTCATCCAGTTCATACTTTGGTCTCCTTGCCCTGTGGGGAATGTATGAGACTTAGACTGCTATGTAATACTGACACAGATTTCTTTAAAGAAATTAGTGTGACTAGTGAGATGTTTAGATTGAGGGGCTATAGTGAAGCTAGTATTCAAACAGCTATAGATAAGGTTATTAATGAACAACATAAAGTTGGTACTTATAAGTATGGAAGTAAAGGGTATAAGTTAGATGTTAGAAATAAAAAGAAAAGATTAGTTTATTTTGTCTCTACATATAGTGTTTTCAGTGATGTTTTAATAGAAATTGTTAAACATTACTGGAATTTTTTCTTTAGATCAATGGACCTAAAAAAATATTCTCTAGGTCTTTAGGCATTTCATTTCGTAGAGGTAGGAATTTAAAAGATATCTTGGTACATAATAAATTTAAATATCCCACTGAGACATTGCAATATAGGACCATGCAGAGCCTAGGAACTTTACCCTGTGGTCATTGCAATGTATGTCAGTATATTGTTCCAACTTTTAAGTATATAAATGGCCATGTATTTGAGGTTAAAAATATATATAGCTGTAATACTGAAGGAATTATTTATGCGTTGAAATGTCCGTGTAACCTTGTATATATAGGAGAAAGTAAAAGGAAGTTTAAAACTAGACTGCAGGAGCATGTCAGGAATATTAGAAATAATAAAGAAGATAGCCCTGTTGCTAAACATTTTATGCTGGCTCACAATTCTAATCCAAATGGGTTACAAGCCACTATCTTAGAACATGTTATGAAGGGTGTATTTTCTGATGATTTGTATAAAAAGAAGTTGTTATATAAAGAAAGTATTTTCATTTTGAAATATGACACTATTTCCTCAGGGTCTGAACTGGAGGCTTCTTATCTGATGAGAAAGTAGTATTAAGTATTTTTTAATGTTTATTGATTAATTGGTTTAGGCTATTTGTTTATTGTTAGATGTATTAGGGTATATAAACTGTGTAAGTTATGTGATGTTTTATACTCCTTGAAGGCAGTTGCCGAAGCACTAGAGGTACAATAAACTGGTGTTTTAAGTGGATTCTTCGTCTGTGGTCTTCAATGTTGATACCATAGGCTTTTTAGATACCATTGTAGTTTCCTCATATGCAGTCTTGCATATGGAATTAATAGAATGCAAGAGGCCATGAACCCCAGGGCTTGCAGAATTTTCCTTGCAGATAGCTGGGTCTTTCTGGCCAGTAGTTTGAAGTAGGTTGCCAAATAAACTTGTTTCTCTGGAGTGAGGAAAGCCATCTGGGAAGTTGTGTTCAAGCTTGCCCCCAGGAATACAATCTGTTGGCAGGATACTAGATGAGATTTCTTTTCGTTTATGGTGTACCCCTGTGAGGTTAGAAGTTTCTTTATGAATGCCAGATGTTTTAATAGCAAGTCCTGGCTTTCTGCCTGAATCAGACAATCGTCCAAGTATGGGTATATTTGAATATTTCTCTGCCTGCAAAATGCAATGGCTGGAGCTAGATACTTTGTGAATACCTTGGGTGCAGTAGATAGGCCAAAGGGAAGTGCAGAGAACTGATAGTGCATGGAGCCTGCCCTGAAGTGTAGGTATTTCCTGCAAGATTCCCTTATTGGAATGTGCAGGTAAGCTTCCTTTAAGTCTTGCCAACCAGGCATCTTTGCCTAGCATAGGAAGCAGCTGTTGAAGTGTTGGCATTTTGAATTTTGGGATTACCAAAAAAGTGTTTTCAGGATAGGACACCAAGAACTGTCTATTCTGGGTACCAGGAAAAGTCTTGAATAAAAACCTTGGCCCCATTCTTCTGCTGGGACAGGTTGAATAGCCCTGATACTCAGAAGAGAGAGAACCTGCTGTAGACCCTCTGTCCACTGATTTGGGGGTAGGTCTGGCCAACCATTTGGGGTTGGTAGGGAGTGAAAGTAGAATCTGTATCCTCGGGAAACTATATTCAAAACCCATTTGTCCTAGGTAATGAGTTCCCAGTTTTTTGCATGCAGAGCGAGCTTTCCTTCTAAGGGAGCAGGCAGTTGAGCAGGGCTTGGAAGGGTTAAGGTTAAGTCATTGTGCCATTTTTCCATGGGGGGTGTCTTACTACTCCCTGCTTTGGAAGTGGGAGCCCCCCACTGTTTAGGCCTGTGCGTATCCTGAGACTGTTACCTAGGTGGTCTGCTGTTCCTGGGTTTGGACTGAGAAGGCCTGGAAGAGGCTGGAAAGGACCAATTCTATGAAGGCCAATGCATACTAAATCTGGGAGGCTGTACTTGCAGGAAATCTTTAACAGTTTGCATAGATTTAGCTTTTTCCTCCATCTTTTTGAGGACGACTTCTGCTTTGTTGCCAAACAGGTGGTCTTGGTTTAAGGGAGCATCCAGTAATTTAGCTTTAACATGATCTGGCAAGTTTTGCTCCTTAAGCCAAGCATGCCTTCTAAGTACAGACCCAGTGACAGCAGCCCTGCAAGATGCTTCTAAAGAATCAAAACCACATTGCAAAGTGTTTACCAACTTGTTCTGCAGAATGCATTAAACCCTGTAATTCTTTGTGTTCAGCACAGTCAGGAATCAACATCATTTTCTGTTTAAGTAACTCCATAATATGCTGCTGATACTTTAACATGTGAAACTGGCAATTTAAAGCCCTAATGGCCAAAGTAATAGACGTATATACCCTCTTACCCCATCTGTCCAAGGCTCTAGAATCCCTATCAGAAGGGGTAGGGTTTTTAGCAGCAGTAGCCTTAATGCCCTTTGGTCCTTGGGAAATGGTTTCTGGATCCGCAGTAGGATTCTTGAAGAGGAACTTGTGAGAGTCAGGTACTCTGTAATGCCTGTCAGGTTTTCTGGGAGCTAGAGGTAAAGTGTCTGGGGAAAGGCTAGATTCCAAGAAAGCATCATCTACAATGTCCAGAACAGGAGGGATAGCTAAAGGCCTGTGTTGAGGGAGGAGTAAGAATTCCCTAAGCCTCTTTTTGGAGTCAGAGTAATCCTGGCTTTCCCAGAGGAAATGCTCCCTAAGAGTATGCAAGGTTTCACCAAAAGAAAAATCTTCTGGAGGGGAAGCAGAGGGAATGGAATCCTCTGCATCAGAATCCTCATAGGTAGATAAGGGCAAGTCCTGGTAATCAGAAGAAACAGAAATATCAGATTCCTCATCAGAAGAATTAGAAGGAAAATCAGTTCTAGGTCTCTTAGAGGGGGAAGGCTGGCTTCCTCTAATTAAGGTAATAAGGTCTTCAGCCATTCTAAGCATTTGCTTTCTAGGCATATGGGCTTGATTATGCAGTCTGGACACCGGTTTTCTAAGCATAGGTCGAGTTTTGGGCCTGAATGAAGAAGATGGCGTTGGTTTAAAATGCAAGTCTGTAGGCCTGAATACATCCTCAGAAGCTGGTGCCTGCACAGCAGCTCCGGACCCATCCAAGGTAGAGACATCCGCAGGTTCCATAGTCGAAGAAGCATCTTGCGGTATCCAGACTCCGAATGGGTCTCAGTAGAAGCCTATGAATCTGAGGTAGTGGATATCAAGGGCTGCAAAAGCGCCTCACTGAGTACCGGCGGACTGGCAACTAGCTTAACAGAAGCATCGTCAGCAGTTTTGGACCTATGCGGTCTGTCTCTGTTTTTATCCTTACGTTTTTTCGGAATACCGATAGTCGGATGGCTTACCAAAGCCATTTCTGGATAGTTATACCGAGTACCAAAATAATTTGCTGCAAATATAGCCCAATGATGAATAGTTCGGGGGTTAAACAAGGCACAAAACTGACAGCGAGGGACGTCGTGGTCTGGGCCTAAGCAAGGAATGCAGTACAAATGAAAATCTTTATGAGGTATTTGCTTTCCACAGGTAATACAATTATTAACTTTTACTGACATCTGTTAAGAGCAAGAAAAAGGATCCCCAACTGGGTACTTAGCTTTTTTGAAGACTTCAGTTCTGAAACTCGAAAATGAAAATTTCAGGAGTCGGCCGACTGGCACTTGCGAACTGCTTCTGCTTTGGGCACCACGCAGCAAGAAAGACTGATGTAATGGCATTGGCTGCATGTTTTACACCCCTGATGACCTGATGTCATGGAAGAAGAGACAGCATCCGATGCAGGAATCCAAGACTCTGGTATTCAGGCTGGCTGAGGGCTACCTGCAGGCAGATAACCCAAATGTGATGACTGCAACAGTGAAACACGAAGAACATCTGCAGATAAAACATTCCTCATACTTTCACAATTGGAGCAAACTGTAACATATAAGCCTGCCAATTCAAAATTCTGAAAATCAAGCTGCAGAAGTATGTACCTTTTCCTCATACCTATCAATAGGTATGATTGGACTGGAATTGACTAGGTGCTTAGAAGCAGTGGATTCAACTAGAGTTACAGCTGCTGGGTCAGATTTTGGAATAGTGCAAACATTTTTTTAAAGACTGAGGAACTTTATACATTTTGTCTGCCTTTTTCAGGAGAGAAGGCTATTAGAAAAATTGGAGGCAGTAACACACAAAGGCAACTTCTAATGCAGGCATAACAGGGGGAATGGGTATATAATCTGGAAAATCCTTTTGTAACAACTGAGAAACCTCAGTATTCACCCACTGAAAACACTGGCATATTCTAGCAGTAAACTCAGAGAAAGAGAAACTCCCACAAGCAGAATCTGAAACTGAGCTCTCCTCAGAGTCTGAATCTGAAATCTGAGGATGAAAACATGTATCCATCCCTGCATCTTTGCATTCAAATTCAGAATCTTGAATTTCTTCAAGAAAAGAGGTATCCCTCTTTCTTTTACTAGAAACTACTTTACAAAGAAGAATAAATAACCTGAATTAAACCCTGAGACAGACCCAGTAAACTACTCCTATTCAAAGAAATTTGAGGAGTACATGCTAGGTTTTCTGTTTCTTTTTGACAGGAAAAATAGGGCCATCTATGTTAGCAGAAAACAATCCACAAACCAAGTAGATACTGGCAGCTTTTGCAAAACAAAAAGCGACACTCGAAGATTAAAATCACTTTATAAAACTGCAGATACTGAAAAGTACAGTACAAAAATACAAACAGCAACTCCAAGGCAGTATTAAACTGCAGATACTAAAGAGTACAACAAAAATACGGACAGCAAATCCAAAGCAGTATTAAGTGCTTTTGTAAGATAAATGACTTCATCAGAATACGATCTATGTTACTAATGGCAGTAGCAGCTTCCTCGTGGATGGGTGTAGCATTCTGACCCAACAGGGACACATTCCCTGTTTCCACTCCCAAGAGTGACTCTGCCTTACCCCACTAAGGGAACCCCAACAGCTGCAATGGACATAGTTAACTCCCCTTCACAAGTCCATAGGAGCTGTAGATGCTACAGCAGAGGGATCTGGGGTAAAATATGAGTTGTCTGAGGTGCAACCAATGGCGACAGCAGAGTTATCAACCTGCAGCTGAGACAAATTGCTAGTCTGCTGTGGTGGCAAAGACTGTTTGCTTAATTTTCTTCTTTTTGTGGCTGGAAGAAGAACCAACTGTGGGAGCAGCAGTCTGTTCCATAGTATGGTCAAAAACTGTTCTTCCTTTCTGGGGAAGACAAGCAGCAAATGCTGGTTAAAACTAACAGTCTACAAAAGCTCCTTTTTTGACAGACAAACACAGAACATTTATTTATTTATTTATTTAACATTTGTTTACCGGGAAAGTCTGACTTGGAACAAAGCCAATTTTTAGAGAAGGCCCAGAGAGAAATGCTCCAGACTCATGCTGCAATAT
This sequence comes from Protopterus annectens, assembly GCF_019279795.1. Lineage (NCBI taxonomy): Eukaryota > Metazoa > Chordata > Ceratodontiformes > Protopteridae > Protopterus > Protopterus annectens. The sequence goes on from NC_056743.1 coordinate 242,122,997, forward strand.
AGCAATAACCCACGCCTGGGTGTGGGTAATGCTGGATTTACCCACAGTTGGTGTGGTTTGGTCACGAGGGCAAAGCCCGAGTGGCCAAAGACAACCGTGGGTAAATCCAGTATTACCCACACCCAGAAGTGGATTATTGCTATTATACAATGACATTATTTAAGAAACAAAATAATTACTTTTCTTAAATAATGGCATTGTATAATGCCTCCTTGCTGCCCTTCCGCAGCTGTCTGGTATTCTGTGGCAGTTCTGATGTACTGCGCATGCATAAGCTTACGCAGTACATCAGAGCTGTGAGAAAGCAAGATCTCTGTTGCTTTTTACAAACTGTCTCGCTATGTTAAAGGAGTTTAACATAGCGAGACAGCTTTAAATAAAGCAACGGAGAAAGCAAGATCTCCATTGCCTTTTACAAAGTGTCTCGCTATATTAAAGGAGTTTAACATAGTGAGACAGTTTTAAATAAAGCAACGGATATAGGAAGATTTCCGTTACTTTTTTTAAAGCTCTCACTATGATAAACTCGTTTAACATAGCACGACAGTGTGTAAAAAGCAACGGAGATCTTGCATTCTCCGTTGCTGTAAAAAAGAGTTATACTAATGGAAAAAGTCTGGGCGACCGGACCTTTTTCCATTAGTATAACTCTGATGTACAAAATGCATGCTGACCAATCAGCATGCATGTTTTGGAATATTAATAGGGGGTCGTTGTATAATGCACTTTAAAACACTATGTCAGCCCCACAAAGTAAAATAAACACAATTTCTCCACAGAAAACAAAATGGTTTCAGTTACTTTACAACACTTTTAAACTGACAAGAAAAAAATGAGCACTCCATTTAAAAATATATTACAGTCTCGTGCCAGTGCATTAAACCTTAACACTCCTTGCTTTAAAATAACTTTACTAAAGAGGACAGCAATAAAACAACAATACAAATAAGAAAATGGAATGATTTTTTTTTACTTAAAAGGAACTTATCTGCTCAGCAAATGTACAGGATGAGCTAACCAATCCTTGAAAGCCTCAGAGAAAAGTATTTTTCAGCAGCATTAAAGGCCTGAAGAGCTTCACACACAAACTTTTCTTTTAGTCAGCTCAGCTCAAGCTACCTGACAGTTTGGCTGCATAGAATGTGCCCTGAAGCTTTGTAAACTGGTTGGCTGTTATATCCTTGGCAGTCTATAACCCATACAGCTAAGGCTATTGCAGAAGTGATCAATATGATGAACATTCAACTTTGTCTGGGGTTACTGCAATAATTTTTGCTAATTCTTTCTGAATCTTTAGAAGTGCTTTGGGAATCACTGGAAAGGTTCAAAATGCACATAGGAACATTCTGGCCATGGGAATGATAAAGCATCTATCTTCCAAGCATGGCGCAAAGAAATTTTGACCAGATTTATTTTCCTTTGCTTGTTTTGAAAGAAGGCCAGCACATCTACTTGAGGAGTTCTCCACATCACAATTAAGACCTGGAAGACCACTACATGGAACTTGCACTCATGACTGTCTGTTTCTTTTTGTGTTTTGCACTGATAGAATGTATGAGGCCTGAAGAGTCAGAGAATGTTGTAGACCCAGCTCCTAGGCCATCACTGGCAACTGAAACAGAAGGTATGACCTGTATCCCTTGCTTGTTCAAGTCCCACATCATGGTAGTGTTGTCCATGACCACCAGAAGAGGACTATTCAGAGACAGTTGATCACTCCACTCCTTCAGTTCCAGTTTTACAAACCCCAGTGCTGGTACCTGGAAATACAAGGGATAAATGTGCTCAGTCCATGAATTCACATACCACTGTATTTTACTCATGTGTAGTTTGGCTAGTGGTATCATGACAATCTCTGGTATCAGGAGGCCTAGAATTTTATAGAATTCTCTTAATGAGGTCATGAATAGAAGACAGAAATCCAAGAAAATGTTCTGATAAATCAGAACTTTGACTTCCGTCAGAAAGGCCATCCTTTTTACCATGTCTATCTAGCACACAAGCAAACAATTTGTTGACAGGGTGTGAAGAAGGTCTTTGGATGGGTCAGTTTGAAGCCCAAGTGGGAAAGGAGGTATGCAACGTTGTTGGACTACAAGCACATGGATTTATAATCTGTACAAAACAGCAAGTTTGCTAAATAAGGAAAATGTGTATGCCTAGGGTTCTGTAATAGGCAACTACCGGGTTCCAAAACCTTGTAAACACTTGAGGTGCACTAGATAGCCCAAAGGGTAATTCAGAAAAATGATAATGTATGCCAGACAAAGCAAATCACAAATATTTCCTGAAACTGGGAGCAATAGGAAGACAAGTGTCCTTGGGATTTAGAGTCACCATGAAATAGTGATTTGAAAGAAATGCTAGGACGGACTGCAAGGACAGCATTTTGAATTTCAGAAATTTTACAAAGGTGTTTAGAAAGGACATGTCTAGGATGGGTGTCCAGGAGTGGTCTTTTTTGCAAGTGTATATTGCAGGCACTGGTTGTATGACCCCTGGTTCTACCACATGATGAAGCATAGGATGAAATAGCTCTGGCTGGTCTGGTGGGTGTGGGGGAATTCCCCTGAAAGAGGAGGATTTTCTATCCGCAGTCAAGATAATCCTCCCCAAATTTTCATCAGAACCCATTTGTGTAAGAGTATTTGGATCCAGGCTGTAGGGTTCAGAGGGAGCCAGGGGAAGGAATAACAGCAGGAAGGGCAGGGTGAAGGAAATAAAAGTGCTCTGTAACTTGACATAGGCATTCCTTTCCATGGGTTTCAGCCTGTTTTACAAAGGAACCCCTTGTTTAGTTTCAAAGAATTATCCTCCTGCCATTTCCTCTTGGATCCTTAACTTTTGTTAGGCTGTGATTTTTGTTTGTTCTGCCCCCAGAAGGAAATTGCCTTGTTTGGGGAGAACTTGAGTACATGAGCCATCTTAGATATGTCATACATTAATCTGCCTTTCGTCATCCCACTATTTTGAGAATCTGTGTAACGGAAGGCTTAAACACTAATTCAGAACTTAAAAGTTGCATTACAAATGTTGGTATTTAAATCAACAGCAGCAGCAGCATTTCTCAAGACTTTATCTGCACATTCAAACACACCTCTCAAACCATGTATCAAAGCTTGAGTCAAACTAGGAGCAATTTCAATCATAAAAGACTTTTGCTCTGTAGGTAAGGATACAGCAAAATCAAACTGTATGCACACTGTAAAATAAATTATAATATATAGCCATGATAATGTAACATTCTAAAGGCTAGATTACCAGAAAAGGAAATATTTTTTTCCTTGAAGATCAACCATTTTCTCTCTTAATCTGGGGGTACTAGATTAGATGAAGCCAGGAACTTTTTATTTGAGAGCAGGCGGATGGGGAGACTGCAGCTGGTTCAGCAGTCAAATGAGAAAAGAGACCTGTCATATCCAAAGAGACCCTATATTTTCTCTGAGCCTTTTTAGAGACTACTGGATACTGGTATCCTGCAAGTAGTTTTATAAACATCTTCCAAGGTTGGTAAGAAAGGGTGGATAGCCACATAGGTTCATAGGTGTTTACAAGTGAACAACCACAAGGGCCTTTTTAAGCTTAACCATGCATCCCAAATCTCTGAGAAGTTCTGGTAACCTTGATAAGTATAAGCAGAGGCTTGGAAAGTGAAACATTTACAAGCAGAGGCCTGGGAGATGAACCATTTACAGGCTGTGTCCATTAGAGACACAGGGGGCAAACCAAGGATACATTTTCTTGTTCCCCATCCAATTGTCCAAGTTACACCTGAATTGAGTTAGGGAGGAACTCTGCTTCACATGGATGGGAAGCTTGTTCCAGAGAAGAGGAAGTCTCTGGGATACATATTTTCATGTCATTCTCTATAAGGTCATATATCCTGCCTCACCCTGGGGTAGTTCCAGACTCATCACTAAATACAGCAATCATCCAAGGAAAAGTGAACACTTTTGTACTTAAGCTCAGATTCACCTTTAGAAGACTCGGAGTGATTACACACAATTATTTGCTAGGAAATCAATACTGTTCTCTCCAGATTCCTCCTCATTCTTTGAAATAACAGGTATCTATCCAAACTAGCACTAAAGCCATGTATGGGAACACAACAACCAGAATTAGCTGTTGCAGAACACATTTAGCCAAGGAAACTACATAAATTCATAAATATTAGACTAGCTGCCCTCATGGGTCATTTTAAGCCTAGTCAATCTCCCTTTCAAAGGCAAGAATCAAACCCTCTAACTTGTGTCTGTGAGGTAAATATCCAAACCATTATAACAACCACCAGTACAAATAGCATTAATCTGATTATCAACTGTATGATGAAACTTCTGTTTCTTGTGAACTTCACTACCAGATAAAATATCTGGGGACAGAGTATTATGTCTGGCTAGGGGTTTATTATAGGATCATAAGAAGTTACTAGGCTATTGGCTCTGAGACCATTATAAGCCTAGCCAAGAGTTTAGCCCATGTTTAGACAAGTCTGCACCCAAAGCTCTGGTCCAGCAGGGACACAGGTGGAATCCCAGGGGTGTATTTTCTGTTTCCAATCCAGTTATCCAGGTTGCACTTGAAAAGGGATAATGGGGGGTTGTCTATTCCACAGATGGGGGAGTCTCTGGGACACAAATCTGTCCTGCATCAAGTCCTTTTGATGTCACAGACCAGGTTGAGGTCACGCATGTGATTTATTCGAGTGGAGCTTGACTTGCGGATATGCAGCAGTCCCATCAAGGTGGGGTCTGAGATTGCTTTGTATGCCAGGCAGAGGTCACCTCTGAGGAGTCTGTATGAAACTGAGTAGAGGGACAGGGCTTTTAGCCTGCCTGTGTAGGGTAGATGTTTTAGGCCCTGGATTCTTCTGGTGAGGAACCTCTGTGGTCTCCAGCTGCTGCATGTGCTTTGCAAGGTATATGCCGAAGGAGGCATTGTACTCAATAATTGGCCTTATAAGGGAAGAGTACAGGGATGTTATGACCTCCTTGTCCCCGGATGAGATACCCTTACTTATGAGGTGTGCCACATAGAAAGCTTTCCATACAATGGAAGCAACATGGTGGTCAAAAGTCAGTTTGCTATCAACCCGGGTGCCCAAATCCCTCACGACTGACTGCGTGCTTAGGACATTGTTATTAATGTGATAATATGTGGGGACATCACTCTCCCCAAAGAGGATGATGATGCATTTTTGGCAGTCAGCTTGAGACCATGTTTCTGGCACCAGTCATTTGTTTGGGTGAGACACTCTAGCAGGACGTCCACATCACTTGGGGAATTTATGACCTCACCCAGTTTGCAGTCATCGACAAACTTGGTCAGCCATAGCCCACTGGTTTTGGCCTGCACTTCGGAAAAATATATCCTGAATAACAAAGACCTCAAGATCAATCCCTGGGGTACAACACTTGTTACGGGTCTACTGCTTGAGGTGGCTTCCCCTAGTTTGATTAGGTGGGTTCTATCAGTGAGCCAGTTTGCTACCCATCTGATAACATATGGATTGATACCTAGTTGAGAGAGTTTGTCTACTATGCCCAAGTGGGGAATAATGTCAAAGGCCTTGGCCAGGTCAAGGTAGGTTGTGTGCACTGTCTTCCCCTCATCTATGGCTTTGGTAACTGTCTCAAAGAAGTCGACCAGATTTAACAGACATGACCTCCCCTGACAAAGCCAAACTGTGTGGGGTCGAGTGTTTGGAGGTTGCCAATGTCCCTGTTAATGAGGTCCATGATAATCCGTTCCAAGGCTTTGCAGATCAGGCTAGTTAGGCTGATGGGTCTATAATTTCCTGGAATTGTGGACACTCCACCTTTGTGTAAAGGAATGACAGTGACTGTCCTCCACTCGGCTGGGACAAAGCCAGTACCCAGGCTTTGGTTGAATAGGGTGCCTAATAGTGCTGCAAGTTCATGCCTGAGTTCATGTAGGATGCAGCCTGGGATGTTATAAGGGTCTCATGCAGGCTGTATTTTTTTGCCTTTGAGAGGGCAGTGATGACCTGTTCCCTAGAGATAAGGGAGGGGGGCAGGTACTGGGGATGTCCTGATTTACTGATGGGGGGACAGAGGGTTGACGTTTATACTGAATCTGTCAGCCAGTAGGTTGGCTATATCTACAGCATTTGTGTATGTGGTGTCCTTGACCACCAGTTCTGAATAGATCTGGGTGCTTCCTTTGAGACTGCGGACATATGTGAAGAAGGCCTTATGATTGTCTCTAGTAGATGTGGCCAATTTGGACTCAAAGTTGGCTTTAGAGGATTTCACTAGTGCTCTTATTTGCTTGTTCAGGCTAAGGAGAGATTGCTTCCAATTAGGCACTTGGTCCTGGGCAGCAATTTTTTCCATTTGTTATAAAGTTTATTTATTGCAGATGTCCACCAGACAGGTACTCTTCCTTGTGGAGGAAGATTTTGTCCTGTCAGTTATTTCTGATTCCATGCATCTATACAAGTGCTCGAATAGTACATTGTGTAGATTTGGACATTGGTGCCAGTTGCAACAGAGGGGGAGGGGTTGTGAAGCTGTTTATACCATCCCTCAGGAGGTTGTAATCAGCTTTGGAGAAGATTTTTGTCTGACCCTAGCTAGAGGGGGGGGGGGGTCAGGGGAGATGCCGACTTGAAAAGTGACCATTTTATGGTCGGATCTTACCAGGGAGGATGATACAGTAGGTGTGCTACAGTGGTTAATCATGTTGGTTAATACCAAGGTCAAGATATTATCAACTCTTGTGGGGGTATCGACTAGCTGTTCCAAGGCATTTGCTTTGATAAAATCGAGGAATTTCTGGACATTTGTGCTCTGGCATGAGTAGTTTTTCCAATCTATGGTTGGGTAACTAAAGTTGCCCAGGATCAGGGTAAAGGGTTGAATCTTGATAGATTCAAGGAGGTCCAGATAGGTGGACTGGGCATCCTGAGTCAAATTTGGGGGCCTGTAGCTAGCTATAATTTGAATAGGGGTCTTGTCAATGGCAAACTGCACCTGGAGTGTCTCCTGTGCGTCATACTGCTTGACCAGCCTGGAGATGTGTGTGTCTTTAATATACATTGAAACTCCACCTCCTTTGGCTTTGCTGCCCACAGTTTGGGGTCTGAATGTATGACAGGATGAGTAAGCAGGTAAGGCTGGGGTGCTCTCCACAGCTTTGAACCAGGTTTCTCTAACTGCACAAATGTCAGCATCTTCCAGGGTTAATAATGCTTCCAATGAGTGCAGTTTCATGTTTAGACTCCTAGTGTTTAGCAGCATGACCTTTAATTTGCATTTTGTTGAAATTTTTATGTTGGTTTTATCAACCTCAGGACTTTTCCTAAAAAAGGCACTACAGGGGAGGCAAGGGCCTTTGCCTGAAGCCCAAGTGAGAAATATGCAGACCATCTCTAGCAAAGCATCGTAGTCTGTCGATCATATCTTCCCAGGCTTTTAGGTACTGGACCCCCCCCAGAATGACACCAGAATCTAAGCCAATTGTTAAATTCAATCATTTTCTGTTTGTATTGAGGCATCATTCTGGGTGATGATGGAATGCTGCTTAAGGCTAGGGACATACCTGCCTGGGACACATATTTAGTGAGCTCAATCATGTCATTTCAGTACCTGTTGTTGACAGACTTGAGTGAGTGTGTGATATGGCGGATTCTGGCACCTGACAGACAACTAACCATGACTTTCTCCTTATCCAGCCTGGTGAGAGGCACATCTGTGTGCCTCACAATGGAGTCTGCTATGACTAATATGTTGGGTTTATGGTTAGGCCTTTGTGGTTGCAAGACACAGGTGTGTGGACTATGCGTGGTATGTGGTGTGGAGGGTTGTGGAATTCACGTGTGTTTTTGCCTCTGAGATTTTCTTTGTTTGGGTATGCTTTTGTTGAGAACCTCCACATATATGGGTGTGTGTTTTGTAGCTGAGGGTGGTGTTTGAGGTGTAGTGATTATGCTGATAACCTTCTCAGTGCCAGATATACTGGCTTGTGAGGGAGACAGCATAGACTGTAGGTTCTTCATGCAATTGCATCTCACACAAATTGTGTTCCTAGGTGGTAATAGCAGATGGTTGTCCATGTACAGGAGGCAGTTGCCACACTCTCTCAGGATACCCATATCAACCAGGCTGGCAGGAGAAACCATAGGAAATTGTCCATCCATATTTGTCAGAATCTGAGGGAGAGAGGCAAGGGAGAGCTAAGGGGTAGGCCAAAGGCCCAAGTGTTTAGACCAAAACTAAGAGGCTTAGAATAACACTTGCAATTTAAACAGACTAAAAACAAGCAGCAATAAGTTCAGCAGAAAAGATGCAATTTAACACTTTAGAGAAAAAGCAAGATGAAGTAATGGGGGGGCACAATTACTGTAAAAGCAGCTGAATTTTTTTTTTTTTTTTTTTTTTTTAGAGTGGGAAGGGAGAAACAGAAGATAATTCAAGGTAAAGGTAAAGGTAAAGAAACTATGGGGGTTGGCCTTCCCAAATGTTCTTTCTGAACATTTCTAGAATGAGCTAATGAGACTGGAGTGGGAGGAGTGTCCCAGATCAAATTTACAGTAGAGGCAGGCAACTGCAAAGCCACCAATAGGGAGAGAGGGTGGGGAACTATGCTACAGCTACTAGCTACACTATTTTAGACAGAAAACACTACATAGGTTCATAGGTTCATACTAGGCTATCTGCCCAAGGGCATTTATAAGCCTAGCCTAGAGTTTTGTGGCTTTCGCCACCCCTTTATTTTGAAGAAAACTATGCCCATTATTTTGCTGTGCCTCTGTCAAGCAGTGACACTGAGGTAATCCCTGGGGTATATCTGCGATCTCCCATCCATTGGTCAAGATTTCTCTTGAACAAGGCCAGTGAGGTGCTCTGCCTCACATGTACCGGGATTTTGTTCCACAGCATAGGGAGTCTCTCGGTGATGAATCTGTCCCTCCAGCACGTCCTATTAATAACCGTGTCAAGGTTTAAGTCTCCTGCCCTTGTGGTTCTGAGGGATCTAGATTTTTTGAGGTGAAGCATGTTCATCAATTCTGGGTTTGACATGGCCTTGTATGTCAGGCACAGGTCACCTCTGAGCAATCGGTAAGCGACTGAATAGAGCTGCAGTTCTTTCAGTCGGGCAGCATAAGACATATTTTTGAGACCCTTTATCCTTTTGGTGAGGAACTTTTGGGGCCTTTCCAGCTGCTGCAGGTGTCGGGTCAGATACATTCCGAATGGGGCATTGTACTCAATCATTGATCTGATGAATGATGAGTACAGGGGGACGATGACCTCCCTTGATCTAGATGTGAATCCCTTTCATGATCAGGTGGGCAATGTAGAAGGTCTTCCTAACTACTTTAGCAACGTGAGTGTCAAATGATAGGTTACTGTCAACCTGGGTCCCCAGGTCCCTGATCACTTCTTCTGTGCTCAGTGGATTGCCACCTATATGGTAGCTAGGGGCAACCTTGTTTTTCCCGAAGGGTATGACTATGCATTTTTTGGCGTTTAACTTTAGGCCATGGCTCTGGCACCAGTTATCCATTTCTGTGAGGCCCTTCTGAAGGATATCTGTGTCAAATGTGTTTTCGACTATGGCGCCCAGTTTGCAGTCATCTGCAAACTTTGTCAGCCATAACCCTCCTGTATTTGCTTGTACTTCAGAAAAGTAGATGCCGAACAACAGTGGGCCCAGGACTGAGCCCTGTGGGACACCACTTGTGGCAGGCTTTGAGTCTGACATGGCGCCAGCAACTCTGACCCTGTGGGTTCTGTCACTTAGCCAGTTTGCAACCCATCTTGTGATGTATGAGTTTACATTTAAGCTGATGAGTTTTTCAATGATACCTGAGTGGGGTATTGTGTCGAAAGCCTTTGCCAGGTCGAGGTAGGCTGTATGGACTGCCTTTCCCTCATCAATGGCCTTGGTGACTGTTTCGAAAAAGTCAACCAAGTTTAAAAGGCATGATCTGCCTTTGACAAAGCCAAACTGGGTTGGATCCAAAGTCTGCAAGTTCCCTATGTCTTTATTTATGAGTTCCATTATGATCCTCTCCATGGCCTTGCAGATCAGGCTTGTCAAGCTGATGTGACGGTAATTTCCAGGGTCGGTGTCGGCACCGCCTTTGTGAAGTGGGACCACAGTTGCGGTGCGCCACTCCTTGGGTACGTATCCTGAGGTGAGGCTAAGATTAAACAGCTGTCCTAACTGCGGGTTTAATTCTTCATTGAGTTCGTGGAGCACACAGCCGGGGACACCATCCGGTCCCATGGTTGCTGTGTTTTTCGCATTGGAGAGAGCAGTTCTCACCTGGGTGTTAGAGATGTTTGGGGGGCTACAATCCTCTGGTATAGATATCTCTCCTTTTGGGGGGGGGAGAAGTTTGCACTGAACCTGTCAGCCAGTATGTTGGCAATGTCTGTAGGTTCAGTAATTTTCACATCATTTTGAACTAATTCTGAGCATATCTGGGAGTTTCCTCCCAGGTTTCTAACATAACTAAAGAAGGCCTTATGATTGTCTTTTGAGTCCTTAGTGATTTTTCTCTCAAAATTTGCCTTGGATGATTTTATGAGAGCTCTTAGTTTTTTTACTTATAATGGTCAGAGGTGTCTTACCTTTTAAGGATTTTGCTCTATCTTGTAGTAGCTTCCTCCTTTCGTTGTAGAGCTTGTTTATGGCTGGGGTCCACCAGGCTGGACGCTTGCCTTTGGTACAAAGAGTCTTTGTTTTGTTTGGGATTGCCTGATCCATGCAGTCCTGTAGGTGCTGGTAGAAGGCATTTGTAAGTGATTCAGCGGCTTGAGTAATGTTTGCCGCCGGCTCGGTGGCCTTAAAGGTGACCACACTAGTCTTTAGAAGTGTGAGGTCGGCTTTTGAGAAGTTTTTCACTGTGGTCTTTTTTATCTCAGGTGGGGGCGGGATGAGGACCTCCAGTGAGATTAGTTTATGATCTGATCTCACCAGTGAGGGGTATACTTCCGGTGTTGAACATTGTGATCCCATGTTCGTGATGATGAGATCAAGTATGTTTTCACCTCTTGTGGGGATGGTGACTAGTTGTTCCATGGCATTTGAGTTTATGAACTCCAGGAACCTTTGGGCTAGAGTGCTTGGGCTTGAGTAGTGATCCCAGTCTATATTAGGGTAGCTGAAGTCACCTAGTATGATGGTGTTTGGAGATACATTTATCCCCTCCAGTGTTTTCAGGAAAGCTATGTGAGGTTCCTGAGTTTGAGAGGGTGGCCTGTAACATGCTACAAATTGCAGAGCAGTCTTGCCTATGGTTAATTGCACCTGGATGGTCTCCAATGCATCGTGCATTGCCACCAACCTTGAGGTGTGGGTGTCATTGATGAATATGGACACCCCCCCTCCTTTCTTGGTGTTGTCCGGCTTTTGGGGCCGAAACGCATGATATGAGGTAAAACCTGATAGTGCTGGGGTGCTCTCAGGAGCCTTGAATCAGGTTTCTGTCACAGCACAGACATCAATGCTCTCCATACTGAGAAGAGCCTCGAGTGCGTGCATCTTGAGGTTGAGACTTCTGGCATTGAGCAGTATTACCCTTAGTTTTTTTCCTTTTTTGTGTTCTAGGGTGGTAGGTTTAGAATTTGAGCCTTGCCTAAAAAAGGCACTATGGGGGTGGCAAGAGCCTTTGCCAATATCCGGAAGCCCAGTGGTGACAGGTGCAAGCCGTCCCTTGCGAAGCAGCATGGCTTGTCCAGCATGTCATCCCAGGCAGACAGACATTGGATCCCCTTTGAATGACACCACAGTTTAAGCCAATTATTAAAGCTGATCATCTTATCTCTGTATTGTGGCATCATTCTTGGTGAAGGTATGATACTGCTCAAGGTCAGGGTCGTACCTGCCTGGGCTACATAATCAGAGAGCTCCTCAATGTCTCTTTTCATGTAGTCCAAGGAGGTACGTCTCAGGTCGTTTACACCAGCGTGGACAATGACTACATAAATGTTTATCCCAGCAGGAAAACATCAGTGAGTCAATATCCTGAATGACTTCTGCATCTAAAGAGTTTGATTCTTCCATATCTCCAGCAGGTACTGGAACAGTCTTAGAGAATGTCTCTAACCCCCATTTCGTAGTGGTAGTCAAAACTACATTAGAGGGAAGTGGGGAAAAAGCGAAGTGGTCTGCTAGCCGAGCAGTGGCCCAACAAAATCACTAACCACAGGCACTGGGATATTTTTATTTATTTTTTTAGGTACAGCTGGATTTGATTGGGGGGAGCTACCAAAGTTAGAATCCATCAAGTCAGGGGAGAGAACACCAGCCAGAATAATAAACTGACAGTACTGGATAATGTACCACAATAAGCACTTAAGGTTTCTAGAAAAAATATGTCCCCACACAACTACACTCTGCCAAACTGTGCTGTTATAAAAATGTGTTCAGAATTCTTTTAAAACTGAGAGAAGTTAAAGAATTTACAGTAGACAAAGTCCAAATACCAAAGAAGCCAATGTGCCAAACCAGCTTTAACATTAGTTCAACACACTTCAACCACATTAAACTGCCATAAAACAACATTTAATACCAGCTGAAAAGTTGTGTACACTAACCATAAATGTAGATGTTTGAGTGCATTCGCTGTCGCAGTCCTAACTGATTGAATTTCCTACCATGGAAGCTCTTGACTAGCCCGACTACCATTGAATTTTTCCTCCTCCACCACAGACATCAGAGTATAAAAGGAGTCAGCCAGAGCCCTAACTGTAGTATTTACTTGCTCCCCCAACAGCAAGGAGCCTCAAGCTGGTCCCTAAAATCAATGGCCTTAACCGAGGGTACTCCAGAGTATAATAGGTTCATAGGTTGGTTCTAGTCTATCAGCCCTAGGGCCTATACAAGCCTAGCCATAACAATTCCCTCGCTATTTATTCCCACACTATTTACTTCCCTGGACCCCTGTCTAGCAGGGCGACTGCCGTGATCCCCGGGGTGAATTTCCTTTCTCCCATCCAATCATCAAGGTTCCTTTTGAAGAGGGCCAAAGAGGCACTCTGCTTGACATGTATGGGCAGTCTATTCCAGAGTCTGGGGAGTCTCTGGGTCAGGTAACTATCCCTCCAGCATGTTTGGTTTATTGTGATTACAAGATTTAGATCCCTGGAGCGTGTGGCTCTGAGGGATTGGGGTTTCTTTAAGTGTAGCATGTCCAACAGCTCTGGGTTTGACATGGCCTTGTATGTTAAGCAGAGATCGCCTCGGAGTAGACGATATGCGACAGAGTATAGCTGGAGTTTTTTTAAGGCAGTCAGCATAGGGCATCTGCTTTAGACCTGTGATTCTTTTAGTGAGGTATTTATGCGGCCTTTCCAGTTGTTGCAGATGCCTTGAGAGGTACATACCAAATGGGGCATTGTATTCTATAATGGGTCTAATGAGGGATGGGTACAGTGGGACAATGACCACCTTTTCTCTGGATGAAAAGCCCTTAGTGATGAGATGTGCCACATAGAAGGATTTCCTGATTGTTGTGGTGATGTGGTTATTGAAGGTGAGACCACTGTCCACCTGTGTCCCTAAGTCTCATCACACTTTTGGTGTTTACTGTACTGCCACCTATGTGATAATTCACATGTACATGTTTTTTCCCAAAGGGGATAACGATACATTTCTTGGCATTGAGCTTGAGCCCATGGCTCTGGCACCAAGCACCTGTTTCTGTAAGGCCATTTTGTAGAGTATCCACATCATTTTGGGATTCAATAATGGCTCTCAGTTTGCAGTCATCTGCGAACTTTGTTAGCCAGAGTCCCTTAGTGTTGGCCTGTACTTCAGAGAAGTAGATGCCAAACAAGAGAGGTCCCAGGACTGAACCCTGAGGTACTCCACTTGTCACTTGTCTGGAGCTGGATTTGGAGTCAGCTACTTTTACAGTGTGGGTTCTGTCAGTAAGCCAGTTGTCAACCCATCAAGTGACATACGGATTAATGCCCAGCTTAGTAAGTTTATCTATGATTCCAGGGTGTGGGATGGTGTCAAAGGCCTTGGCAAGGTCCATATAGGCTGTGTGGACTGCCTTACCCTTGTCTGTGGCTCTGGAGACTGATTCAAAGAAGTCAATAAGGTTCAGGAGACAAAATCGGCCCTTCACAAACCCAAACTGGGTGGGGTCCAGTGTTTTAAGGTTGCCAATGTCTTTGTTTATAAGTTCTATGATAATACGTTCCATGGCCTTGCAGATCAGGCTTGTCAGACTGATGGGGTGGTAGTTCCTGGGATTCGAGGTGGATCCCCCCCTTGTGGACTGGGATAACTGTAGCTGTGCGCCACTCAGTGGGCACAAAGCCTGAGGTGAGGGTAGGATTAAAAATTACACTTAGGTGAGGTGCCAGTTCATTTTGTAGTTCATGTAGTACACAGCCCGGGATGTCATCTGGTCCCATGGATGCTGTATTCTTAGCTTTGGAGAGTGCGTTTTTTTACCTGTGTGGCCGTTATTACCGGAATTTGGCAATCTTCCAGTACTGAGATGGGCCATTTAGGGGGTGAGAGGGGGGTGAAGTTGGCACTGAATCGATCTGCCAGGATATTGGCAATATCCTTGGGATCAGTATATTTAATGCCATTCTGTTGTAGCTCAGAGCAGATCTGAGCATTGTCATTTAGATTCTTGACATAGTTATAGAATGCCTTGTGGTTGTCTTTGGAATCTTCGGCAATTTTATGTTCGTAACTAGCTTTGGAGGATTTTATGAAGGATCTCAGCTTCTTACTGGGGCTGGTAAGGGAGTTTTTTGCATCCTGGGATTTTCCTCTTTTCTGCAACAGTTTTTTCCTTTTGTTGTAAAGTTTGTTTATGGCAGGGGACCACCAGATTGGCTTCCTTTGTTTGGTGGAGAGCATCTTGGTTCTATTTGGGATGGCACGATTCATGCATGAGTGGATGTGCTCGTAAAGTACCTTAGTGTAGGACTCAGCAGTCAAACTTTCAGTTCCTGTCTGCATGGGTGTCATGAACTTTGTAATTTCTGACTTGAGTAGCATGAAGTTGGCCTTGGAGAAGTTTTTTTATGGAGGTTTCCTTTTTCTTTTTTTTTTAAAACAAGAAACATCTTTATTAAATTATCACTTATGACACAGGCATGACATTTATATAAATGAAAACAAACCATAGTGACACAATCCCAGTTGTAGCATTATACATCACAACAACATAATTCTAGATGCAAATATCACACATCACTTATAATCTACCCAATTATTGTCAGTCCAACATTACATAGCTCATTGAAATCCTGTCTTGTTAAACCTCATTCCTTCCCTGTATGTATTGTTCCCACAATTCCCATTTTTCTATTCAATTAGCTCCTACCCTTTTCTAAAGATCCCAATTCCAGTAGTTTTTTCTCTGTTCGTATATTTACTACTTCAAATACAATTGGTTTAGACTTTGATTTTTATGGCAGCCACCATATTTAGACTCAGCAAAGCCTTACTATGTCTAGGCAATTCTGAATGTGTATCAAACCTCAGAAAAATCAGTTCCCTAGTTACACCAATTTGCTCACTCAGTATCTCTGATAGAGTAGTCTGCAGGGAATCTATAAATTTTGCCAACTCATTACATTCCCTGAAAATACATTCCCAATTACCTGTTTCTTCTCCATCACACCTCCAACATGTGCTGTCTACCTGAGGAAAAATTCTCTTGAGTCTACTTGGGCTATAAAAATATCTATGCAAACATTTCCAAGCAAAAATCCTAAATATTCTAGATTCTGTTGCATATTCAGGAGACATATATCTCCCCATTGTTTTTTTGTGAATTGTTTATCCAATCTCGCTTCTAAATCCTTTCTTCCCTCCTCTGATTGATTCTTATAGTTAACACGTAATATTTTATATGCTCTACTAATTATTCCTTTTTTAACAACAGCTTCTGTTCTATATTCTACTAAAATCTCTACCAGTGCTGGTCTTTTGTTTAGGACCCTCTATTTCTTTTTCCTTGCCTATACTCTGATATCAATCCTTGGTAGGGAAGGCAATCTCTAACCTGCAGTCTAAATAAATTCTAGGAGTCTTCCCATTCTATTACCTTTCCCTGTCTAGTTATTTGCTCCCAATACCTTGGTTATTTTGCCAATTTCTCCAATAAATTCCAGCCCTCTCTTGCCTACTGTCTGTAGCCCTAATTGCAGTCATCCCTATTGGCAGAGTATCCTTTCTCCATTCTTGGGTTGACTTAGTTCTCTGAATACTTTCTGCTACTTTATGAATATAATATTCTGTATGATTATTGTTATTCTCCTTAAAGGTCTGCATCCAAAATCACAGTCTTTCCTCCATTTTTGAGCTTCCCACGTTTCATCATCACCCCTTTCCACTTTAAATTACAGGTTTCTGCTTGTGCAAGGTATAGGCCTTAACTGTGTAGCTCTGAAATACCCCTTCAAATCGGGTAATCCCATTCTTCCCTGTTCTATTGGAAGAATCAGCATATCCCACTTGATTCTTGCGTCTTCCCCTCCCATATAAAATCCTTTAACTCTTTATTAATTGCTAGCCACAACTTCTCCTCTGGTTGCTAAAAATATGCCAAACCTGTGTATAAGACTAAAGGGAATAAAAATGTTTTAACTGATTCTACTTTACTATCTATATCAATATAACAGAGCTTCCAATCTCTCAGTTTTTGTATTATTTTTTGTTTAGCGTCTTCCCACATATCCTTAGCTACCACAACTGAACCATTTTTAATCCATACTCCTAAATACTTCATTTTATCATGTCCCTATTGTGACGCCCATGCCCTGGCCCAGCAATCAAGGAGCCTCAATCCTCACCACTAACACCAGAGAGGGAGTCTCATATATGAGGAAAGGATAACAAATAAACACAGTAAGTGCAATTTCCCTTAAGAGCACACAGAGATCACAGTCAGTCCGTGGCTGGTTGCTCCCTTGCTCCCCAGGTCCCCAGTAAGACTCCCCACTGGCACAGCTATAGGGTCCAGATCTCAGCCTAGCTGGGCAAGCTAAAATCTCCAGCACCCTCTCTGTCCAACCAGTGCTTCGTGTCCCTGCCCAAGTAGCTGACACACACACTTTGAGATAAGTTTATACAACCACACTCCTGGGGAAGGCTGGCACAGGTTCTCCAGCTGTGCCCCTCTTACCCAGACTATACGGTAGTAATTATTGCCACCACCCAGCTAATATCAGCTACCCAAAGGTCCTTAAAAGGGTGTCCAATTATTACTGTGCAATATTATTATCCAATTGGTGTGACTAAGCAGTCTTAAGGCTTATTAGAGTGACCTGGTACAGGATCCTTATATACATGCAATGTACTCTTAGGACTTAACTTTTCTCTACACAAAACAGCCACGGTTAAAAGGTTTTAAAATATTTCATAATAAATAATTAAAACCACAAGACAATACTTTCTACTACACAATGCTAGTCAAAAGAGTTCAGAGATCACACAGAAATACTTAAAATAAATTAGTAGTACAGTTCTGACATCACAGAAAAACACTTAGTCTAATCTTTATAGTCCTAGCTGTTGCTACAACAAAACACAATTCTAAAATAATTTACTTACAACAACAGGCAGTGCTGATGAGTTGGATAGTCAGACAAAAATGCTTAATAATCTCTGGTTCTCACTGTTTAGATTGAAACTGCAGATCTGCTAAAACATTACATCATCTTTTATACTTTCCTGGTGTTCCCAGGCGGTCAGAAACTGCATTTACATTCTTTTACACTTGGAGCAATAAATGACATTCCATATGTAAAGTCTGGTCATTAACTTTAGCCATAAAACAAGAGGCAGGAAGCCTTCATCTAGCCGGACTGGAACTGACTTGTAAACATGAAAGACAGTGATGAAATAATTTTAATTTCAAAGGACCAACAAGAAATGCTTGACTTAGCTTTCTTTACAGCAGATGACAATGTTGCCACATTGTTTTAAATTCGACATTTCACATTCACAAATGATACAATTATCTGCACAATTCTATCTGGCTAGGCTGGCAGCCTTCACCCATCTCTACCAGTCTTCACATTTCTCCCCTCCCGGAGAACTCAAGCTAGTTTTTCAAGTGACCCTTGAGAAACACTGCTTGAGAGGGTTAGGTCTATCTGAGTGTATCTCACCCCATTCCCTGTCTTGAGAGCCCATCTGCATTGACATTGCTACCCCCACCACTGCGGTGCTGCACTGACATATCATATGCTTGCAACCCCAGGCTCCATCTTGGCATTTTGCTGGCTGGCTCTGTTTAACCATGTTAGGGGGTTGTAATCTGTCATAACAGTGAATTTCCTTTCATACAGATAAGGCTGAAGTTTCTGCAATGCCCACACTATGGCTAGACATTCCATTTCTACAGCTGCATAGCATTCCACCATGGGTTGGAGCCTACAACTGAGATAAACCACTGGGTGCTCTTCCACCTCTAAAAAAATCTGGCTAAGTACAGCCCCCACCCCATGGTTTGAAGCATCCACCTGCACAACAAAGTATTTGCTGTAATCTGGACTGGCAAACACAGGGGGTCCTCCCAAAGTTTCTTTAAGCTTCTGAAATGCCTGCTCACATGCTGGGGTCCACACTACCTTATCTGGCCTGTTCTTCCTTGTGAGGTCTGTGAGGGGAGCAGCTATGGTACTATAACTGGAGATGAACTTTCTGTAGTACTCTGCTGCCCCTAAAAATGCCCTCACCTGCTTTTTAGTAACAGGTGCAGGCCATGCCTGAATGGCTTCCACTTTGGCAGGTTCTGGCCTTATCTTATCATTCCCCACTCTATGTCCTAGGTAGGAGACCTCTGCCATACCCACCTGACATTTGCTCGGCTTAATGGTTAATCCTGCCCTCTGTAGTCTGCCCAGCACCTCCCTGACATGCTGAAGGTGCTCTGGCCATGAATGCCTGTAGATGGCAATATCATCTAGGTAAGCAAGGGCAAACCCTCCTGCTCCTGCTAGGATATTATCTACCAGCCTCTGGAAAGTCACTGGGGCATTCTTTATCCCAAAGGGCATCTTGGTGAACTCATATAAGCCAAAGGGAGTCACAAAGGCTGACTTCTCTCTAGCACTAGGAGTCAAGGGCACCTGCTAGTAACCCTTGGTAAGATCAATGGTTGTAAGATACTTAGCCCTGCCCATCTGCTCTAGGGCCTCATCTGTCCTAGGCATAGGGTAAGCATCCAACTCTGTGTGACTATTTAATTTCCAGTAGTCCACACAAAACCTGGTGCTGTCATCCTTCTTTGGCACCAGCACCACTGGGGAGGCCCAGGGACTGTTGGACTCTTGAATCACCCCTAGTTCCAACATCTCCTGTACCTCCTCCCTCAGAGTCTGTTTGACTCTTTCAGGCACTCTATAAGTGGCCTGCCTAATAGGCCTTTGGGGTCCTGTATCCACCTGGTGCTGTACTAGGTGAGTGCACCCTGGTTTCCCAGTGAACATGTTCCCAAATTCCTGCAACACTGCTCAGATTTCTTGAACATGGGTAGGAGATAGCTGCTGGGACATTGCTATCCCTTCCACTGAGGTGTCAGCCCAAGCCTCACTGAGGAGAGCAGTCCCCAGATCTCCCAAAGACTCCTCCTGCAATCCACTGCAAATGCTGAGCACAAGGGCCTCCCTATCATGGTAAGGTTTCATCATGTTAAGATGGTACAATTTGTGCCCCTGTCATCTGCCTAGCATTTCCACCATGTAGTTAACACCACTTACCTTTCTTACCACCTTGTAGGGACCCTCCCAAGCTGCGTGCAGCTTGTTGTGTCTGACAAGAATGAGACCCATTACCTGCTGTCCCACAGCATACTGTCTAGCTCAAGCATTCCTGTCATACCAGACCTTTTTCTGTTGTTGGACTTCTGCCAGGTTCTCCTGGGCCAAGCCCATGCATTTCCTGAGTCTTGTTCTGAGATTTAGAATGTATTCCACAACAAACTCCTTGTGAGACTCACACTCACCTTCCCACTCCTCTCAAATTAAATCTAGAGGTCCCCTCACCCTATGCCCATACAGCAACTCAAAGGGTGAAAAACCTGTGGATTCCTGGGGAACCTCTCTGTAAGCAAACAACAGATGGGGCAAATATTTGTCCCACTCCCTCTTAAACTGATCTGCAAATGCCTGCAGCATGGACTTGGGTGTAGAGTTTAACCTCTCAACAAGACCATTAGTCTGGGGTTGGTAAGGGGTGGTCTTCATATGCTTCACCCCACAGGATATCCACAGACAAGCCATCAGGTATGACATGAAATTGGCACCTCTGTCAGACAGTATTTCTTTTGGGAAACCTACCCTGCTGAAAATCTCTAACAAAGCATTTGCCACCTTCTCTGCCTCACTGTAGGGCAAAGCCACTGCCTCATGGTATCGTGTAGCATAATCTACTACCACTAGGATATACTTTTTCCCTGTGGAACTTGAGGTACTCAGAGGACCCACAATATCCATAGCTACCCTCTGAAGTGGCTCCTCAATCACAGGCAAAGGCATCAAAGGAGCTCTCACCTTGTCTCCTGCCTTGCCTACCTTTTGGCACTACTCACAGGTCCTGCAGTACCCTGTTACATCTCTGAAAATTCCAGGCCAATAGAAGTTCTGCATAATACGCCTCTTTGTATGTTTTATGCCCATATAACCTGCAAAGGAAATATCGTGGGCTATGGCTAGAAGCACCGGATGGTAGGCTCTAGGCAATACCAACTGCTGTACTGTCCCACCTTCTAGCCCTCCCTCAGGGATCCACTCTCTGTATAGCAACCCCTTTTCCCAGTATACAGATTTCCCCTTTCCTTGAGAATCAGGTGCCTCCCTAGCTACCTGCCTCAGGCCTCACAATGTAGGGTCTGAGAGCTGAGCCTGTCTCAACTCTCTCCTTGTAACCCTTCCACAGCAAGTCTGGCATCCTCTGACAGTGGTGCCTCACTGTCAGCCTGGGTACTACTACTCACCTCTACCTTTGCAGTCACTCTGTCCAAGGGAACATCAGTACCCACAAGCAGCTGTGGCTGACATTCAGTCTCACTGCTACTGCATAGCTCACTCCCTGAAGTAACCACCTCACCAGTTCTGGCTGCAAGTATGCAGTTTGTCTGGGTCTCCCCCAGGCTACTGGACCCACATTCTTGTCTCCTAGCCTGACTGTGTGTAACTGCATAAGCACATGGTACTACCTCATCCAAATCCTTCCCTCTCAGGACATCTGCAGGATGGTAGTTTAGTACCTCTGTTGTCTCAAGACAACCTACTATAGGCATTTTGTCTTTTCCACTTACTGGCTCCCTCACATTTTGTTCCCCACCTTGCCTCCATGGACACCTGTATGCCACATGGCCCCACTGGTTGCATTCAAAACATTTAACCCTAGCTCCTGAATGTTTACCTGGACTAGTGGCTTCCCCTGCTACTGGCAGATTCTGTTGTGGCAGTCTGTGCTGCCCACCATGGGTTCCTTTAGACCCATGAGCAGTACTGGGGATCCCCTTCCTGTGCAGGGCTGCCCTGCTTGCCAGGTATATGTCTCTCTTCTTCCCCATGCTGCTCAATGCCAGAAGTCTCAATCTCAAGATGCACGCACTCGAGGCCCTTCTCAGTATGGAGAACATCGATGTCTGTGCTGTGACAGAAACCTGGTTCAAGGCTCCTGAGAGCACCCCAGCACTAGCAGGTTTTACCTCATATCATGCATTCCGGCCCCAAAATCCGGACAACACCAAGAAAGGAGGGGGGGTGTCCATATTCATAAAGGACACCCACACCTCAAGGTTGGTGGCAACGCACGATGCATCGGAGACCATCCAGGTGCAATTAACCATAGGCAAGACTGCTCTGCAATTTGTAGCATGTTACAGGCCACCCTCTCAAACTCAGGAACCTCACATGGCCTTCCTGAAAACAATGGAGGGGATAAATGTATCTCCAAACACCATCATACTAGGTGACTTCAACTACCCTAATATAGACTGGGAACACTACTCAAGCCCAAACACTCTAGCCCAAAGGTTCCTGGAGTTCATAAACTCAAATGCCATGGAACAACTAGTCACCATCCCCACAAGAGGAGAAAACATACTTGATCTCATCATCACGAACATGGGATCACAATGTTCAACACCGGAAGTATACCCCTCACTGGTGAGATCAGATCATAAACTAATCTCGCTGGAGGTCCTCATCCCGCCCCCACCTGAAACAAAAAGACCACAGTGAAAAACTTCTCAAAAGCCGACTTCACACTTCTAAAACTAGTGTGGTCTCCTTTAAGGCCCCTGAGCCAGTGGTAAACATTACTCAAACCGCTGAATCACTTACAAATGCCTTCTACCAGCACCTACAGGACTGCATGGATCAGGCAATCCCAAACAAAACTAAGACTCTTTGTACCAAAGGCAAGCGTCCAGTCTGGTGGACCCCAGCCATAAACAAGCTCTACAACAAAGGAGGAAGCTACTACAAGATAGAGCAAAATCCTTGAAAGGTAAGACACCCTTGATCATTATAAGTAAAAACTAAGAGCTCTCATAAAATCATCCAAGGCAAATTTTGAGAGAAAAATCGCCAAGGATTCAAAAGACAATCATAAGGCCTTCTTTAGCTATGTTAGAAACCTAGGAGGAAACTCCCAGATATGCTCAGAATTAGTTCAAAATGATGTGAAGATTACTGAATCTACACACATTGCCAACATACTGGCTGACAGGTTCAGTGCAAACTTCTCCCCCTCCCCAAAAGGAGAGATATCTATACCAGAGGATTGTAGCCCCCCAAACATCTCCAACGCCCAGGTGAGAACTGCTCTCTCCAAAGCAAAAAACACAGCATCCATGGGACCGGATGGTGTCCCCGGCTGTGTGCTCCATGAACTCAATGAGGAATTAAACCCGCAGTTACGACAGCTGTTTAATCTTAGCCTCACCTCAGGATACGTACCCAAGGAGTGGCGCACGGCAACTGTGGTCCCACTTCACAAGGGCGGTGCCTCCACCGACCCTGGAAATTACCGTCCCATTAGCTTGACAAGCCTTATCTGCAAAGCCATGGAGAGGATCATAATGGAACTCATAAATAAAGACATAGGGAACTTGCAGACTTTGGATCCAACCCAGTTTGGCTTTGTCAAAGGCAGATCATGCCTTTTAAACTTGGTTGACTTTTTCGAGACAGTCACCAAGGCCATTGATGAGGGAAAGGGAGTCCATACAGCCTACCTTGACCTGGCAAAGGCCTTCGACACAATACCCCACTCAGGTATCATCGATAAACTCATCAGCTTGAATGTAAACCCATACATCACAAGATGGGTTGCAAACTGGCTAAGTGACAGAACCCACAGGGTCAGAGTTGCTGGAGCCATGTCAGACTCAAAGCCTGTCACAAGTGGTGTCCCACAGGGCTCAGTCCTGGGTCCACTCTTGTTCGGCATCTACTTTTCTGAAGTACAAGCAAACACAGGAGGGTTATGGCTGACAAAGTTTGCAGATGACTGCAAACTGGGCCATAGTCGAAAACACATCTGACACAGATATCCTTCAGAAGGGCCTCACAGAAATGGATAACTGGTGCCAGAGCCATGGCCTAAAGTTAAATGCCAAGAAATGCATAGTCATACCCTTCGGGAAAAACAAGGTTACCCCTAGCTACCATATAGGTGGCAATCCACTGAGCACAGAAGAAGTCATCAGGGATCTGGGGACCCAGGTTGACAGTAGCCTTTCGTTTGACACTCATGTTGCTAAAGTAGTTAGGAAAACCTTCTACATTGCCCACCTGATCATGAAGGGATTCACATCTAGATCAAGGGAGGTCATCGGGCCCCTGTACTCATCACTCATTAGACCTATGATTGAGTACAATGCCCCATTCGGAATGTATCTGACCAGACACCTGCAGCAGCTGGAAAGGCCCCAAAAGTTCCTCACCAAAAGAATAAAGGGTCTCAAAAATATGTCTTATGCTGCCCGACTGAAAGAACTCCAGCTCTATTCAGTCTCATACCGCTTGCTCAGAGGTGACCTGTGCCTGACATATAAGGCCATGTCAAACCCTGATTTGATGAATATGCTTCACCTCAAAAAATCTAGATCCCTCAGAACCACAAGGGCGGGAGACTTAAACCTTGACACGGTTATTAATAGAACATGCTGGAGGGACAGATTCATCACCCAGAGACTCCCTATGCTGTGGAACAAAATCCCGGTACATGTGAGGCAGAGCACCTCGCTGGCCTTGTTCAAGAGGAATCTTGACCAATGGATGGGGGATCGCAGATATACCCCAGGGATTACTTCAGTGTCACTGCTTGACAGAGGCACAGCAAAATAATAGGCATAGTTTTATTCAAACTAAAGGGGTGGCGAAAGCCAAATAACTATGGGCTAGGCTTATAAATGCCCTTGGGCAGATAGCCTAGTATGAACCTATGAACCTATGAACCAACTCATCTGAAGTAGCACATTGTCTATCAGCTGACCAGATCCTCATGTCCTCAGGCAAAGTGCTAAGGGCTTGTTCCCTCACCAAAAGGTCTACCAGCCCTTCAAAAGTGGTGATCTAACATCCACTTACCCACCTAAGGAAATAAGTGCTCAATTCAGCAACATATTCACACACTTTCATCTCCTTGTGTCTATGCTCACGAAACTTTTTCCTATACATTTCAGGTGTTAGCTTAAACAGTACTAAAATACATTTCTTAACAGCAGTATAATCAAAACATGCAACATCAGACATTTTAGCTAATGCAGTTACAGCTTTACCATGGAGTAAGGGGGTCAGAAACCGTACCCAGAGCCCTTGGTCAACTTCATACTGTTTACATAACCTCTCAAACATATGAATGAAACTATCAAAATTATCCCCCTCTTTAAACTGCAGAAGAAATTTACTGACCTTTTGTGCTTCTGGGGTCCAGTTACTCCATTCCCCATTACCTCCATGACTCTGGAGAAGAGTCAGCATCTCCTTCTCATGCTGCCTCTGTGCCTCTTGTTCCTCAGCTTGCAGACATAACAGTTTTTCATTCTCCTCAGCCTGCAAACATCACAGTCTCTCATTTCCTTCTAATTCCACACACCTGGCCTCCAACTCGTCTCTTTAGCTCCAGCTGGATTTTTAAGTCCACTGCAGAAAGGTTGAGCTGTCCATTCCCTGGGGGAATTATAGCTCCACTGCAAGTCTGATTGTCCTCCTGGTTGCTGTTTTCTGATGCAGCTGTAACCAAGGCTGCAATCAGGTATGCCTTAGTCAGGTTTCCATGCACCAGTCCCCTAGCCTGGCACAACTCTACCAGCTGGCTCCTTGTTAGCTTTCCATACTCCTCTGCTGACATGCTGCCTGCTCACCCTGACTAACTAAGCTAACAAAAGAAATAAAACAGTTGTGATCTGAACTCTGAGTATTCATTGCATGGCTGATTTAGAGTACAAAACACCTTCAAAGCTCACTGTACACAAGCTACAGGATTCACTGTACCCACACCACTACAAGCCAATTAGTATTTGCCAACTAATTAATATGTGATGTGGATATCCCACTACTGCCAAACACAAATGTGAAGCCCGTGCCCTGGCCCAGCAATCTAGGAGCCTCAATCCTCACCACTAACACTAGAGAGAGCATCTCATATATGAGGAAAGGATAACAAATACACACAATAAAGTGCAATTTCCCTTACGAGCACACAGAGATCACAGTCAGTCCAGGGCTGGTCACTCCCTTGCTCCCTAGTAAGACTCCCCACTGGCACAGCTATAGGGTCCAGATCTTAGCCTAGCTGGGCAAGCTAAAATCTCCACCGTCTCTGTCCAACCAGTGTTTCATGTCCCTGCCCAAGTAGCTGACACACACACACTTTGAGATACATTTATACAACTACACAGACACCCTGGGGAAGGCTGGCACAGGTCATCCAGCTGTGCCCCTTTTACCCAGACTATACAGTAGTAATTACTGCCACCACCCAGCTAATATTATCAGCTACCCAAAGGCCCTTAAAAGGGTGTCCAATTATTACTGTGCAATATTATTATCCAATTGGTAAGTGTGACTAAACAGTCTTAAGGCTTATTAGAGTGACCTGGTACAGGATCCTTATATACATGCAATGTACTCTTAAGACTTAACTTATCTCTACACAAAACAGCCACGGCTAAAAGGTTTTAAAATATTTAATAATAAATAATTAAAACTACAAGACAATACTTTCTACTACACAGTGCTAGTCAAAAGAGTTCAGAGATCACACAGAAATACTTAAATCAGTAGTACAGTTCTGACATCACAGAAAAACACTTAGTCTAATCTTTATAGTCCTAGCTATTTCTACAATAAAACACACTTCTAAGATAACTTACTTAAGACAACAAGCAGAGCTGATGACTTGGATAGTCAGATAAAAATGCTTTATAATCTCTGGTTCTCACCATTTAAATTGAAACTGCAGTTCTGCTAAAACATTACATCATCCTTTGCACTTTCCGGGTGTTCCCAGGCTGACAGAAACTGCATTTACATTCTTTTACACTTAGAGCAATAAAGGACATTCCACATGTAAATTCTGGTCATTAACTTCATTCTTAAAACAATAGGCAGGAAGCCTTCATCTAGCCAGACTGGAGCCGACTTGTAAACATGAAAGACAGTGATGAAATAATTTTAATTTCAAAGGACCAACAAGAAATGCTTGACTTAGCTTTCTTTACAGCAGCTGGCAATGTTGCCACATTGTTTTAAATTCGACATTTCACATTTACAAATGATAGAATTATCTGGCTAGGTTGGCAGCCTTCACCCATCTCTACCAGTCTTCCCACCCATAAAGATGGATTGTGGTGAACCAATTTGTGTGTGGGTACATAATTTACAGCTATTGACTTCATTTTAGCTTCATTCATTTTGTATCCCAAAAAGATTTGAAACTGTGTCAAAATGTTCCACAACACTTGTCAAAGGAAAAAATTTTAAAGACCAATTCACGTTAGGTTCAGGTAAGGCACTTTAATTACTTGCTGCAAGGAGACAAAAAAAAGAAGTTATGTACTCACCATAACGTTCCATCTGAGTAGATACTTCATTTGTCTGCAACCTGTGGGTAGTCGGATCCGACCTCGGATCCGAACCGGCAGCTTTCCAAGCTCCAAGATCCGAGCTCCTAGCTCCTCCCCCCTACCCATAATCCCTTACTACCAACCACATTACCTCAGATCGGTTATTTTGCCCTATAGGCTAAAGACGGAGAAAAATCTCCAAAGGAACAATACCTTACAGAGGTTCGGGGGATGGCAGGGGGGGTTGGTTGCAGACAAATGAAGTATCTACTCAGATGGAACGTTATGGTGAGTACATAACTTCTTTATCTGAAGTAGTTACTTCATTTGATCTGCAACCTGTGGGACAGAGTCCCCAGCTTACCTAAAGACCCTGGGTGGTCCCTACGGAAGGATATTCCGAAGCACCGCGGAGCCAAAGGAAGCCCTACTTCTGGTGATCATGTCCAGTTTGTAATGAGAAATGAATGTATGGGAAGAGGACCAGGTAGCTGCTGAACAAATATCATCTACCAGAACTCTAGACCAAAAAGCCGTCGAGGTAGCCACAGATCTAGTAGAATGTGCACGCACGCCAACCGGAGCTGGCTTCCCAGATGAAGTGTATCCCTGTCTAATACACTGAGAGATCCAATTTGCTACTGTCACCTTAGAAATTGGTTTGCCCATGGCTGACTTAGCATAAGAAACAAACAACTGGTCTGACTTGCAAAAATCTTTAGTCCTATGCAAGTAAAAACGTAGTTGTCTGTGTACATCCAATTTGTGCAATGTGTATTCACCCTTGCTTTGGAAATTCGGGAAGAAAACAGGAAGGTTAATTGACTGATTAATGTTAGCCTCTGTGGCTACCTTAGGCAGAAAGGAAGGATTAGTCCTGAGGGCCACTCTATCTTTGTGAAAAATAAGATATGGATGCTTAATGCACAGAGCTTGCAATTCTGAGACTCGTTTGGCTGAAGTAATAGCGACCAAAAAAGCCGTTTTCCAAGATAAGAATTTTAATGGCACTGAGGCTGCTCAAAAGGTGGTCTTGTTAATGCTTGTAAGACCAAGGTAAGATCCCATGGAGGAACTGCCAGCTTAATAGGGGGCTTTAAGAGAAACACGCCTTTTAAGAAGGTCTTGCATATTTTTGCTGACGCCAAAGAATCTACGCCATCCCCTACGTGATAATGAGAGATGGCTGCTAGCTGGACCTTAACCGTGGACACATTAGCTCCTTGTCTAAAAAGAAGGGACAGGAAGTCCAGGATAGTGGGAATAGGAACCGTAAAGGGATCCAATTCCTTATCCTTTGCCCAGATGGAAAAGCGTTTCCATTTACTGTTGTAGAGCTTTCTGGTGGATGGCTTATGAGCTGCCACCAGAATGGCCTTAACAGGGGACGAGATACCGGGAGTCCTAGCCATTAACGGAACTGGATCAACCAAGCCGTGAGTCTGAGGTTGACCAGGTTCGGAGTGTGGCATCTCGTCGGATGTGAGATTAGGTCTGGTCTGGGGTCCAGAATCCATGGGGGAGCCACACTGTGAGACTGCAAAAAGGGGAACCAGATTTGTCGAGGCCATAATGGGGCTATGAGAATCACTCTGCTCCCCAACCGACAGGCTTTCTGGATGAATTTCATCATCAGAGGAAGAGGAGGATACGCATAAAGGAGACCGGGCGGCCAAGCATGAACCAGAGCATCCCTGGGGGATTCCCCTCTGGGGGGGGAACTATCGCGAAGTAATCGCTGCATTTTGTGTTTAGGGGAGAAGTGAAAAGGTCGCAGTGAGGTTGACCCCACTTGAGGAATATCTGCTTCACGACAGATGGATTCAGAGACCACTCGTAAGGGCTGAGGAATACCCAACTCAACTTGTCCGCTAATATGTTGGACCATCCCGGAATGTGCATTGCTACCAGAAAGCGGTTGGTGGAAATCGCCCATTCCCACACTCTCATGGCTTCTCGACACAGGGGGTAAGATCTGGTCCCTCCCTGTTTGTTTATATACCAGACAACGGACATGTTGTCCGTCTGGATTGCAATAGTCCCTAGAGGAAGAAGGTGATGAAGAGCTTGCAACGCCAAAAGCACTGCCCTCATCTCTAGGAAGTTGATATGCAATGCAGTCTCTAGAGGAGTCCATGTGCCTTGGACGGACTTGCCCGCGTAATGCCCGCCCCACCCAAGGCAAGAAGCGTCCGTGGTCAACGTGGCTTTGACTGGGGGAATCACAAAAGGTCTCCCTTCTTTGAGCTCCTGTGCCTGTAACCACCAAAGAAGGGAGTCCCTGCATGCCCTGCTCAGGGGAATCGGCATGTCTAAGGGATGGACCGATAGCGACCATTGGACCTGGAGAGTCCACTGTAACACTCGCATTCGCAGTCGGGCATGAAGAGAAAGGCCGATCGCTGCTGACATAGACCCTAGTGCCCTCAGGACTAATTCTGCTGGAGGAGCGGGACTCCGAAGAATGTCTAAGACTTGGAGAGACAAATTGTTCAGCCTGACCGATGTAAGAACCACTTTGGAGATCCGAGTATCCAACCTGGCCCCTATGAATTCTAGGGCTTGAGTGGGGCACAGGCAGGATTTCTTTAGATTCACTGAAATGCCCAAACAACGGGCCAGAGAGAGGGCATAATCTCTCGCCACACCCAGTAGATGCCTGTTGGGGGCGGTGAGGAGCCAGTCGTCTAGGTAAGTTAACACCTGAATGTCCTGGAGTCTCAGGTGGGCTGCAACCACTGCCATGACTTTGGTAAACACTCTGGGGGCTGAGGTTAGGCCAAATGGAAGAACCCTGAACTGATCATGACTGGCTCCTAGCCGGAAGCGGAGGAACCTCCTGGATCGTCTGACCATTAGTATAAGGTAGTACGCATCTTTGAGGTCTAACGAGCACATCCAGTCGTTCTCCCACAGAAGGGGGAGAATAGATTGGAGGGTGACCATCCGGAACTTTTCCTTGGGTATGAACAGGTTCAGGGACGAGAGGGCTAGGATGGGTCTGAGGTCCCCCATTTTCTTTGGCACTAAGAAAAACCTGGAGTAATAACCCAACCCGGACTGATCTGAGGGGATGGGCTGGATGGCTCTTTTTCTTAGCAACTCTGAAATTTCCAGTGCTGCGGACTGCCTCTGATGGGATGGAACATTGGAAAGACCTTTGGGTTTGGGGGGGGTGTGTGAACGGTATAGTGTAACCTCTGGATATAATCCGGAGCACCCATCGATCCATTGTAATGGACTCCCAAATTGACAGGTGCTCCAATAATCGCCCCCCGACTGCCTCCAGAGAGGGACAGTCGGGCAAGCCCTCAGGGCTGTTGCGCGGGTCTGTCCGAGAAAGGTTCTCTAGACCCGAAGTTACGTGGCCCCCCTCTGCCTCTGGGCCGGCGTCCACCTTGTCCTCCTCTGCCTCTAGAGGATGAGTTGTCCACAGCAGGATGGGATTGCTGAGATTTACGGAACCACAGCTTCTTTTGCCCCCTCTGATTCCTGGAGAAGGATCTTTGGGGGCTAGAGAAGCGGACTCCGGCCGACAGCGTCTTCCCATCCTTCTCGCTTTGGACCAGCGTGTCGCGAACTGTTGAGCCAAATAAGGCCGAACCGTCATAAGGGGTGTTCGCGAAGGATGCCTTAAAGGGTTCCGTGAAGTCGCAAAGGCGGAGCCAGGAGTGACGTCGTAAGACCACTCCAGCTCCGCTAGCTCTAGCGGCTCCTTCCGTGGCATGGGAAAGAAGCCGCATAGATGTGTTTGATATGGACTTTAGAGTGGCCATTCGAGTTTCAAAAACCTTTTTGTCTGGGACCGGCATGGACTCTGGAGGAGCTGCAGCGTATTCTTTAATTAAGTCACGCTGTAGCCTAATGGTGTGTGCCATGTAGTTCAGCAACCTTATGGCAAAGGTCGCTGAAGCAAACATCCGCTTCCCAATACGGTCCAATGCCCGGGACTCCTTGTCCGGTGGGTGGACCGAAGAACTTTCCTGGGCAAGTTCTTTCCTAGTGGCCGCCGCCACCAACATAGCATCAACCGGCATGCCTTTGGACCAAGAAGGTCTATCAGAGGGAGGGCTGAGGACCTTGTCCGGGCATCTAGGGATAGGCTCCACGGTGTCGGGGTCTTTCCAAGCCCTGGTGGTAATTAGATCCACCAAGGGGTCGGCTGGGGGGGACACCCAGGAGGTAGATGGGCCTGCCTCAAAGGCCTCCAGAAATACAGACTCGTCCAGGGAGGGCTTTTGGGCAGACCACCCCCCTCTTATATGCAACATTTCCCTGATGTCTCCAAAGGAGACATCTTCAGGGGGTGACCTTGGGGAGCCCTCCGTATCATCCAAATCTGTATCCATGGTAATGGACTCGGGGGAGTCCAGGTGCCTCCTTTTGCACTGATGCTTCCGAGGCGCCTCTTCGGTGGGACTGTCCGAAGAGGGCTCGTCCACAGGGTGGTGTTCCTCCATAGGAACCAACTGGAGGGCTTGGGCAGGCTGTCCAGATGGACGGATGATCGAAGACAGACCCTGATACAGTGGGGGCACGGGTGGATCCAAAGGCCCGGTCGGGGACCTGGATGACCTGGACAGTACCCTCTCCACTACCTCAAAAGCCGAGGGAGATTCATTGTCCCCAGCCTGAGAAAGTAACCTCCCTGGCTCCGAGGATGGGATCGGGGTCGAAGCCAAAGCAGTTGGACCCAAGGTAGAGGGGTGTGCTCCGACCCAATCAGTGCCGAAGACACAACCACCCCCTCAGATCCGATGCTCAACCCTCGGCCCTGAGAGCTCGGATCCGACAAGCTAGAAGGTATAATCGGCGTCGAAGACACAATCGCTATCGGTGCCGACGTATCCCCGGGTCTGAAAGGGCCTGGATCCGACAACTCCGAGACCCGAAAATGGGTCGGAGAAGGAGCGATCGGGGCAAAAATGGGGGCTGCACTCCCTCCCAAAGGGGGGGAGGCAAGAACATCCCCATCTGCATCTGGGTCTGCAGAAATCTTCGCATCAGCCGATCCATGTCTGCTTCGGAGATGCTCCGTGTAGACCGAGAAGAGGCAGTTGAGGTGGGCCAGGAGGGCCGCCTCGAAGACCTTGAGGGAGACCTATCCTCCTCCTCTGGCTCCAGAGAAAAAGAAGGTGAACGGAGCCGAGAGGACGAGGATCCGGAGACCCTCACTGGGAACTTCTGAATTTTCTCAGGCGGAGCCAAGGGATGAGACTCGGCCCGCCTTTTTGATCTGTGACCCTCTCTGTCTTTGTGCTTCTTCTCCCTGTGGGAAGAAGCACTAGACTCCACAGAGCTGGTACCTGATAAGGGAGGTTGAGTTCTGGGTACAGCTAAGGGAGTAGCCGGCGCCGAAGCTACAGGAGTAGCTTGAACCCGGCTGGGAGAGGAAGAAGAAGCCGATTCCTGGGGGAGTTTTCCCGCCAGGATCAGCTTGTTCTTCCTGTCCCTGAGTGCCCGGGGGTTGAAGGCCGCACATATCTGTCAGGTCTCCGATAGATGAGCTGCCCCCAGGCACAAAACGCACTGAGTGTGACCATCAGCTGGGGAAAGCTTGTGGCCACACTCAGTACATTTTGAAAATATGGCCTTAGATCCTTCAGCCATAAGGCCCTCTCACACACACACCCAAACACTAGGGGGGGAGGGGGAGAGATAAAGTTAAACTAAGGGAAGATTAGTTTTTTTTTTTTTTTTTTTAAAGGGTTTTTAAGGGTTTGATTTTAAAACACACACACACAAGTTTAACCAACAAAAAAAAGTCTATAATTAGAACAATCACACCAGGCCAGGAGCTCTTCACTATGAAGCAACTGTCTTTAGCCGCGGCAAAAAACTATCTGAGGTAATGTGGTTGGTAGTAAGGGATTATGGGTAGGGGGAGGAGCTAGGAGCTCGGATCTTGGAGCTTGGAAAGCTGCTGGTTCGGATCCGAGGTCGGATCCGACTACCCACAGGTTGCAGATCAAATGAAGTAACTACTTCAGATCATGCAGATACAGGATTTTGCCCCCTTATTAACAGGAAGTATGCTCCTCTTATACTGTTCTACAAAATGTTACTTTCTATGGTTGATGTAATTAAACACAACTTTCTGTATTGTTCTACAGCAGATGTTACTCAGATTTTCTGCTGACATGACTGGATTTATGAAAAACATTTGAGATAAACAACCTGACCTTGGGGGCTTTAGCCCACTACAGGCTTCTATTGTGTAGTTCTAATACATATGTTACATTTCAAGGTACTTTTCTAGCTTAGGTACAAGTAAACACTGATTGCAGTTCATATTTTCAAGCAGTTTTTGTTCTCATTATCAATAGCTTCTGCAGCTGCATATTTTCTCACAGCATAAGTGGAAAATCAATAACTCTGTCTAAATCTGATGGCATTAGTACAAGTGATACATCTATTTATTATTTTCCTGACACTAGCAGGGAAATATATGCTTCCCTGTAAATTTCCAGAGCATAAGCAAAGATCATAACTGTGCATATTTCATGACAATACAAGATTGGAATGCTTCTGCAGTTCGTACAGATTTATGCAGTGTGAAATAGAATAAAGGTGTTAACCCTTTTTAAACCTCAAATGCACTAAGCATATTACTAATACATACACTAATACATATTTTTCTAACATTTCCTCCCTTTAATACTTTATTCTACTTTCAAAATAAGCATACACAGTTTTTCTTCCCCTAACCTCTTCCTACTCAGGATTTGTAGTAAAGAGAGTCATTCAGTTTAAACTTATGAAAGCATTTAAAATTTTTCAACAGTTCTTCAAATTCAACACCTTGATATAAGGTTTCAGAAACTGACATGTCTATAAAGTCTTTAATCAGTCCTTTTATGTAGGGGATGCAGCAGCAACCACATACCCCCAGTAGGATCATTCCTACACAGATGGCAATCAGAATGTTCATTAGGATACTGCCCCACCCCCCCAAACAATTTCTGGAAAAAGTCCGTCAATGGGTTTGGTCCTGGTTTGGTCATGGCCGACACTTGCTGAATTACCTCAAGGTGATTGTCTATCTACGAACAGCACTCCTCCTGGATTAAAGTGCAAGTACCGCCTCTCGCCGCTAGGGTGAAGTCGAGAGCCATGTGGTTTTGTAGCACTACAGTTCTCATAGCATTCAGTTCATCAGTCACCAATTCTAGGGCAGAAAAAGTTGCATTGCTCATTATTTCGAGAAGTTTAGACAGATTTCTCAGCTCCCAGATCGATTTTACTGCTCCATATGCTGGTAACATGCCTGCCCACAATATAACAGAATCACTCAAGTCTATGTGTGTCAGTCCATCGCCCACAGCATGATGATTTTTCCAGGGTGCATCGAGTTGTCCTACTGGATTGACAGACTTCTTGACGGCTTCTCGAACATTTTGAATTTTTCCTCGAGGTAAAACTGCTGTGTCGTATGGCCGGAACCAGGTAGCCCAAAAAACAACTGCCAGAC
Organism: Protopterus annectens; assembly: GCF_019279795.1. Lineage (NCBI taxonomy): Eukaryota > Metazoa > Chordata > Ceratodontiformes > Protopteridae > Protopterus > Protopterus annectens. The sequence goes on from NC_056743.1 coordinate 242,157,511, forward strand.
CAATTTTCAGGTAACCACTTATATGCTTTTCTACCACATAGAAAATAACAATCTCCTACTTTAGTAGTAACTTTACTATGAATATACACTTGTCCTGCGTGAAACATTTTTCTGTCAATTATAGACAGTTGTTTATAAAGAACAGAATCATGTCTTACTTCCTCAACTGTTTTGTGCATCAATTTAAAACATGAATCATAGTTTGTATTACAATAAAAACCTGTGTTATTAGCTTTAGTGTAGCATTTATAAGGAATAATCACATTACAATTGCTCCAACCCACCTGAACTGTATAATTCTTATAAAAACACACAGTTCCCTTTTGTGGAACCGACAAGTGCAATGCTATTTTATCTTGTGCTGTAATAGTTGATGTATCATGAATCAAGTTTTCCCAGGTCTCATTGACCCCTAGGGGGATTGAGGTTAACAATAATCCCCCATATGCTGTTGGCAAAGCTGTGCAAATCCAGCAATTCGAAACATTGAAAGTCTCAGCATACACATATTTGATTGCCTGATAAGTATTGAAGTTTGGATGCCAGTCTATGTGCAGCTCTTCACGTTTATTCAGTTCAGTTTGTGTGGCTGGGAAAAGGAATGGCCACAACAAAAAGATTATTGTCACTAGTACAGTTAACAGAATGATTATGCAATACTTCTGAGGAAATGGTTGTTCTGCATTCCTATTTTCTCCTACTCTTCCGAATAGTTCTATTTGGATTTTTCTAGATTCTATCATTTTTACTTTTAACATGTGATCTTACTCTCTGCCCTAATAGAACCTTCAGCACCGATGGTTTCTTCACTGGGGTTGAGACGGATCAGTCCTATTGATCTGACTCCCCTTTGTAGCCAGACTTTGTGCTGAGGGCCCCGATGGAGAGATAAGATTTTTGTCTAATTCAAAGTTCTTAACTAGTTTGCAGTGTGTCAGGTGGATCCATGAAGCTCGCTCTGCGATTTTGACTGCAGTGGGTGTCGACAGAAGCACTTGATATGGACCTTCCCACTTTGGTGACGTCCAATTCTTTTTTTTGATGATTTTCACCCACATCCAATTCCCTGGGATCACCGCTACTTCCGATGTTAATTCCCTGGGATCACCGCTACTTCCGATGTTTTGGTTTGTTCTTTATCTGAAACAGAATTTGACTGCAACAGATGTTTAGAATTCAACAAATTTCTCATATATTCGGCTAGTGTACAGTTGGCTTCCTGGTCTGCTGGCATGAGAAGTTTCCACTGGGGTATATAATAAGCCCTTCCAAACAGTTTTTCAAAAGGAGTCAATCCTTTTGCAGTTGGAACAGTTCTCATGCTCAACAGTGCCAGGGACAGGCAGTACACCCAATTCTTTTCTGTTTCTGCTATTAATTTTCTCAACTTATTCTTTAAAATTCCATTATGCCTCTCAGCTAGCCCTCAGATAGCGGATGGTACGCACAATGATTTTTTAAAGAAATACCAAAATGCTTACTTAACTGTTGTATGGTTTGGTTTACAAAGTGTGTACCATTGTCATTGTAGATCCTTTCCGGAATGCCGAATCTAGGGATGATTTCTTTAACAAGGATTTTCGCTACCGTAGCTGCATCTGGATTTTTGGTCGGAAAGGCTTCCACCCATCTGGAAAACATATCTACAATGACAAGACAATACTTCTTATTTTCACATTTGTTCAATTCTATGAAATCCATACAGATAGTATGAAACGGATATGGTGGTGTAGGGAAACTCCCTTGCTTGGGCTTTAACACCCCTTGTGCATGATGTTTGTTACAAATATGGCACATCAAACAACATTTTTTAGAATAGTTTGTGAATCCATATGTTGTGAACACTTGGTTCACCAGCTGTACCATCCCCCCTATTGAGACATGGCATTGCCCATGGCTCAACAAAGCTGCATATCTAAACAAATTAGATGGTAATATCAGTTTCCCTTCTTTAGAGATGTACAGCCCCTTTTCGAGAATTGCTCCTCGTTTTACCTATCTTTGTTTCTCAGCTTGCGTAGTGAGTGTCTGCATTGTCTTTAACATTTCTAAGTCTAAAATCTCAGAGGGTTGTAGTTCCTCATTCAAAAGAAATACTTTTGAAGCTGCCTGTTTTGCAGCTGTATCAGCTCTCGCATTACCTTTTGAAATCCTAGCTTGTTGCTTGGTATGAGCTGTGCATTTACAAATAGCTTCTTTCTGAGGTAACTGAATAGATTCTAAAAGATCTAGAATAAACTGTGCATGATTAATGGGTTTGCCAGTAGATGTTATCATTCCTCGGTTCTTCCACTGTTGCGCAAAAACATGTACAGTAGAAAAAGCGTACTGGCTGTCAGTAAAAATGTTCACACATTTACCCTTTGCTAAGATATATGCCCGTGTCAAGGCAATCAATTCTGCTGCCTGTGCAGATAAGTTGTGTGGTAAAGGTTTCGCTTCTATAATCTCAGTGTCAGAAACTACTGCATATCCTACTAGGTTCTGTCCTGCAGGACCCCTTTTGCACGAACCATCCACGTAGTATGTCACCTCGGCATCATCCAAGGGGACATCCGTGAGATCTTTTCTAGGCAGTGTCTTTTGCTCAGTCACCTGCAGGCAGCGGTGCAGTGTGCCATCTGCAGGGGTTGGGAGCAAGGTAGAAGGGTTCAAGTCGTGCATCATTCAATTGTCATGTGAGGTTGGCTCAACAATATAGTCATACAGGAAAGATGCCTAGCAGGGGAAAGATATGCTACCTTTTCTTGCAGTAAAATAATCGCAACTGCATGAGGCACTCTCAAAGTGAGAGAGTGGAATAAAACTACTGAGGCTGAAGCCTGTACTGCCATTGCGGCTGCAACTACTGCTTGTATACAGTGAGGTAAAGACCGTGCCACTGGGTCTAGTTGTGATGAATAATAAGCAATGGGGCGTTGCTTGTCCCCATGCTGTTGTGTTAACACTGATGTCATATAACCCTGCTTACAATCTACAGTTTGGAAAAAACGTTTATGGTAGTTTGGTAATCCCAGAACTAATGAGGACGCTATTAACTGCCTCAGTTTGCAGAAAGCAGATTCTGCCTCTGGTGTCCATTGTAACGAATCCTGTGCTGCCATAGGCTTTTTATATATCAAGTCAGTCAGAGGTGCAGATTCCAAAGCATAGTTTGGAATCCAGCTCCGGCAAAAATTAGTCGTACCCAGGAAGGACATCATTTCCTTCTTGGTAGTGGGTTTTGGTGCTTGCAAAATTGCTACTTTTCTGTCCTCATCTAATGTTCTGCCCTCTTTGGATATTACATATCCTAAATATTTAACTTGTTTTTTCCAAAGCTGCAGTTTATTTTTGTTTACCTTATGTTCTTCAGCGGCTAAAAATCATAATAGCGCTATGGTATCTACTTTGCAATCTTGCTGGGTGGGGGCCACCAGCAGGATGTCATCAACATAAAGTAAAATCTGACTGCCTCTTGGTGGGGTAAATCCCCGCCAAGTTGTTTGCCATTTCTTGTGAGAATATCGTTGGACTTTCACAATATCCCTGTGGTAGTCATGTATATGTATACCTTTTCCCCTGAAATGTGAATGCAAACCAATACTGGCTGTCAGGGTGTATCAGTATTGAAAAGAACGCATTGCTGATATCTACCACAGAAAAATATTTCTGTTGAGGTTTTAAATCATTCAACAGGGTGTGTGGGTCTGGCACTGTAGGTGCCCTTGGTATTACTGCGTCATTTGCAGCTTGTAAATCTTGGACCATACGCCATTCTCCATTTGCTTTCTTAAAAGGAAATAAGGGTGTGTTACACGGTGAATCAGGAGATTCCACCAGCACCCCTTCCTTAAGTAAAGCTGCTATAATAGGTTTAATTCCTACCTCTGCATCTTTTCTTAAGGGATACTGTCTTTTCTATGGTCTAAATGCTGACTTTGGCGTGATAGTAACTGGCCCTGCTGTACGAATAAGTCCTACATCTGACTTTCCTGTTGACCAGAGAGTTTCTGGTATATTCTGTAAGGCATTCTCTTCCTCATTTAATAGGAGTGATAATCAGCTGACCTTGCTAGACTGCAAGTGTACGGCTGGGTGGGTCTGAGTTATCCAATTCAGCTTCTGTATTTGTATTCCCTGTTCTGACAGTTCTAATTCTGTCTGTTTCTCCCATCTCGTGACTTTTTCTCCTAAGTCTGCCCATTTTATATTTTTGTCCTTAGTTAAGCTAACATGTGGTAATTGATTAGATTTATAGAGTGCAAAGAACTCCTGGGGCAATGAACAGCTGGCTACACTGTTCCCTTCCATGTCCTAGTACAGATTACATAATATCAATCTGTTTGCATGATTTTTAAACAATTCTTGCTCATATTCCTTATCGGGTCCTGGCGTGTTACAATAATACAGGGTACAGTGCAACAAGTGTTGTTTATCAATGTAAAGGGAGTGGAACTTGCTGATGGCTACATTCATCAACTCTTCAGTCACAGCCCCTGGACCAGTCGTAACCAAGTCCTGGCTGTACCAATAAAACATTTCACCCTCTGATTGCACTGTAAAGGTATCAATTTGTTGCTGTGCTTCCATACCCTGCATGGTTGGGACTACTGCTATACCAAATAGCTGCATAAGGTCTCTGCCCAAAAGGTTTACTAGGCATTTTCCAGAAACAACAGTTTTGCTTTTCTGAGTCAATCCTGAAACAGGATCAGTTATTGCAATGTTACGGGAGAGAGGCTCCCGATACAGCTGTCCATTAGCTGCTTTTACTAGTATGTAATCAGGTGACTCTGAGTTTTCTGTCAGTTTGGAGGGATGTATCAGGGTTCGTGATGCCCCTGAGTCACACAAGAATTTGACTTCCCTCCCTTCTACCAAGATTGTAACTTCTGGTTTTGTGTCTGCTAAATAGAGCTCCAAGCTCAATAAAGCTAAGTCTAAAATTTCATTTTCTTCACTGTCCAAAACTTCCTGCACTTCCTCTATCTCTTCTATCACATCCTCTACTTCTTCTATCACATTCTCATTTGTCCTTTCTTTGCTATCCCCTTCTAGTGATTCCTGATTATCATATAGTCAGTCCTCACCCTCCTTGTCCTCCGTGGTTGCCTTCTTGTTTTTCTTGCAATCTCTTGCCAAGTGTCCCTTTTTACCGCATTTAAAACATTCTCCCCTTTTCTTCCACCCTTCAAAGTCATCTGATCGCTGATCAGATTGTTTGTTTCCCTGGGCATTTTTCTTGCCTTTTTTCCCGGACTGTACTATATAAACTTCTGCTCTATCTTCTACAGAAAATACTTGAGCTTTCTTTTTCTTTTTGCTATTAAAATGCCTTTCGGCATGCCTAGCATATTCAAGTAATGACTGTAACCTGCTTGTGCGATGATCTACCATGTGTTTTGTAATAAAACTGCTTATGGGTGCAATACTGCCTTTCAAAAATGCATTCTTTAACTGCTGTTCATATGGGGAATCTTGTGTTTGATCTTCAGGAACCTGCATTCCACAGTGGTTATTAAAACATTCTAATAATCTGGCATAATATCGGTCAACAGTTTCACCTTCTTGTTGGATGCATTGATTAATGCAAGTCCAGTCTGCCCTAGGCTTTCATTTCTCAGAGATTCAGTCTATAAGACCTTTTACTCTGTTATCTAGCTCTGCGCTGCTATGTGGGAGGGGTCTGTGTGCAGCGTCACGGGGATTCCAGTTGCCACTAATCATATGCCAATCTGGCCCCACAATTTGTCCAACTAGTTTTCTACCTCTTCTCCGTTTAAATTATAACAGCTTCATTCCTTGTAAATCTTCTGAAAACTTTCTAAAATTAACTTTTGGATGGGGATTTCCCTTAGTGGCTTTCCGGATATCTTCCGGAGTCCAGGGACTATACACTAGAATAGTTGGGTCTTGACCGTCTTGTCCTGCCTGAGGATTAGGTACTTCTATGAGTGGGCATATTTCTTCTTCACTCATAGAATGGTGAATTCTTAACCATTTGATATAACTCAATGCCTTCATTTGAGTTACCTGCCCGTGTTTGAGACCTGGTCCCGATGGGATCTCTAATGAAGGGTTTTGCTTTTTTGATGTCTCTAGTTTCAGTGACAGCAGGATATAGTGGGGGTGGACTAACCTGTTCACTTGCTTCATATTCTGGTAAGGGAGGTGGAGGGGCCGATGCTATTACTAAATTATTATCCTCCTTATCTAAAAATATTGTTTTTGAATTGTTGTTCTTTTGTTCCCTACGGTTTACTTCCTCAATCCACCTGTGTGCCTGAGGAATTCCTAATTGGCGTTGCTTTTTTACCCGACCTTTGGAATCGGTTTTGAGCTGTTTGACAAGCGAGGATTTTTCTAATTTCCCATCAAATTCATACTTATTAACCCATTTTGAATAGTATTTACTATTATCAGCGCGCTGCGACTGCATGTATTTTGCGTCTTCGATTAACGGCGGATTTTGGAGTCTTTTTGTGCAATTATTACCCATTTTGTTCTACCCCTTTGATCGTTACGTAACCTCTCTTGTTTTTAACGTGGTACCACGGATTTTGTTATAGTCTCTTCAGAATGACTGCCTACCTATTCTGTTTTCCCTGATCTATGACAAGACAGTACTCTTTTTTGTCCCTGACTTGTAAAAATACAGTCTTGACAAAAACAATACAAATCTAGTCCCTGATCTAAAAACAGAAAAAAGTAGATTCACCTTACCTGAGCCTTCGTGATTGATCACCTGGTTTGTAAAAACCCATCCTTCAGTCGCAGATCAGAAAGTGGCTGGCCTCTTTTGCACGACAATTCAGTCGGAGGGCTTTTCAAATAAGAAAAAACAATTTGGTTTCTTCCCCATACGGTTTCAACCACTCGGCCTGTCTAATCCGAGGTGAAGTGAGGATTTCTGGCTCAAAGGACCAATCTGTCAAAGGAAAAAACTTCAAAGACCAATTCACGTTAGGTTCAGGTAAGGCACTTTAATTACTTGCTGCAAGGAGACAAAAACATGCAAATACAGGATTTTGCCCCCTTACTAACAGGAAGTATGCTCCTCTTATACTGTTCTACAAAATGCTACTTTCTGTGGTTGACGTAATTAAACACAACTTTCTGTAGTGTTCTACAGCAGATGTTACTCAGATTTTCTGCTGACATGACTGGATTTATGAAAAACATTTGAGATAAACAACCTGACCTTGGGGGCTTTAGCCCACTACAAGCTTCTATTGTGTAGTTCTAATACATGTGTTACATTTCAAGGTACTTTTCTAGCTTAGGTACAAGTAAACACTGATTCCAGTTCATATTTTCAAGCAGTCTTTGTTCTCATTATCAATAGCTTCTGCAGCTGTGTATTTTCTCACAGCATAAGCGGAAAATCAATAACTCTTTGTCTAAATCTTATGACATTAGTACAAGTGATACATCTATTTATTATTTTCCTGACACTAGCAGAAAATATATGCTTCCCTGTAAATTTCCAGAGCATAAGCAAAGATCATAACTACGCATATTTCATGACAATACAAGATTGGAATGCTTCTGCAGTTCGTACAGATTTATGCAGTGTGAAATAGAATAAATGTGTTAACCCTTTTTAAACCTCAAATGCACTAAAAGCATATTACTAATACATACACTAATACATATTTTTCTAACAACACTGTAATGTCCTTTTCTAGTTTTATCAGGTATAACATGATATCATCTGCAAATACAGCCAGTTTTTCTTGACTGCCATACCTATTATATATCCTTGAATTTCTGAGTCCCTTATTTTCTTTGCCAATGGTTCTAAATATAATGCAAATAACAAAGGTGAAAGAGGACACCCCTGCCTGGTTCCTCTGCTCAAGCAGAAATTATCAGAGAGGAATCCACCCACTTTAATTCTCACTTCCAATCCCTCATATATCCTCCTAATCAACCTTATAATTTTATCATGGAATGCAAATGCTTCCATTGCCCTGCTCATAAAGTCATAGCTTATTCTGCCAAATGCTTTCTCTGCATCAAGATCCACCAACAACAGTGGCATTTTCTTACATTATGCTTTTTTCTGGATCATCAATGTTCAAATGTTTGGCTCCCCCTCCACAAAACCCCATTGATCCATATCTATCAATTTTGCCATCACTTTTGCCATTAGAGATATAAGCACTTTATAACCATGGTTTGGTACTGAAATGGGCCTATATGAAGCTGGATTTGATGGATCTTTACTCTCTTTAGGTATTACAGCTACTACCACTTTCTTCTAAGATGTTGGTACTTCTCCTCCCCTTAAAATATTGTTAAACAAAACCTTCCAGATCATTATAGGTTCTTTCTCTCCTAGCTTCCAAACTTCCAAAGGAATACAATCTATTCGTGGGGACTTTCCTGTAGACTGGTTACGCATCACCATTTTTATCTCATCTTCTCCTAATCTGTTACTAACTGAGCCTCATCTACTGATAACCTTGACATATGCAATTCTTCGGTAAACATTTTCATTTGTACCTTCTCTTGATTTCCATATTTGTCTGCTTTATACAGACTTTCATAGAAGTTTTAAAATATTTCAAATATCTCTACAGGATCTCTTGTTATCTTCCTTGTTATAGGCTCTCTAAGCTTGGCAACAGCCCTTTCTACTTTCTGTTGCCTGGGTCATCACACCAAAAGTTTTTGTGCTCTAGAGTTATCAAAAAAAAGTTGCTTAACAGCAATCTTTCTTAACTCATACATATTATTGAGGTAATCACTTATTTTCTGTTTAGAATTCTGCAGTTGCTCTCTTCTTGTTCTGTAAGATTCTCTGTATTCTACAATACTCTAACATTTGTCAGTCCCTCTAAATAATTCTTGTTACTTCTTAACCATGTACTCCTTTCTTTTATTTCCACCCTATTTTTAAACTCTGCTTTAATTTTATCTCACTCCCCAGCTATATTTTCAGAAGAAATTTCTATCTTTTCTAACAGCTCCTGAATAATTTCCACTACCCATTCCTTAAATTCCTCTCTTTTCAACAGATAGGTATGCAAGTGCCAGTGTCTCATTTTTATTTCATCACTCTGTGTTTTTATTTGAGTTATTACTGGTGCATGGCCTGAAATAGTTATTGGGTGCATAACAAGACATTTAATTAAATGCACATGTTCCTGTGAAATGTTAATTCTATCTAACCTATCCCAGTTTTTGTATCTTGGGGAATATGTAAATTCATTACAAACTCCTAGTACTGAATTCACATCTTCCATTCCAAATATCTTCATGCATTTCTTCAAAAGTCTTCTCTCCATTGTTATACTTTCCCTTCTGGGCCTACCAGTCACATCTTCACTGCTGCAAATCAAATTCAAATCTCCACCTATAGCTAATATTTCTTGCTGAAAGATGATTATTCCCCCCAGAATTGTCTCAAGCTCCATTATAGCAGTTTTAGGTGGAATATAAATACATGCCAATGCAATCCTCCTCCCTTGCCAGAGCCCCTTAGTACTACAAATCTAGAATTTTTTTTTACCCTCTTCTGTTAATAAGTATTCCACTGAATGACCATCCTGAAAATCTTTTTGTCAAATTCACATGGTCACGTCTTTCCAAGTGTGTCTCTTGTAACATGACTATTTGCACTTTACACTTTTAATATAGTTCACTACTCTTTCTTTTTTGTATTTCTGTGTGAGACCATTGACATTTAAAGACATTACAGAAAGCATCATTGTATTAAAAAGTTATTATTCCCACCATTTATGTATAACAACTTTTTTTTGTTAAATGTCTAGTTCCAGTTTTTGTGTTATATGCATAGATTGTTTGGCAGGTTGAACTTTTATAAAGTTGTTTCTTGTCATATCCATTTGAGCCTATGTCACATCTTACAAATATTTTTGTTTTATTGAAAACCCTCAAACAAAAAACACCCCTCCAATACCCCATTAAAACCTATTAACTTAATACTAACATGCAAAACTGTATACATCTTCAAATATTAAACTTTTACCCTCCTAAAAGAAATATCCCAAACTGTCAGCCACAGTCACAAGCTTGAGTTAAACTAAAAGAAAGTGTATTCATGCTAAGATGCATGGTGCAGCTTCTGCTTCTACTAAGTACTGTCTGGTTTTGTCTTATCTTTATAGCTGTCCCTGCTGGGAAAACACCTGAATGCTTTCACAGAACAGTTTCTCCTAGCCAATTTCTATTTATAAGTTTGTCTCCATGGAGACACGAGGACTAGATGCTGAATTGCTACTAAGTATACATTTATTTGCTAGTAAAAAGCCTTATAACGTTCAATATTATTTTTCATGTACTTGCTTTCATTTAAAAACTGTTACTAGATCAAGCTAAGGGCCTTAATCCAGTCATTCCCCCATGCAAGAATGAGAAAAAGCACATTATTTTTTTTTCTTTTGTCATGCTCTTTAAACCAGACTTTCCTTTTTTTTAATTGCAGTGCCCACACCTCTCAAAACTGAACAAGGAGAAAGAGAGAAAAAGGGAGAAAGAAAAAAAAAAACAGTATTCCCTTTACACTCAAAAACTACTGAGGAAATGTCACTTTATAACATACAAAGAAAATTATGCACTATAGAAACAGTACTGTTAACAAAAAATATTGTTTTACTTAGTTAACTTTTTCCCTCCTCTTCCCTTCCTCCAAGTATTTTTCATAACATTAATGACATGAAGTAGGGCATATGCTTTAGAGTTACCCACAAGTCCACCAAAGTCCAAAAATGTCCAATATTTCCAGATTTTCTTGTTCTGTTATATTTCACAAATATAATTATTACTTTGTAATCCCACATTTGTCAATTTCCATTTTACTGGTTTTATTCCTATTCAACTCCATCTCCCAAATTCTGTGTCTGCTTCATTTCCAACATACTATAATTTATTCTAGTAAACGTTCATGTTCCCTTCCTTCTATCCAGCATTTTCCATTCAAATATTGGGAAAGGTTTCAGTCTCTCTGTGGTCTTTATTACCAGAAAAACAAGAAGCAGAATCTCATTCTGTTTCACACACCACTTTTTGTTGGACAAACTTTTGTATTTCCTCCTTAGCATGTACTTCATCAAAAAATTACGTTGTTCCTCCAGGAAAGGATATTTTGAAGATAGCTGGGTACAGCAGTTTGAGTATCATGCCTCCTCCTTGACCTTCGCTGAACAGTGGAATGCATTTTCTCCTCTTCTGCCTGGTATACAGTGAGTAATCATTCCCACAAACACTCTGCTGTCTCCTACTTTTAGGAAGTGTCTTGCCACAGCTTTGTCAGAATCAACTCCTTTTGCTGGTAGGAGTGCATCTTTAATATTAAAGGTCTATGTTGCTTTCTCACAGATAGGGTTGAAGCATACACACAATGTGTCCTTTCAATTAACAACTCCTGCTGTGGAATACCAGTCCAGTTGCTTATTTGTGCTTTCATAAAATTAATATAGTCTTTTCTGTCTAGCTTCTCTGGTACAGCTAAAAATCTCAGGTTTTCCCCTATGTGCTTTGTCATCTATTATTTTTTGAAGCATCTCTTCTTGAGCAGTCTCATATTAAGCCAGCCTTTTTTCATTTCAACCTCTGATTTTTGCAGTATAATCATGACATCTGAATATCTGTTTAAAGCTTCTTCCATTTTTTCCAGCCTTTTGTTTGAGTCCACATAATCCATCGATGTTTAATTTATTTTAACCAGGTCTGTGTGCAGTTCTTATACTTTCTTCTAGGTTACTGGAAGTCATGCCTTGAGCTTGCACTGCTTTTTGCTTAACAGCTGCAATACTTTTCCCAGTCAGTGTTATTCCTCACCTTTTGTAGCAGATTCTTTTCAGGTCTACTGTATTTCTTTTTTCCTGGCATCCAGGCAGTGCACGTGCTAGCCAGTTACTGAATTTTGCCAAAAACATAGAAGCCCATTGCCCTTTTTTGCTAAGGTTTCTTTTTCACACTGTTACTCAATATGCAGCCATCTTGGAAGTCCCTCCAGAATGCAACCTTGAGCCTAATCCAAAGAGAGGAGGGGGAACAACCAGGGTCTAGGGAAGAAAATTTCCAACCCAACCTCTGGGGAAAGAGGGGAAAGAATACTGCAATATTGAATACGCTTGAACATCTGTACATTTAGGGTAAGTGCCCACAACTGTACTATGTTCTTCAATCTGTTGCAGTCCTAACTGATGGTGTGACTCCCAAAGCTAAGAAGAGGGTGGATGGAGAACTGTATGGAGAGGAAAGGATGCCCTGCAAGACTGCAGTCGCAAACCCAGCTCTGGAGTTGGAGAAGGGTGGGAGGTGATATTGTTTGGTAAAGGTATGCACAGAGGACTAAGTAGCTGCTTCTAGAATGTCCTTAGTGGCCAACATTAAAAAAAAGGCAATAGAAGTAATTGTGGCCCTAATGGAGTGTGATCTAACAAGAGTATGGTGGCTTCTTTCCATAATGGCTGCAACAAAACAAAATAGTGGGAGATCCATTTGGAAAATAGTTTGTTACTTCAGAGTTACAGGTAAAGGCCATGAAAAGCTAGTCAGATTTTCTGACATTTGTTGGTCTGTCCAGGTAGGAATGCAGTTGTCTATGCACATCCAGCAAGTGGAGGATCCCACCACCACCACCACCACCACCATTTTGAGGGTTAGGAAAGAAGGCAAGTAGGTGGATGATCTGGTTCAGAGATCTCTGGGTTAGTCCTAAGAGAATGACTGTCAGGGTGGAATGTGGTGAAAGGTTCTACACACACAAAGACCTGAAGCTCTGATATTCTTCTAGCTAATTAATAGCTAGCAAAAAAGCTGTCTTCCAGGCCAAGAACATGATGTCAGCAGAGAGATAACTGTCTTCAAAGGGGGAAGGGTGAGCTTCTCCAATATGAAATTGAGGTCCTGTGGAGGAACAGGAGGTTTTCTCATGGGTCTAATATGAATAACCCTCTCAGGAACTGTTTCATAAATGGGTATGAAAGTGGGGGGGGGGAGCAGAGATGGCAGATAGGCTTAAATGGCTGAAGCATGAATTTTAATGGAGGAATGAGAGAGTCCTTTGTTAAAAAGTTCTCAAAGGTATGACAGGATCATAGGAACCTTAAAATAAAGAGGATTCTGTCCCTTTTGTCTGCACCATATTTCTTGTACTGTGTTTTCTGGCTTTTTTTTTAGAATGCCCAGGGCTTGTATGTCAAGGGATGCCCCCCATCCGTGGGGTCAAAATATTATCCAAGCATGTCAGTTTCAGTGTGATTAGGTTGGGGTGTATGATGTTGCCCTTGTTCTGTGTCAGCAGTTCCACTAGTTGGGGCAGCAGCCATGATTCACTATTGCTAAGACTGACCAGTAGGGGCTACCACTTCTGCCTTGGCTAAACTGGGGTATTAGAATGACTTTAGGCCTTTTCTCTATTATCTTCAAGCAATACCCTGGACAGAAACAGTATTAGATGGAAGGCACAGAGGAACAGACTTGTCTAAGTGAAGAAGTTATCTGTCTTCTAAGCTAACTTGGTTTTGGTCCTTGAACAAAATGTTTCCAATTTGAGAGTGTTCTTTTGTTGCAAAAAGGTCCATCTCTGGCACAACCTTTCTCTGGCTATGCTCAGAAAACTTCTTGATGCAGTTGCCACTCATGAGGGTCTGACAATTGATTTCTCTCTCCTGGTAGGTACTAAGCCATGATGTGCAAACCAGGGGAGTTTACAGTTTCCCAAAGATCCATAGTTCAACAACAAAGAAGAAAAGAGTGAGTCCCTCCACTAATGTACCACATAACTGTGGGATTGTCTGTCTTTACTGGGAGCATGCCTGGTTTCCACTGGTCTTTGAAAGTGATAAGGTCAGTTTGGACTGACAACAGTTCTTTTTGGTTGATGTGTTTGTCTTTGAACTGCGTGTTCTATCTGGCCTGTGTGTGTCTGTAAGTTGTTGAAGTGAGCCCCCCCAGGCTATGTCCAAGACATCTATGGTCAATGTTTGATTCTTTTTTCCCCCCAAACACCTTTATTGAATTATCACTTGTGACATAGGCAAATTTACATTCATATAAAAGTAATCAAACTATATTAACACAGCAAACATTATACTTCACATGTACTGCTATATATCATATAACCTAAGCAACATTATATAAATTATTCAGTTGTTGCATTTTGTTTTTTTAAACAAGAAACATCTTCATTAAACCATCACTTACTACACTGCCAATCATACTTTTATAGAAATGAAAATAAAACACACCAACATAATCCTAGTCGCAATCATTTTATATCACAAACCATACAGACACAGTCCCATTTGCAAACATCATATCTCACTTATAATCTACCCAATCTTGCTCACTCAGACATTACATAGCTCATTTAAGTCCTGCTGCCTTTTAGACCTCATTCCTCCCTTGTATGTACTGTAGCCACAATTCCCATTTTTTTCCTATGTAGTTTGCTCCTACCCTTTTCTAAATATCTCAACTCCAGTTGTTTTATCTCCTTTACTGTATTCACTACTTCCAGTATAGATTTTGATTTCCATTTTCTTTTTTGCAGCCACCATTATTAGACATAGCAAGGCCTTATGTAGAACCAAGAAACACCAGAAGGGTAAAGTACCAAACAAACAATGCTGTAGCTGACGAAAAAGAAAAAAGAAAGTATGGTACTCCACGACTATCGAAGCTGACCAACAAATAAAAAATAAAAGTCAATATTCCTTTATTGTAGAACCAGTAAGCGATTTCACGTTTGTATCAATGCTTCATCAGACTTTCTAAATAACATATAATGCAAACACTGTTTAAATATATTAACCAATTTATAATAAACCAATGAAATTCTTTCTTCAAAATCATTAAACCATCTTAAAGTGGCTGTACTTCTTTAACATTCTCTATGTTCCATCTCATAACTTACAAAAACATAGAGCAACACATATAAGTAAAAAATCTAACAAATATATATATATAAAAAACAACAAATATTTGTTAAAAACTCATATTAAAAAACATATAATATTAATTAGTATCTAAAAAAACAATATATTTTATTTATTGCGTTTAGTCAATGTTTCAGTGCTCGGTCTTTTAAGAAGGGTTTTAAAGAAACCCTTTTATTCAAACCATGGCCTCTATCTGCCTGTAATCTGATGATCCATTTTCCCTCTTCTTTCTCTGTGTAATTACCTATGTCCCCCAGTCTTTCTGTGGTAGCTATAGATTCTAAAACTAAAAATTTAAAGTTGTGGGAAATGTCATTGCGAATGACATGTCTGGCTATTGCATTACTCTCGTTCTCTCTATTAATAGCAAACATATGTTCTCTTATTCTTTCTCTTAATGTCCTGTTCGTTTTGCCAACATAAAAACTGTTGGATTTTTGGCATAAAGCAAGGTAAACAACGTTCCTAGTTCTACAGTCTGTATAGTGTTTGAACTCATATCTCTTCTGTGTGTCTGGATGTACAAAAGCGTTAGTATTAGCTATATATCCACATTGATTACAGTGATGACAGGGAAAAGTCCCCTTCCTAGTTGATAATTTAGGTTTGTTGTTTCTGTGTTCATAACATAGTATTTGTTTTAATGATTTCGTGTTCTTGTAACTAAATTTGGGGTAAGTCCCTGCCATCCTTCTGATATCATCATCTAACAGTAACATATTACAGTTCTTTCTAATCAATTGTGTTATTTTTTTATTTTTATTCGTATAGGGAATAAGAAATCTATTGGATGTTTCCCTCGAGCTATTTACCTGCCTACTCTGTGAACGTCTAGTTTTTTTACTATAAGGTTGACTTACTGTATTCCGTTCTATATTTTGTAGTGCCATCAAATCATCTTCATGATAGCCTCTTTCTACAAATTCTGTCCTTACATCTCTAATAGCTTCAGAAAACACACTATCTTCACTAACTATACGTGAGGTTCTAAGAGCCTGACTCTTAACTATGTTCTGATGGATATGTGATGGATGCATGCTATCTCAATGTAAAAGTGCATTTCTTCTACAATTTTTCCTAAACACTTCTGTAGTAATCACACCATTATGTTTCTTTAACAACACATCTAAAAATTCAATTTCAGTCTGAGAATTCTTCCCAGTCAAAGTGAGAAAAGTCGTTGTTCCATTAATATATGTAATAAATTCATTTAATGCAGAGAGATCCCCTCCCCAAATAAGAAAAACATCGTCTACAAAATGCCTATAATATGTAATAAATTTAGAAAAGAACATGTGATCCAAATTATACGTATATTCCCAATATGCCAATACTAAATTTGCATAAGAATTGGCACATGGTGTACCCATTGCTACTCCCAGTACTTGTAAGAAGTATCTCCTGTCCTATGTAAATACATTATTCTTGAGTATCAAATCCATTAACATTGTTAATTTGAAGATGTTATCATTGTTAAACTCCTTCTGTAATAAAAACAATCTTAAATACTCTATTCCAACATTATTGGGTATGCTCGTAAAAAGTGATGTGACATCTAGTGTGACCATGTAATCACCATCTCTTATGAGACCGCCATTATTATAGGATGCTAAGGTCTCTAAAAAATGTTGTGTATCTCTCAAAATAGAGCTAGTTGACTCCACTAATGGGCGTAGTTGCTTCTCTACATAAATAGACATGGCTTCTGTCAGCCATCCTTTACTAGAGACTATTAGTCTTAATGGTGGATTAACTAATGTTTTGTGTATCTTGGGGAGTCCTCTAAATATGGGTATTAGAGGTCTGTCTACCAAAAAATACTTGTATAATTGCTCATCTATAATATTGCAGATCAACATATCATACAAATCATCATATACCCCTTAGATCAATGTGTCTAACTGTGACAAGCTCAAACTCTTATATGTGGTGGTATCATTTAACATATTATCTATAGTCGTATGGTAGAACTCTGTGTCTAACACCACAACCGCTCCCCCTTTATCTGCTGGTCTAATAATGATGGAACAGTTATTCTCCAGCATCTTTAAAGCTTGTCTTTCTTCTTTACTTAAATTATAAAACTCTGGTTTCAGTTTTTGTTTATCTAACTGAAACGCTGTTAATAAATCCTTCTCGCATGTTTTTTCAAAAAATTCAATCAAAGGGTGTAGCATGGGCATATAAGATGAAGGTTTCTTAAAAACATGTTCATACTTAATGTCATTATTAGTCTCACTATATTGTAAAGACAATGCTAAATTTCTAGTAAAACACTTTACATCAATTATTAAATCTACCACATCAACATGCTGCAAAGGGATAAAAGACAATCCCTTGTTTAAAACTGCTTCTTCATCAGGTTTTAACACATAATTAGATAAATTTATTGTAAGGTACGATTTACCGGTTTCATTAATTTCTTCTGAAACTCGTGTTGCTCACACTCTTCTTCTGTGACTTTCCATTTCCTCCCTGTGTATTGTGGACTCCACGACTGTCGCTGCACAGGTCGAAATGGTAGCGGAAAAGGGAGTGATGATAAATCCCTCATGGTGGTAACTGGCCCAATGTTCTGTGTATTAATTTTCCTTCTGACTACAGGCTCTTCAGAAACTGAGGCCTGTATAGCGAGGGAAACATCCAGTAGATTTCTTATTCCCTATACGAATAAAAATAAAAAAAATAACACAATTGATTAGAAAGAACTGGAATATGTTACTGTTAGATGATGATATCAGATGGACAGCAGGGACTTACACCCCAGATTTAGTTACAAGAACACAAAATCATTAAAACAAATACTATGTTATGAACACAGAAACAACAAACCTAAATTATCAACTAGGAAGGGGACTTTTCCCTGTCATCACTGTAATCAATGTGGATATATAGCTAATACTAACACTTTTGTACATCCAGACACACAAAAGAGATACGAGTTCCAACACTATACAGACTGTAGAACTAGGAACGTTGCTTACCTTGCTTTATGCCAAAAATGCAACAGTTTTTATGTTGGCAAAATGAACAGGACATTAAGAGAAAGAATAAGAGAACATATGTACGCTATTAATAGAGAGAACGAGAGTAATGCAATAGTCAGACATGTCATTCGCAATGACAGTTCCCACAACTTTAAATTTTTAGTTTTAGAATCTATAGCTACCACAGAAAGACTGGGGGACATAGGTAATTACATAGAGAAAGAAGAGGGAGAGGGAGGCAGATAGAGGCCATGGTTTGAATGAAAGGGTTTCTTTAAAACCCTTCTTAAAAGACCGAGCACTGAAACATTGACTAAACGCAATAAAGAAAATATATTGTTTTTTAGATACTAATTATTATATTTTTTTTAATATGAATTTTTAACAAATATTTGTTGTTTTTATATATATATATATATATATATATATATATATATATATATATATATATATATATTTGTTAGATTCTTTACTTATATGTGTTGCTCTATGTTTTTGTAAGTTATGAGATGGAACATAGAGAATGTTAAAGAAGTACAGCCACTTTAAGATGGTTTAATGATTTTAAGGAAAGAATTTCATTGGTTTATTATAAATTAGTTAATATATTCAAACAGTGTTTGCATTATATGTTATTTAGAAAGTCTGATGAAGCATTGATACAAACATGAAAGCGCTTACTGGTTCTACAATAAAGGAATATTGACTTTTTTTTTTTTTTTGTTGGTCAGCTTCGATAGTCGTGGAGTACCATACTTTCTTTTTTCTTTTTTGATAACAAGGCCTTACCATATCTAGGCAATTATGATTCTGTATCATAGCTCAGAAAAATCATCTCCCTCATCATACCAATCTGCCCACCACCATCTCCGACAGTGCATCCTACAGGGAATCCTTAAAGTCCACCAATTCACTGCACTCCCAGAAAATATGCTCCCAATTACTGCTTTCTTCCCCT
Source organism: Protopterus annectens (assembly GCF_019279795.1). Lineage (NCBI taxonomy): Eukaryota > Metazoa > Chordata > Ceratodontiformes > Protopteridae > Protopterus > Protopterus annectens. The sequence goes on from NC_056743.1 coordinate 242,176,356, forward strand.
TCACACCTCCAACATTTACTGTCTACCTGAGTTAAAATTCTCTCAAGTCTGCTTGAGGTATAAAAATATCTATGTAAACATTTTCAGGCAAAAGTCCTAAATCTTATAGATTTTGTTGCATATTTGGGAGACATACATATATCCTCCCATTGTTTCTTTGTGAATTGCTTATCCAATCTCTCTTTCCAATGCTTTCTAGCCTCCTCTGATAGTTATTGTGCAATATTTTATATTCTTTACTAATTATTCCTTTTTAATGGCAGCTTCTGCTCTAGATTCTATTAAAAACTCTACTAGTGCTGGCCTTTCATTTAGGACCATCCTATTTCTTTCTCTTTGCCTATACTCTCATATCAATCCCTGATAGGGAAGGCAATCTCTAACCTGCAGTCCAAATACATTCTTGACGTCTTCCAATTCTATTATCTTTCCCTCTCAAGTTATTTACTTCCAGTGCATTGATTCCTTTGCCAGTTTTCTCCAACAGGTTCTGGCCCCTTGCCTACTGTCTGTATTGCTAATTGCAGTCATCCCTACTGGCAGAATCTCCTTTCTTCATTCCCATGTTGGTTTAGTTGTTAGAACACTTTCTGCTCCTTTATGGATATAATATTCTGCATGATTATTTTTGTTCTCCATAAAGATCTGCATCCAAAATCCCAGTCTCTCTTTGTATCTTGAGCTTCCCCTGTGTTTCATCATCATCCCTTTCCAATCTGAATTATATTTTTCTGCTTGTGCTAATGTATAAGAGTCTTAACTGTGTAACTCTGAAATACCCCATTCAGATTGGGTAATCCCAATCTACCCTGTTCTACCAGAAGAATCATCTTAGCCCACTTGACTCTTGCCATTTTCCCCTCCCAGATAAAGTCCTTCAGCTCTTTATTAATTGCTACAGACAACTTCTCCTCTGGTTGATAAAAATATGCCTGACCTATGTTTAAGACTAAAGTGATTAAAAGATTTAACTGGTTATATCTGGTCAATTTTGATTCTAAAAAAATATCCTGATGGTGAGGGACCTAGACTGTGGGACAGGCTAGGGTCCAGCAGACAAATACTTTCCTAAGACAAGGGTGAAGCTTCACCCTGAAGTTGGGAGACTGAGTGTGCTATCACCACATATTTCTGATGTAGTTTCCTCATGTGGAGTCTGGTAAGGGGAATCATGAGGATGTAAGAGGCCATGTAACCCAAGGTTCTGAAGAACTCCCTGGTAGTAAAGTGGTTCCTGTGAAGAACATTTTGGAAATATTGTGTTAGAAAGGTTACCCTCTCTGGAGGATGACAAGTTTTTGAAGAGAGGGAGTCCAACAAAGCCTCCAGAAACACAATCCTGTTTGTGGGAATTTGATATTTTTGGATACTGATGGTGAATCCCATGTTAGCTAGGATTTCTTAGGTGTACAGGTCTGCTTTGAGTTTCTCTAGATCTTTCACTTGAATGAGGCAGTCATCTAGGTAGGGATAAATCTGAATGCCCTTTGACCTGTAGAAGGCTATCACTGGGGCCTGGCATTTTCTGAATAACATTGTTGCAGTAGAAGAGCCAAAGAGTACAGCACACAACTGATAATGTTTCGCATCTGCTCTAAAGCACAAGAATCTCCTGGGAAAATTTTCTATAGGAATGTGGATGTATTTGCCTTTTAGATCTAGGGTAACTATGTAGGCAATGGGGAAGATCATGGGCAGCAGTTTTTGTACAGTTAGGATTTTGAATTTTGGTACCTGCAAAAGTTTGTTGAACTTTACAGGTCCAGGATATGTCTCCAGGTACCTTCTTTTCATGGGAATAGAAAGAACCTTGAGTAGAATCCCTTTCCTTCTAAACTTTTGTGTACTAGTTACACAGAACCTTAGGTACACAGTAGCTAAATTTGTTTTATTGCCCCTGTCCTTTGGTTTGGTGGAATGTCTAGGAACCCTGAGTGAGTTGGGAACTGTTTGAACAGAAGTTTGTAGCCTTTTTTTATTATTTTTAAAACCCAGTGATACCTAGTAATGAATGTCCAATTTTTTAAGAAGAGGGACAACCATCCTAGTCTGTGGAGGGGGCTAGGGAGGTTGGTATGGGCTCATGATGACAGGAAAGAGGAGGAGGATGGTTGAGTCATGACTACTCCTTACTGGGACCCTGCTGACAGGATCCTGTAGGCCTATTGGGGTCAGCTTGTTACTGTTTAGGTCTCTGGTGCTGACATTGAGTCCTATCGCTTTTAGGTCTCCTATGTCTTGGCTTTGACTGGGAGGCCAGAATGGACCAGTGTTTGGGAGGATAGTTATGGCTGAAGTGAGGTGGTTGTATATAAAGAAAATCCTTGATAGTCTGCATGGACATGGCCTCATCATCCATTTTTTTAAAGAACTGCTCCAGCCTCAGGTCCAAAAAAGGAAGTCTTTGTTCAAAGGAACACCCAAAAGGCTATATTTTACATGCTCGGGGAGGGACTGCTCCTTCAGCCAGGCATATCTTCTAATAACTAATTCTAAGGCTGTTGCCCTGGTGGATGCTTCCAGACCATCCTAGCTACAGTGTAAAGAGTGCTTAGCAACTTAAGAACAGGATTTGCACAAGTCTAGCTGTTCCTTAGAAAGGCCTTATTTTTAGTCCCCAAGAATTTTTGCTTCATTTGGTTGAAGAGAGTTTCTATATATCTGATCATATGAACTTGGTAATTTAGGGCCGTCGTAACCAGGGTAGCAGAAGTGGAAACTTTCTTTCCAAACCTGTTAGAGGCTCTACTTTCTTTGCCAATTGGCAGGGAATTTTTGAAAGTGCTAGCTTTTGCTTGCTTAGGACCCTTAGTCACCACTTCAGGATATGCTACAGTATTCTTAAAAATACACCTATGGGAGTCCAGAACCCTGTAAAATCTGTCTGGCTTCCAAGGAACAGAAAGGAGGGAGTCCGGCTGCAAGAAGAATCCAACAAGGCATTGTCCACTACCTCTAAGATTGGAGAAATGGCAAGAGTTTTATACTCAGGAAGTTTTAGGAAGTCTCTTACCCTCTAATTTTGGAGACATACATGAGCTTCCCATTTGAAATGTTCGCTCACGAAGTGCAGGGACTCATCAAAAGATATGTCCTCAAGGGGAGAGGCTGAAGCCAGGATCCCATCAGAATCTGAATCCCCATAGAAAGCAATAGACAGACCTTCCTCAAAGGTGGATTTCTCATCGTTATCCTCTGACTCAAAGGAATCGGAAGACTCATGGTGGAGATGTCCCTTTTCCTTTCACCAGGGTAAGATTCCAGGATGGAACCAGGAAGGCTAAGGCATCTGCATCTAACAATAGTAATCAAATCCTCAGCCAGTCTAACCAGGTCTTGCTGATAGGCCTGAGTTTGGGAATGATAACCAAGTAAGTCTTGGCTGGGGCAGCTGGATGCAGCCTTTTTACATGAGGCCTTTGTCTTGGGTCTATGGAAGACATCGCAGTAGGGCTGGGAAGCGGGCAGGCAGCTGCATCCTGAGATTGGTGAACCAAGGTGATCTCCTGACAACAGAAGACTGGTCTCCCCTTCAACAGATGGAAAACAGTCATCAGAAACTGGAACCTGAAAAGTGTCTCTGGACCCAACCGACAAGCTCAGTCCTTCAGCTTGTGTGGAAGCAGATGGACTTGGCTGCATATCGGATTCTGAACAGGTCTCAATATAGGCCTGTGCCACAAACTCAATCAAAAAGAACTGCAAAAGTGTCTCACCATCTTCGACAATAACAAGTCTGGGTGGACTGCAGATGGCAAGCAAGCTTAACTCAGTGCTTTATGCTTCAGACACTTCTTTTTACACCTAGAGAGATCAACTTTGGTCCGACCAGCGGACAGCATGGTATGAGAAGGCTCTAACAATTCACTAAGGTGCTTAGCTAAAATCCCAGCCATGTACTTGATAGTCCTACTGTTAAAAGCAAACACATTAGTCAAGAAAAGTTCCCCAACAGGGTACTTAGCTTTAGACACCTTCTTTCTCTGGTGCAGATTAACTGATGAGCACTTGGCTTCAGGCTCCAATGGCAAGAAAAGATCTGAAGTTAAGGCGTTGGCTGACTTTCTTCATACCCAGCTGTATTCAAGTTGGTCAGGGCATCTGCTGGCTCCTGGACAAGAAAGAAAAATTCTCTGGTAGTCGGGCTGGCCAAGGGCTTCCAGGGCAGCAAATCCCATCAGTTAAGACTGCTACAGTGAAACACAAAGAACATTTAAATTTTCTTGTCATAGAAAAACATCTTGACAGTACATTCAAATAACTTAACTTACAGTAAAATTGTGGTGCGCTGTTAAAAACACACAGAGAAGAGTCATACATATAGTAAATAATGCATAAATGATGAAAAAATTTAATTTCTACAATATTTTCCTATTAAAATATGAAAATAAAGCAGAGTAACATCATTAAAGACATGCTTCTAGTGTCTAGCAGTGCACACGCACACACTGCACTTCTGAAATACTGAAAGTTTCCTCAGAAGCAGTAAAAGCAAACATTTGTCAAAGATAGAAGCCAAATAAACTTTAGTAGAAACAGAAATTTACACAAGAATTACTGAAACCACAGAGAGAAATAAAATATTAAAATAAATATTTTTTTAAATAAAAGTACAGTTGCGTCCTACTTACCATAATTGTAAATGTTCAAGTAGATCACAGTTGCAGTACTGATTCTTGTGTCTTCCTGCCATGCAGAAGCCCATGAAGGGTCCAGTTTTCAGTCTTTGCATCACCTCTAGTAGCTGGAAATCCAAAGACCAATGTCTGGATGTTGAGGTATAAGAAGGGTGTCCACTGTTGCCATCTTCAGGTCTTTCTAAGCAATAAATAGGCAGTTGATACCAGAGGACAGCACAATCTCCCCAGTTGTCTGGATCTGAGTAAGGAGGAGGAAGACCACATCAGGCAGAGAGAGGATGATGGAGATAACAGAATTATCTGCAGAGAACTCTTCTATCCCATGCACCCATCAAGGGGGAAAAAAAGTGGTCAGCAGATGGAGGGGTTGAAGGGTGGGAGTATTACTGCAACACTGATCTACTAGATCATCAAGTATGATAATTGGGAGATAACTGTACTATGTTCTTCATAGTCAATGTTGCAGTACTGATTCTTAGGAGGACTCCCAAAGCCAACATTTACATGGTAGATCATATGTATTACTGTCCGAAATAAGGTTTTGCAGGATAGGAGTAACAAAACCTGCTCAAGCCCTAGAGACATTGCCTAGGTTATAGTGTTTTGAAAATGTATGCACATTATTTCCTTGTGGCCTGGATAGGGACTCTGAGGAAAGCAGAGGTAGCTGCCCCATGCCTTGTAGACAGGCCTCAATAAGCCCAGATAGAGTATTTCCACGGGGGGAGTAATAGAACTTAATGCAGTTAGTTATCCATTTGGAATGGTTTGTTTGGAGATGGGTCTGGCCTGTTTAACCTCTGCAAAAGCCAGCAGTAATTGCTTTGCTCTCTTAGTTATTTTTTTCCTGTCCAGACAGTATCTGATTTTCCTGTGCACAACCAAGGAATGAAGGACTTGGTCTGTCCTGTTCTGAGGATTTGGGAGGAAGAATGGCAGGTGGATAACCTGGTTTAGGGTCAGTTCTGATATCATCTTATGCATAAAAGATGAATTTATTCCAAGGGTTATACTAACCCTGTGAAAGGCAGTGAAAGGCTCTTTACACATGAGGGCTCATAGCTCTAAGACCCTCCTTGCTGATGTGTCAGCAATAAGAAAAGTAGTCTTCCATGTGAGCATCTTTAGAGAGGCAGTGGCAGCTGACTCAAAAGGGAGAAAAAACAATTTCTCTAGCACATAATTTAGATCCCAGGCAGGAATAGGGTTCTTTCTGGGTGGTCTGAAGTGAATCACCTTTCAGGAAAAACTTTTATTTGGGGGTGTGAGAAGATTGGTGGAGGACTGTGCAGGCAAACTGAGATGGCAGATGCATGTACTGTAATACTGGAGTAGAAAACATCCTGTCTTAACATGGCTGAAAGGTTCTCCAAGACAGATGATGTCTGCCTGAGAAGGGTTGGTGCTCTTGCTGGAACACTAGATGGAAGTTCTCTTCAATTTTGCCAGATATGATTTTCTGGTATTGTGTTTCTGTTAACCTAAGTGTGGCTAAGTCAGAATGGAATACAGATCACTTGGCTTGACTGAAATTATCTACTTCCTCTGGTACGGTGCATAATCTTTCATGAATGAGGGTCAAGAGAAGGGAGAAAGTACAGTTGTGTACACTTACCATAAATGTAGATGTTCGAGTGTATTCACTGTTGCAGTCATCACACTTAGGTTATCTGCCTGCAGGTAACCCTCAGTTGGCCCGAATACCAGAGACTTAGTATTCCTGTGTCGGTTGCTGTCACTCCAGGTCTGACATCAGGTCATCAGGGGTATAAAAACAGGCAGCCGATGCCATTACATCAGTTTTTCTTGCCCCAAATATCAGGAGCCCCCAAAATAGGGAGCTAAGCTATGGTGGGAAAAACACCACCAGTAAAAAGTAAATAATACCAATACCCCTGTAAGGGGGGAGTAATAGACAGAGAGAGGAGAGACAAGGGGGTTGGAGGGAGGGAAACCAGGACTGCAACAGTGAATACACTCGAACATCTACATTTATGGTAAGTGTACACAACTGTACTATGTTGTTCGTGTTTCACTGTTGCAGTCATCACACTTGGGTTTATTCCCAAAGCTGAAGAAAGGGTGGAGGCAGTCAAGAAGAGTTGGGGCTGGCTAGTATGCCCTGTAGGAATGCTGTTGCAAAACCCACCCTGGATTTGGAAAAGATAGGCAGGTGGTAATGGTTGGTGAAGGTGTGTATGGAACTCCAGGTACCAGCTTCCAGAATGTCCCTGGTAGGGACTCCCCTGAGGAATTCTGTAGAGGTAGAAGCTGCCCTAGTGGAATGTGTTCTGACCCCCTTAGGGGTTGGTTTCCCATGGTGCTTGTAGCAGAAATGGATACAGTGTGCTATCCATTTGGAAATTGTTTGTTTTAAAATGGCCTTGCCCTCTGTCCCTGGTGCAAAGCTGACTAGTAACTGGTCAGATTTCCTGAAGGGCTTAGTCCTATCAAGGTAGAATCTGAGCTATCTGTGCACATCCAAGGAGTGCAGGATCCTTTCCCCTTTATTTTGAGGATTAGGGAAGAAGGTTGGCAAATGGATTGATTGGTTGAGAGCCACAATGGACACCACTTTAGGCATAAAAGAAGGGTTAGTCTTGAGGGAAACCCTGTCAGCATGGAAAATAATGAAGGGTTCCACAGCCATAAGTGCTTGTAGCTTAGACACTCTTCTAGCTGAAGTGATGGCCAGAAGCAAGGCTGTTTTCCAAGAGAGGAATTTTAACTCTGCTGATGCTGCAGGCTCAAAGGGTGGTAGGCGTGAGCTTTTCCAGTACAAAGTTAAGGTCCCAAGCAGGGATGGGTGGTCTCCTTGGTGGCCTTAAGTTGTTTGCCACTCTCAGGAACTATTTGATGAGAGGGTGAGAGAAGAAAGGTGGCTCAGTGTTGTAATGAGCCGAGATGGCAGAGCCATGGATCTTAATGGAGGAGAATGATAGGTCTCTGTGGAGTAAATCTGCTAGGCAATCCAGGATTAGGGGTAAGGAGGGCAGTGCTGTGTCCTCTCCTTTAGACTGAGTCCAGGAACAATACCTTTTCTACTTATCAGCATAGTATTTCCTTGTACTGGGTCTTCTGGCTTCAAGATTGACGCCCAGCACCTGCTTGCTTAGGCTGGTCACTGGGGAAGAATTCAAGGAATAAGCCAGGCTGCAAGATTCATGGTTTGCAGTTGCAGATGCAAGATCTGTCCCCTCTGCTGAATGAGGAGGATTGGGATCTGGGGTAGGTGCCAGGGTGGCACCAGTGACAGTCTGCGCAGAAGTGGGTACCAGTGCTGCCATGGCCAGTCCGGGGCAATCAGGATTGTCCTTGGTCTGTCCTGTCGTATCCTGAGTAATATTCTTGAGAGAAGAGGTAAAAGGGGAAATGCATAGATTGAGAGGTTTTCCCACTGGAAGGATAGGGCATCCACTTTCCAGGCCCTCCTGTGAGGTGTCCTGGTGCAGAATTTACTGAGCTGGTGATTGCAGGGGGAGGCAAAAAGGTCCACCTCTGGGGTCCCCCATTTCTGAATTAAAAGGCTAAAGGTGCTGGGGTCTAATTGCCACTTGTGTGGGTCTAAGACATTTCTGCTTAAGTCGACTGCCAGAGAGTTTTGTTTGCCTGGCAGGAATTGAGCTTGCAGATGAATATGCATGTCCAAGGCCGTGTTCCACAGGGCCATGGCTAGCCTGTAGTGTGGGTTCATAGGTTCATAGGTTTATACTAGGCTATCTGCCCTAAGGCATTTATAAGCCTAGCCCAAATTTTTGTGGCTTACGCCACCCCTTATATGAAAAAATACTGTGCCCATTAGTTTGTTGTGCCTCTGTCCAGCAGTGACACAGAGATGATTCCCGGGGTAAACCTACGATCTCCCATCCACAGGTCAAGATTTCTCTTGAACAGAGCCAGCGAGGTGCTCTGCCTCACATGGACCGGGATTTTATTCCACAGCATAGGGAGTCTCTGAGTGATAAATCTATCCCTCCAGCACGTCCTATTTATATCCGTGCTAAGGTTTAAGTTGCTTGCTCTAGTGGTTTTGGTGGATTTGGATTTTTTTAGGTGGAGCATGTCCATTAATTCTGGGTTGGACATGGCCTTGTATGTCAGGCACATGTCACCTCTGAGCAGACGGTATGCAACTGAATAGAGCTGGAGTTTCTTCAATCTGGCAGCATATGACAGATTTTGGAGTCCCTTTATCCTTTTGGTGAGGAACTTTTGGGGTCTCTCCAATTGCTGCAGATGTCGGGTGAGATACATCCCGAATGGGGCATTGTACTCGATGATTGGTCTGATAAGTGAAGAGTACAGGGAACAATGACCTCACTAGATCTGGATGTGAATCCCTTCATGATCAGGTGGGCAATGTAGAAGGTCTTTCTAACCACTTTAGCAACGTGAGTGTCAAAAGAAAGTCCACTGTCAACCTGGGTCCCCAGGTCCCTGATAACCTCTTCTGTGCTTAGTGGATTGCCACCTATATGGTAGCTTGGGGTTACCTTGTTTTTCCCGAAGGGTATGACTATACATTTTTGGCGTTTAACTTCAGGCCATGGCTCTGGCACCAGCTATCTGTTTCCGTGAGTCCCTTCTGAAGGATATCCATGTCTGATGCACTTTCCACTATGGCGCCCAGTTTGCAGTCGTCTGCAAACTTTGTCAGCCAAAGTCCTCCCATGTTGGCCTGTACTTCTGAGAAGTAGATGCCGAACAATAGGGGGCCAAGGACCGAGCCCTGTGGGACACCACTTGTGACCGGCTTGGAGTCTGACATAGCGCCAGCAACTCTAACCCTGTGGGTTCTGTCCTTAAGCCAGTTTGCAACCCATCTTGTGAAATATGGGTTTACATTTAAGCTGGTAAGTTTTTCTACAATACCCAAGTGGGGTATTGTGTCGAAAGCCTTTGCAAGGTCAAGGTAGGCTGTATGGACTGCCTTTCCCTCATCAATGGCCTTGGTGACTGTTTCGAAGAAGTCGACCAAGTTCAAAAGGCATGATCTTCCCTTCACGAAGCCAAACTGGGTCGGGACCAATGTCTGCAAGTCCCCTATATCTTTGTTTATGAGCTCCATTATGATCCTCTCCATAGCTTTGCAGACTAGTCTTGTTAAGCTTATGGGGCGGTAATTACCAGGGTCCGTAGAGGCACCGCCTTTGTGGAGTGGGACCACAGTTGCCGTACCCCACTCCTTGGGCACGTATCCTGTGGTAAGGCTGAGATTAAACAGCTGCCTTATGTGTGGGTTTAATTCCTCATTTAGCTCGTGTAGCACACAGCCGGGGACACCATCTGGTCCCATTGATGCTGTGTTTTTAGCTTTAGAGAGAGCAGCTTTCACCTGCGCATTTGAGATGTCTGGGAGGCTACACTCCGCTGGGATAGTTATCTCTCCTTTAGGGGGGGAGAGGGGGTGAAGTTTGCACTGAACCTGTCTGCCAGTATGTTGGCAATGTCTGTGGGTTCAGTGATTTTTCTATCATTTTGGACTAATTCTGAGCATATCTGGGAGTTTCCACCCAGGTTCCTAACATAGCTGAAAAAGGCCTTATGATTGTCCTTTGAATCCATGGCAATTTTTCTCTCAAAATTGGCCTTAGTTGATTTTATGAGTGCTCGTATTTTTTACTAATAATGATCAGGGTGACTTCCCTTTTATGGATTTTGTTCTATCATGTAATAGCTTTCTCTTCTTATTGTAAAGTTTGTTAATGGCTGGGGTCCACCAGACTGGATGTTTGCCCTTTGTGGAAAGAGTCTTGGTTTTATTTGGGATTGCCTGATCCATGCAGTCCTGGAGGTGTTCATAGAAGGCATTTGTAAGGGCTTCCGCAGCTTGGGTTGTGGTTTCCACTGGCTCAGGGGCCTTGAAGGATACCACACCAGTCTTGAGTAGTGTGAAGTTTGCTTTAGAGAAGTTCTTCACTGTGGTCTTTTTTGTTTGGGGTGGGGGCAGGATGTGGATTTCCATTGAGATTAGTTTATGATCAGATCTCACCAATGAGGGATATACTTCTGGTGTGGAGCATTTTGTCCCCATGTTTGTGATAATAAGATCTAGTATATTTTCTCCTCTTGTGGGAACAGTGACTAGATGTTCCATGGCATTTGAATTTATGAACTCCAGGAACCGTTGGGCTAGAAAGTTAGGGCTTGAGTAATGTTCCCAGTCTATATTCGGGTAGTTGAAGTCACTCTAGAAAAACAAGCCTATCTGACAGGCTACTTCACTCAAATGGCCACCAGAACCCAGCTATCTGCAAGGAAAATCCTGCAGGCCATAGGGTTCATGGCCTCTTGCATCCTACTAATTCCATATGCCAGACTGCATATGAGGAAACTTCAATGGTACTTAAAAAGTCTTTGGTGCCAATATTCTCAGGATCTGGAAACCGTCATACCTATCATTCCTTGTCTAAGAACAGAGTTTCTTTGTTGGGCAGCAGCATGCAACCAGCATGCTCTGTGAGAGTGGGTTTCCCCCTGCTTGCTGATGTACCACATAACTGTTTTTATTATCAGAGGTCCGGGTGAGAGTAAGGACCTGAGAGCTGTCAGAGCATGCTGAACAGCTAGCATCTCTTTTTTGGTTGATGTGGAGATGAATTTGACTTGGGCTCCAGTGGCCCTGAATGCACTTGTCATCCAGGTGTGCCCCCAGGCATAGTCTGATGCATCTGTGGTTAGGGTCTGGGCAGCATGGGGCTGAGTAAAGGGAAGTCCCTTGTTGTGGTTGCATGCTGCTGCCCAACAAAGAAACTCTGTTCTTAGACAAGGAATGATAGGATGCAAGAGGCAATGAACCCTACGGCCTGCAGGATTTTCCTTGCAGATAGCTGGGTTCTGGTGGCCATTTGAGTGAAGTAGCCTGTCAGATAGGCTTGTTTTTCTAGAGTAAGGAATGCCATCTGGGATGCTGTGTCCAAGCTTTCTCCCAGGAATACACTCTTTTGACTGGGGACTAGTTTTGATCTCTTTTCATTGATAGTGTACCCCAGGGAGGTTATAAGGTTATTTGCAAATGTCAGGTGCTGCAACAGCTGTTCCTGTCTGTCTGTCTGTCTGCCTGAATCAGGCAATCGTCCAAGTACGGGTAAATTTGAATTCTTCTCTGTCTGCAATAGGCAATGGCTGGAGCCAGGCATTTTGTGAATACTCTGGGAGCAGTGGATAAGCCAAAGGGAAGTGCAGAAAACTGATAATGCATAGATAGTGCCCTGAAATGTAGGTATTTCCTGCATGAGTCCCTGATAGGGATGTGCAGATAGGCTTCCTTTAGGTCTAGGGTGACTAACCAGGCATCTTTGGACAGCACAGGAAGAAGCTGCTGAAGGGTGAACATTTTGAATGTTGGTACCAACAGGAAGGTGGTTAGAATGGAAAGATCTAGGATTGGGTGCCAAGTGCCCTCTTTTCTGGGTACCAGGAAGAGACTGGAATAGAACCCTTAACCTATCTGTTCTGCAGGAACAGGTTGAAGTGCCCTTATGGAGAGCAGGGTTTGAACTTGGTTTTGTGCCTCTGCCCACTGGGTTGGAAGAAGGTCTGTGAATCCTTTTGGGGTTGGCAGTGAGAGGAAGTAAAATTTGTACCCTGGGATACAATGTCGAGGACCCATCGGTCTTTGCAGATAGAGGTCCATTTTTTTGCATGATGGGCAAGTTTTCCTGCTAGGGGCATGAGCAGTTGGGCAGAGGTGAGGAGTGGAGTTGAGAAGTCATTGTGAATTCTTTCTGTAAGGGGTCTGCTTAGTACTCCCTGCTTTTGAAGTGGAGGCACTCCATTGCTTAGAACTCTGCCTACCCTGAGACTGTAGTCTGGGGTTCTGTTACCCGTGGGTCTAGTTTGAGATGGCCTTGAGGGGGCTAGAAAGGACCAATGTTTTGAGGGGCAATGCTTACTGAATCTAGGAGGCTGCACTTGCAAGAAATCTTTGACTGTCTTTTAGCTTTTTCTTCCATCTTTTTTAGAACCTCTTCTGCTTTGGTGCCAAATAGATTGTCCTTGTTCAAAGGAACATCTAGTAGTTTTGATTTGACATGGTCTGGCAAGGTCTGCTCCTTAAGCCAAGCATGCCTTCTCAGTACAGAACCAGTGACTGCTACCCTGCAAGATGCTTCTAGGGTGTCAAAGCCACATTGCAAAGTATGCTTGCTGAAGTGGCTTGCAGAATGCATAAGCTCTTGTAATTCTTTATTTTCTGCACAGTCTGTAAAGGTAGCTAATTTTTGCTTAATAAGTTTCATGATATGTTGCTGGCATTTCAGCATGTGAAACTGGCAATTCAGTGCCCTAATGGCGAGAGTTGCAGAGGTGTATAGTTTTTTACACAATCCATCTAAAGCTCAGGAATCCCTGTCCGAAGGGGTGGGATTGTTAGCTGTAGTTGCTTTTATAATGTTAGGCCCCTGGGAAATGACCTCTGTGTCAGCAGTAGGGTTTTTGAAAATAAATTTGTGAGAGTCAGGGACTCTGTAATACCTGTCTGGTTTCCTTGGAGCAGAGGGTAAAGTATCAGGACTTAGACTGGATTCCATAAAAACATCATCCACAACATCTAGAACTGGAGATATTGCTAAAGGTCTATATTGTGGCAAATCTAGAAATTCTCTGAGTCTCTTTTTGGACTGAAGATACTCTTGGCATTCCCAGTGGAAATGCTCTCTTAAAGTATGTAGGGTTTCACCAAAATAAAAATCCTCTGGAGGGGAAGCAGAGGGAATGGATTCCTCTGCATCTGAATCCTCATAAGCAGATAAAGGCATGTCTTCATATTCAGAAACCTCAGAGTCATCGGACTCTTGGTCTGTTAAAGCTGCTGGGGACAGGTCTCTTTTTCTCTTAGCAGGGGAAGGCTGGCTTCCCCTAATCAGCATAATCAGGTTTTCTGCCATTTTAAGCATTTGATATTGTGGCAAGGAAGCAGGTGCTTGAGTTTGGGTCATCATTTTTTTAGGTGTAGCTTGTACTCTTGGCCTTAGAAACTTGGTAGTTTTAGACAGAACTGAAGACACAAAAGAAGCCATCAGTTTGTGTTGAATATCGGTAGTGTGAAGAACTTCCTCGGATGCCAGTGCCTGCACAGCAGCTCCGGACCCTTCCAAGGTAGAGACATCTGCAGGTTCCATAGTCAAAGAAGAGTCTCGCAGCATACCGGACTCCAAACAGGTCTCAGTAGAGGCCTGTGAATCCATCAAAGTGGGCATCAGGGGCTGTGAAAGCACCTCACTGAGTACCAGCAAACTGGAGACTAGCTTAACGGAAGCATCATCGGCAGTTTTGGACCTGTGCAATCTTTCTCCATCTTTATCCTTATGTTTTTTTCAGATCAGTAGTCAAATGACTTACTGAAGCCATTTTGGAATACAGAGATCGAAAGCAAAAAGTATTTAGTGACAATAAGGGCCCGACGATGAATAGTCTGGGCATTGAACAAAGCACAAAACCGACAGCAAGGTATGTCATGGTCTGGGCCTAAACAGGTGATGCAGTAAGAATGGAAATCTCTATGTGGTATTTGCTTTCTACAGGCAAGACAATTGTTAACTTTTTCTGACATTGGTTAGAGCAGGAAAAAGGATCCCCAATGGGGTACTTAGCTTTAGAAGACTTCAGGATGGTTCAATTCGGAAACGAAAACTCAGGTAGTGGCTGACCGGCACTCCTGTGAACTGCTTCTGCTTCAGGCTCCTCGGCAAGAAAGACTGATGTAATGGCATTGGCTGCCTGTTTTTATACCCCTGACAACCTGACATCAGACTTGGAGTGACAGTAACAGACACAGAAATACTAAGTCCCTGGTATTCAGGCTGACTGAGGACTACCTGCAGGCAGATAACCCAAGTGTAATGACTGCAACAGTGAAACAGGAAGAACATCCAGTGTTGGCCTCAACCAGAAGAAGGCCACTAGGATCATGCTGGGTCTGTCTGCCCTGACTTTTACCAGTACCCTGGGGATCAAAGGCAAGGGCAGGAATAGATACAGAAATGCATTTGTCCATCCGAAAGAGAATTTATCTATTTTCCAAGTCCTTGTCTGTTGAGTTCTCGAGCAAAATGTTTGTCGTCTGCCTGGCAAGAGCTTAAGGGTCTATTGAGGGGACCTGTGTCTACTGTAAAGTTAGGTCCAGGAACACTTTTCTTCTTTCTTCAGCATGCATTCAGTGGGGTCTAGATGGTTCCTGCTTAGAAAGCCTGCCAGGTTATTGTTGACCCAGAATGTAAGAAACTATGAAAGTCAGTCATATTTCTTGAGCCAGCATCCAAATCTTCCTCTTGCTTGTTTACGTACCACATCACTGTAGTGTCTGTCAAAATCTGCAAGGTCCCTGGGCTTAAATTCTGCTGAAAAGCCTTTACAGCCAGGTAAACGGCTAGCAGTTTCTTCTGGTTTATATGTATTTTCTTTGGCTGTGGTGTGCAGATGCCTTGAATGGTCAGGTAATCTAAGCAGGCCCCCAAGTTATGTTTATTAAACTGTCTGTGTTAATGGTCTTTGCTGCTAGTAAAGAGAAATTTGCCCTTGGGTTCTGCAATATGGTGCTCTTCCACCATAGCATGCTATCTTCAGGCATGGAAGGAGAGGCAATAGGATATCTAGGGGTTGAGAATGCTGTCCCCAAGCAATTTTTTAGGAACCAGTGAAGTTTTCTCACGTGCAACTTTGCAAGTGGGATCATGAAAATGCAGCATGCCACATAACCCAGAATCCTCAGAAATTCCCTTGTTGAGAAGTGTTGTTTTGGAAACAGACTGGTCAGGTAGTTTGTCAGGAAAGGTACCTTATCCTGGGGAAGGAAAGGTTTCTGTTAGGCCAAATCAATGAGTGCTCACAGAAAGAACCCTTGTTGTTTGAAGAAGAGTTTGTGACTTTTGGAGATTTAAGGTGAGGCCTACCTTCTGAAAGCAATCTACTATGATCTACAGGGTATCTAGGATCTCTGTTGTAAGTTTTCCCTGAATGAGACAGTATCGAAGTAAAAATAGATATGAACTCCCGGACTTCTGCAACGTGCTATCAGAGGAGCTAGGCATTTTGTGAAAACTATGGGAGCAGTGGACAGCCCAAATGGTAAATCACAGAAATGGAAGTGAGAACCTGTTGCTACAGATATTAGGCATTTTCTGGAGGTTATGGGGACATGGAGGCAAGCATGATTTAGGTCTAGAGTGACCAAGTAGGCATCTGAGATCATGGCAAGTAATTTTTGTAAAATATGCATTTTGAATTTTGGGATACTGAGAAACTTATTTAGTTTTGAAAGGTCCAAAAAGGGAGTACAAGATCCTTGGATCCTGATCTAGAGGAACAGCCTGAATGGATCCTTGGTGAAGTAGTTCCTTGAGGGTATGCTGTAAGAAGCTCTCCTGTTCTTTTGGTGGTTTTGGAATACCTAAGAAGGGTGAGGTTTCTCTGAACTGGATGTAGTACCTTTCTATGATATTGAGGACCCACTGATCCTTGGTGATAGTTTTCCACTGATTTAGGAAGGAGTCTTCCAGCCATAGGTTTGGAGGAGAAGGGGTGGTGGGTAGGCATATGGGAGACTGGGGTTGAACATAGTCACACTTGGTCTCTCTGCTGTGTGGGCTGTGCAACTGTTCTGGTTGCCATCTTCTGGACTGTCTGCATCTTTTGTCAGGGGGATGTCTCCACTTGTCTTCTTTAGTAGGGAAGACCAAGGTTTTGAGGGGTAATTCCTACTATGTCTCAGTGTCAGAGACATAAAATTCCTTCAGTTTTTTGTTTCCCTTTCTTATCCAGCTTCTCAAAAACCTGTTCAGCTAAAGGCCTGAAAGGAATTTTTTGTCTAACACAGCATCCAGTATAGTTCAGCACTGACCTGATCTGACAGGAGCTGGATCCCAACCCATGCATGTCTGCAGATGACAGAACCTGTTGCAGCTGTTCTCATAAGACATCTAAGGCATCATGGCCACACTTTAGGGAGTATCTAGAGACTTGCAGAACTTCTCTGTCTCATGACATTCTTTTGATAAGGTTCTAGCCACAAGAGCTTACCTTAGCTAGAATTTTGTCCTGGAGAGTTTTAAGGCACTTACGCATATAGAAATGGCAATTCAATGCATTCAATGCTCTCATTGCAAGGGAGGCAGAGGTATAATTTTTTCCTCCAAATCAAAAAGTCCATTTCTTCTGTCATTATGTAAGTGGAGTCTAGTTGTCCCCTTAGGTATACTTCTTGTGGATTAATTATAGACTACTGAGGGGTCTGCCTTGGGATTTTTGTAAAAGTGCTTGTGAGATTCATGCATTCTGGAACACCTGTCTGGTTTCCTTGCAGCAGGTGGTAAAGAATCAGGACATAAAGGAATGTCTTCAAAACGTCATTCAGTACTATGCGTACTGGACAGAGAACCAGTGGCCTGGGAGAAGACAGATTTAGCAGTTCCCTGTAATGGGTCTGAGCTTGTGAGAATTGTTTGTTTCCCAATTGAAAAATATCCTTCATTCTAAGAAGGGCATCTCTGAAAGGTCCTCAGTGGTAGAAGCAGAAGAGAGGATGTCATATGAGTTTGAATCCAGATAAGTTTGTACTGGCAGTTATACAGAATAGGGCAACTCCTCATCTTCTGAGCTTAAGGAATATGAATCTTCCTGAAAGGCCACTTCCCTACTTCTTTTGGATGGGGAGGCTTCAGTAACAGAAATGTAGAAGGACTCCCTGGATTTCATGATAGCCATCAATTTCTGTGACATTTTAGGAGGTCTTGGGTTTTGGTCTGATATGTGGTTGAAGGTGGAGGTGATGAAAAAAAGAAGTTATGTACTCACCATAACATTCCATTTTTGTTGTCCTTGATCTCACCTTCCTTCTTGGTGGTTGGGGTCAGAGCTGATCCTTGGCTCTGACTCAGACGTATTCTAAAGCTCAAGAGCTTCCACTGGCTCGAGGCTAGACCCTATCCCATCATGCCTAGTGGTAGTTACCCAGATCTCATTTGTGATAACCCATAACACTAGGCTACAATATGCAGATATATAAACTATAGACATATATAAATATATATGTATATATACATACATATATAAAAAAACCACCAAGCTATAAGTAGAACTCTTAGTCTACCCAACTCATAAGGCAAGAAGGGAATCAAGGCCTATATAGCCAAAAGATGGATAATTCCTATTGATCCTCCAGGAGGGGGAAGGAGGGTGTGATGCAAGAAGGAAGGTGAGATCAAGGACAACAAACATGGGATGTTATGGTGAGTACATAACTTCTTTATGTTATGTTGTCCCCATCTCTCTTTTCTTCTTGTTGGTTGGGACCGCGTCCCCAGCACCTTCTTCTTGGGTGGCTCAATGGAATCGACTCTTTAGAAAGTACAGTTGTGTACACTTACCATTGGGTTATCTGCTTGCGGGTAGCCCACAGTAAGCCTGTTTAACAAAGTCTTGGGTCCTGCGTTGGTTGCTGTCCCTTCTTCCATGATGTCAGGTTGTCAGGGGTATAAAGCATGCAGCCGATGCCATTACATCAGTTTTTCTTGCCCCAGATGTCAGGTGCCCCCCCTAATGGGGAGCAATTAAATATAAAAGTACAATGATATACCTGCAACAAAAAAGCAAATACACCAAAAAGGCTTTTAAGCATAGTAAAATAAAGTAGAGGTATAGCCAAAAGAAGTTAGGGGGCTGGAGGGAGGGGACCAAGACTGCAACAGTGAATACACTTGAACATCTACATTTATGGTAAGTATACACAACTGTACTATGTTTGTTTATTTATTTATTTTTATTTTACATTTGTTGACCGGGATAGTCCGACTGGATGCATGTCCATTTTCAGCGGAGGCCCGGGGAGAAAAGCTCCAAGGGTAAGCAGATACAGCATTACATAATGTTCTTCGTGTTTCACTGCTGC
The DNA here is from genome assembly GCF_019279795.1 of Protopterus annectens. Classification (NCBI taxonomy): domain Eukaryota; kingdom Metazoa; phylum Chordata; order Ceratodontiformes; family Protopteridae; genus Protopterus; species Protopterus annectens. The sequence goes on from NC_056743.1 coordinate 242,194,881, forward strand.
AGTCATTACATTTGGGTAGATTCCCAAAGCTATGGCTGGGAGGAGGAATTTATATAGCATTAGGACCAGCTATAAGGCCTTGCAAGACTGCAGTGGCAAAGCCAGCTCTGGATTTAGAGAAAACTGGCAAATGATAATGCTTGGTGAAAGTATGTACAGAACTCCAGGTAGCAGCTTCTAGGATGCCCCTGGTAGGGCGCCTCTGAGAAAGGCTGTAGAGGTAGATGCAGCCCTGGTGGAGTGAGGTCTGATTCCCTGGGGGATAGGTTTTCCATGGTGCTTATAGCAGAAATGAATGCAATGGCTTATCCATTTAGAAATGGTTTGCTTTGAAATAGCCTTCCCCTCTGCCCTTGCAGCAAATGCTACCAGCAGTTGTTCAGATTTCCTTTGAGGCTTAGTACTGTCCAAGTAGAATCTGAGTTGTCTGTGCACATCTAAGGAATGCAGTATCCGTTCCCCTTTGTTCTGTGGATTGGGAAAGAAAGTTGGCAAATGAATGGACTGATTAAGAGCCACACTGGATACCACCTTGGGCATGAAGGATGGATTGGTTCTGAGGGACACCCTGTCCGCATGAAAGATGATAAAAGGCTCCACTGCTATAAGGGCCTGTAATTCAGATACCCTTCTAGCTGAAGTGATTGCTAAAAGGAAAGCTGTTTCCCAAGAAAGAAATTTTAAATCTGCAGTAGCAGCTGGCTCGAAAGGAGGTAGAGTGAGTTTCTCCAAAACAAAGCTAAGGTCCCAGGCTGGGGTTGGAGCTCTCCTGGGTGGTCTCAAAATGATGGCCCGTCTGAGGAACTGCTTGAGCAGTGGATGAGAGAAGATGGGGGATTCTGTGTTATAATGAGCTGAAATGGCTGAGGCGTGGATTTTAATGGAGGAAAAAGATAGGCCCTTGTGAAGCATCTCAATTAAGTATTGTAAAATCTGAGGTAAACTGGGTGCTGCTGTGCTTATCCCTTGAGATTGGTTCCAGGCACAGAATCTTTTCCATTTTTCAGCATAGGATTTTCTAGTGCTAGGCCTCCTTGACTCTAAAATGATATCTATCACAAGTTTACTGAGGGAAGGTAAAGGAGAGATTATGTAATTAGCCAGGCTGCAAGGTTCAGTGTTTGAAGCTGAGGGTGCAGAATCTGGTTGTCCTGCTGAGACAACAGGGAAGGAGTCTGAAGCATGTGCAGGAGGGGGTACCAGTGTTGATGTGGCCAGTCTGGAGCAATCAAAATCATCCTTAGTTTGTCCTGTTTTATTTTTAGTAGTACTTTGGAGAGTAGAGGCGGGGGGGGGGGAGGCATAGACTGATAGTTTTTTCCATCTGAAGGACAGAGCATCCACTTTCCAGGCTTGTTTGTGGTGAGTCCTTGTGCAAAATTTGTCCAATTGGTAGTTCTGGGGAGAAGCAAACAGGTCTATATCTGGGCTCCTCCATTTGCTTGTCTCCGCTCATGTGGGTCCATGAGGTTTCTGCTTAGTCAGTCTGCCAGTGTATTTAATTTTCCTGGCAGAAATTGAGCCTGTAGGTGTACTTGGTAGCTCAAGGCTGTGTTCCACAATACCATGGCTAGTCTGCAGAGGGGGTAAGAATGTGTACCCCCCTGCTTGTTTATGTACCACATAACAGTGGTGTTGTCCGTCTTTACCATTAGTTATCCTGGAAGAATGTGGTCCTTGAAGGCTGTCAGAGCATTCTGTACAGCTAACATTCCTTTTTGATTGATATGCAGGTGCATTTGACTTGGGATCCATTTGCCCTGAATGCACTTCCCTGCCAGGTGAGCCCCCCCCCCCATGCATAGTCTGATGCGTCTGTTGTTAGGGTTTGGGCGGCAGGGGGTGGTGTGAAAGGTAGTCCCTTGTTTTGGTAGCAGGCCTCTGCCCACCAAAGGAACTCTAGGCGTAGGCAAGGTACGATAGGAATCATTGCCTCTAGATCCTGAGAATGTTGACACCATAGACTTTTTATATACCACTATAGTTTCCTCATATGCAGTCTTGCATATGGAATTAGAAGAATGCAGGAGGCCATGAACCCCAAGGCTTGCAGTATTTGTCTTGCAGATAGCAGGGTTTTTGTGGCCACTTGTTTGAAGTAGGTTGTCAAATGAATTTGTTTCTCTGGCGTAAGGTAAGACATCTGGGAAGTTGTATTCAAGCTTGCTCCCAGGAATATAATTTGTTGACAGGGTGCCAGGTGTGATTTCTTTTCATTTATGGTGTACCCCAGACAAGTTAGAACCCTTTGTACAAAGGCCAGATGATTCAAAAGTATGTCCTGGCTTTCTGCCTGAATTAGACAATCGTCCAGGTATGGGTATATTTGAATATTTTTTTGCCTGCAAACTGCAATAACTGGAGCTAGGCACTTTGTGAACACCCTGGGTACAGTAGATAAGCCAAAGGGCAGTGCAGAGAACTGATAGCGTGTCTAGCATGCTTTGAAGCATAGGTATCTTCTGCAAGATTCCCTGATTGGGATGTGCAGGTATGCTTCTTTTCTAGGGTTGCCAACCAGGCATCTTTGCCTAGCATATGAATTAATTGGTGAAGAGTCAGCATCTTGAATTTTGGAATCTCCAAAAAGGTGTTTAGAGTAGACAGGTCCAGGATAGGATGCCATGAATTGTCTTTTCTGGGCACCAGGAAAGGTCTCGAATAGAAACCTTGTCCCTTTTCCTCTTCTGGTACCAGTTGAATAGCACTCATGCTTAAGAGAGACAGTACTTGTTTTTGGGCCTCTGCCCACTGATTTGGGGGTAGGTCCGGCCACCCGCTTGGTGTTGGCAACGTGTGAAAGTGAAATCTGTATCCCTGGGAAACTATATTTAAAACCCATTTGTCCTGGGTAATGAGTTCCCAGTACTTTGCATGAAGAGCAATCTTTCCCCCCAAAGGGGCAGTCAGTTGATAAGTGCTTGGAAATTTTAAAAGGAAGTCATTGAGACAGTTTACCATAAGGGGGAGTGTTATTACTCCCAGATTTGGAAGTGGAGGCCCCCCACTGCTTAGTCCTGTGTGTCCCCTGGGACTGAAACCTGGGGTTTTGTTGTGTATGTGTTTGGCTTGAGAAGACCTGGAAGGGGCTGGAAAGGACCATTTCTTAGAGGGCAAGTGCCTTCTAAATCTAGGAGGCTGAACTTGTAAGAAATCTTTTAACAGTTTGCATAGATTTAGTTTTATCTTCCATCTTTTTAGGAACTTCCTCAGCCTGGTTGCCAAACAGGTGGTCCTGATTTAAGGGAGCATCCAACAATTTAGCTTTAACATGATCAGGCAAAGATTGTCCCTTAAGCCAAGCATGCCTTCTGAACACAGACCCAGGAACAGCGGCCCTGCAAGAGGCCTCTAATGAATCAAAACCACATTGCAAAGTATGTTTTCCAACTTGTTCAGCAGAATGCATTAAATCCTGTAATTCTTTATTTTCCACACAGTCAGGAATCAACATAATTTTCTGTTTAAGCACTCCAATAACATGTTGCTGATACTTTAACATATGAAACTGGCAGTTTAAAGCCCTAATGGCCAAGGTTGCAGAAGTGTAAACCTTCTTACCCTATCTATCCAGTGCCCTGGAGTCTCTATCAAAAGGGTAGGATTTTTAGCAGTAGAAGCCTTAATGCCCTTGGGCCCCTGTGAAATAGTCTCTGGATCCACAATAGGATTTTTGAAAAGGAACTTGTGTGACTCAGGGACCCTATAGTATCTGTCTGGTTTTCTGGGAGCAGGAGGCAAGGAATCAGGGGCCAAACTAGATTCTGAAAAGGCATCATCAACAATGTCTAGTACAGGAGGAATAGCTAAAGGCCTATGCTGAGATAGGAGTAAGAAATCCCTAAGCCTCTTTTTTGAATCAGACAAAATGCTCCCTTAGAGTATGTAAGGTTTCCCCAAAATAAAAATCCTCTGGAGGGGAAGCAGAGGGAATGGAGTCCTCTGCATCAGAATCCTCATAAGAAGATAAGGGCAAATCCAGATCCTCAGAAGAAACAGAATCCTGGTCAGAAGATTCATAAACCACTTCAGTCCTAGGCCTCTTAGAAATGGGGGGTTGGGTACCCCTGATTAGAGTTATTAGATCTTCAGCCATTCTTATCATTTGTTTTTTGGGCATAGAGGGCTGAGCATGTGGCCTGGGCGTCATTTTTTTAGGTATGGTTCGAGATTTAGGCCTAAGAGAAGAAGGAGGCATCAGTTTAATATGCAAGTCTGTAGGCCTGAATACACCCTCAGAAGCCGGTGTCTGCACAGCGGCTCCTGACCCATCCAAGGTAGAGACATCAGCGGTTTCCATAGTTGAAGTATCTCGCGGCATACTGGACTCTGAATGGGTCTCAGTAGAGGCCTGCGAATCAGAAGTAGCGGGTATCAGGGGCTGCGAAAGCACCTCACTGAGTACCAGCGAACTGGTGACTGGCTTAGGAGAAGCCTCATCGGCAGTTTTGGACCTCGGCGGCCTGTCTCTGTCTTTATCTCTGTGTTTTTTCGGAATCCCGGTAGTTGGATGGCTAACCGACGACATTTCTGGATAATTAAACTGAGAACTGAAATATTTATAGGCGAAAATGTACCAACGATGGATAGTGCGCTGATTAAATAAAGCACAAAACTGACAGCAAGGGTACGTCGTGGTCAGGGCCTAGGCAAGGAATACAGTACAAATGAAAATCTTTATGAGGTATTTGCTTTCCATAAGTAATGCAATTATTAACTTTTATTGACATCGGTAAGGAGCAAGAAAAAGTTTCCGCAACGGGGTACTTAACTTTTAATTGAAGACTTCAGTTCTGAAACTCAAAAATGAAAATTTCAGGAGTCAGCAGACTGGCACTTGTGAAAGTACAGTTGTGTACACTTACCATAAATGTAGATGTTCAAGTGTATTCACTGTTGCAGTCATTACATTTGGGTAATCTGCTGGCAGATTGCCCTCAGTCGGCCTGAATAACAAAGTCTCGAGTCCTGCATCAGTTGCTGTCTCCTCTTCCATGACGTCAGGTCATCAAGGGTATAAAACATGCAGCCAATGCCATTTTAATCAGTTTTTCGTACCCCAGATGTCAGGTGCCCCCTAAATGGGGAGCAAAAATATATATACAAACTGTAAATATATAAATGCACTATAGAAACATAAAATTTACCTTCAACTAAAAGCAAATACAACACAAAGGCTTTTGAGTATAGTGAAGGAAAGAAAAGGTATAGAATGGGGGATGGCGGGTGGGTAATCCGGACTGCAACAGTGAATACACTCGAACATCTACATTTATGGTAAGTGTACACAACTGTACTATGTTCTTCGTGTTTCACTGTTGCAGTCATTACATTTGGGTAGAATCCCAAAGCTATGGATGGGAGGATGGAACTAAATGGCATTAGGAGCAGCTATAAGGCCCTGCAGGACTGCAGTGGCAAAGCCTGCCCTGGATTTAGAGAAGAGAGGTAAATGATAATGCTTTGTAAACGTATGAACTGAGCTCCAAGTAGCAGCTTCTAGAATGTCTCTGGTAGGCACCCCTGTGAGAAAAGCTGCTGAAGTAGAGACAGCCCTGGTGGAATGGGATCTGATCCCCTTGGGCACAGGTTTACCATGGTGCAAGTAGCAGAAACAAATACAATGGCTTATCCATTTAGAAATAGTCTGCTTTGATATAGCCTTCCCCTCTGATCTTGCAGCAAATGCTACCAGCAGTTGCTCAGTCTTTCTTAGAGATTTTGTTCTGTTTAAGTAGAATCTTAGTTGTCTGTGTACATCCAATGAATGCAGAATCCACTCCCCCTTGTTCTGCGGATTTGGGAAAAAAGTTGGCAGGTGAATGTTCTGGTTAAGAGCCACACTGGATACCACCTTAGGCATAAAAGAAGGATTAATCCTGAGGACCACCCTGTCCGGGTAAAAAATAATGAAAGGCTCCACTGCCATGAGAGCCTGTAGTTCTAAAACCCTTCTAGCTGAAGTGACTGCCAAAAGAAAAGCTGTCTTCCAAGAAAGAAATTTTATATCCACAGTAGCTGCTGGTTCAAAAGGAGGCAGGGTGAGTTTTTCCAGCACAAAATTGAGGTTCCATGCAGGAGTTGTTGCTCTCCTGGGAGGCTTTAAAATATTGGCCCCTCTGAGATACTGTTTTAGCAGTGGATGAGAAAAGAGAGGAGGCTCTGTGTTGTAATGAGCTGAGATGGCAGAGACATGGATTTTTATTGAAGAAAAAGATAGGCCCTTGTCAAGCATCTCAGTTAAGTATTATAAAGTCTGAGGAATATTTGGGCATTGCTGTGTCTATTCCTTGTGCTTGGTTCCAAGCACAGAATCTCTTCCATTTATTAGCATAAGAATTTCTAGTACTAGGCCTTCTGGCTTCCAAAATGACATCCATCACAGGTTTACTGAGAGCTGTGGTTGGTAAAATTAGTTGATTAGCCATGCTCCAAGATTCAGAGTTTGGAGCCGAGTGTGCAGAATTTGATAGTTCTGCTGAGACAATAGGTGAGGTGTTTGAGGCAAGTACCATGGAGGAAGGTGAGACATATTCCTTAGAAGCAGGTACCAGTGTTGGCGAGGCCAATCCGGAGCAATTAGAATCATTTTTGGTTTTTCCTGTCTGACTTTTAGTAAGACCTTGGAGAGTAGAGGCAGAGGGGGAAAGGCATAGACTGATAGGTTTTTCCAGCTGAAGGATAGAGCATCCACTTTCCATGCCTTTTTGTGATGAATTCTTGTGCAAAATTTGTCCCAACTGATAGTTTTGGGGAGAGGCAAATCTATGTCTGGGCTTCCCCATTTCTGTATTAACATGCTGAAGATTTGTGACTCCAGTTTCCATTCATGCGGGTTCATAAGAGTTCTGCTTAGGTCGTCTGCTAGAGTACTTTGCTTTCCTGGCAGGAATTGAGCTTGAAGATGTATTTGGTAAGTCAAGGCTGTGTTCCACAAGGCCATGGCTAGTCTGCAAAGAGGGTAGGAATGGGTACCCCCCTGCTTGTTTATGTACCACATAACTGTGGTGTTGTCCGTCGTTATCAGTAGTTGTCCTGGATGAAGTAAGTCCTTGAAGGCTGTCAGGGCATTCTGAACAGCTAGCATTTCTTTCTGGTTGATATGTAGATGCATTTGGTCTGGGCTCCATTTGTCCTGAATGCATCTCCTTGCCAGGTGGGCCCCCCAAGCATAGTCTGATGTGTCTGTAGTTAGTGTTTGGGTGGCAGGGGGTAGAGTAAATGACAGTCCCTTGTTTTGGTGACATGTCTCTGCTCACCAAAGAAACTCCTGTTGCAAGCAGGGAATGAGAGGAATCATTGTTTCCAGGCTGTGACAATGTTGACTCCATAAGCTTTTTAGGTACCACTGAAGTTTCCTCATATGCAGTCTCGTGTATGGAATTAGTAGAATGCAGGATGCCATGAACCACAAAGCCTGCAGAATTTGTCTTGCAGATAACTGGGTTTTTGTTGCCATTTGCTTGAAGTATGTTGTCAATTGCATTTGTTTGTCTGGCGTGAGGTAAGCCATCTGGGCAGTTGTATTCAAGCTTGCACCCAGGAATGTAATTATTTGAGAGGGTACCACTTGTAATTTCTTTTCATTTATGGTGTACCCTAGGCATGCTAGAAGCCTTTTTACAAATGCCAGATGTTGAAGAAGATTGTCCTTGTCCTCTGCCTGAATGAGACAATCGTCCAGATAAGGATACATTTGAAAGTTTCTTTGTCTGCAGAATGCAATTACGGGTGCCAAGCACTTTGCAAAGACTCTGGGTGCAGTAGATAAGCCAAAGGGAAGTGCAGAGAATTGGTAATGCAAAAAGCCTGCTTTGAAGCGGAGGTATCTTCTGCAGGATTCCCTTATTGGGGTATGCAGGTATGCCTCTTTTAAGTCTAGAGTTACCAACCAGGCATTCTTGCCTAGCATAGGCAGTAGCTGTTGTAAAGTCAGCATTCTGAATTTTGAAATGTCCAGGAACGTGTTCAGAATTGATAAGTCCAGTATTGGACGCCATAATTTGTCTTTTCTGTGTACCAGGAAAAGTCTTGAATAAAATCCTTGTCCTTTTTCCTTTACTGGTACCAGTTGAATAGCCCCCATATCCATGAGGGACATGACTTGTTTCTGGGCCTCTGCCCACTGGTTTTTGTGGCAGATCTGGACATCCGTTTGGAATTGGCAAAGTGTGGAAATGAAATTTGTACCCCTGGGATACTATGTTTAATACCCACTTGTCCTGGGTAATTAACTGCCAATTTTGAGCATGAAGTGCTAGTTTTCCCCCCAAGGGGGCTGCCTAAAGAGAAGTGCTTGGAGATGGAAGAGGAAAGTCATTGAGACTGCTTACTGTAGGGTTGTGCTTTGTTACCTCCAGATTTGGAGGTGGAGGCATCCCATTGCTTTGACCTGTAAGATCCCTGTGATTGATATCTGGAGCCTTTGGAGCACCTGGGTTTGCCCTGAGTGGCTCTGTTGGACACAGAAAAAGACCAGTTCTTAGTAGGCCAGTGCCTACTGGACCTGGGTGGCTGCATTTGCAAGAAATCTTTTACAGTTTGCATAGATTTAGCTATGTCTTCCATTTTCTTTAAAACCTCTTCTGCCTTATCACCAAACAGACTATCATGATGTAAAGGGGCATCCAACAATTTAGCTTTAACATGATCAGGCAGATTTTGCTCCTTGAGCCAGGCATGCCTTCTTATCACAGATCCACTTACGGCGGCCCTGCAAGAGGCCTCCAAGGAATCAAAACCACATTGCAAAGTATGCTTTCCAACCTGTTCTGCTGAATGCAATAAATCCTGTAACTCTATTTTCCACACAATCAGAAATCAACATAATTTTCTGTTTCAGTAAGCCCATAACATGCTGTTGATATTTAAGCATATGAAACTGGCAGTTTAAAGCCCTGAATGCCAAAGTTGCAGACGTATAAACCTTCTTACCCCATCTATCCAGCGCCCTGGAATCTCTATCAGAAGGGGTAGGATTCTTGGCTGTAGAAGCCTTAACACCCTTGGGACCCTGAGAAATACTCAGGATCAGCCGCAAGATTTCTGAAAAGAAATTTGTGGTACTCAGGAACCCTGTAATATCTGTCTGGCTTACTAGGAGCCGGAGGCAGGGAATCAGGAGCGATGCTAGATTCCAAGAACATACCATCAGCAATGTCTAATACAGGAGGTATTGCCAAAGGCCTATGCTGAGGAAGAAGAAGAAGAAAATCCCTAAGCCTCTTTTTTGATTCAGAGAAGTCCTGACTCTCCCAGTGAAAATGTTCCCTTAAAGTATGCAAAGTCTCTCCAAATGAGTAATCCTCAGGAGGAGATGCAGATGGGATGAATTCCTCTGCATCACAATCCTCATAAGGTGGAATAGAAAATTCCTGATCAGAAGAGGAATCAGAAGAAATGGAAACCTGATCTGAAGATTCATAATCAGTGCCTTGCCTAGGCCTCTTAGTGGGGGAGAGGGGGTTGGGAACCTCTGATCAAGGTAATTAAATCTTCAGCCATTTTGATCATTTGTTTTTTAGGCATAGGGGCCTGAGCACGTGGCTCATGCATCGGTTTTTTAGACATAGAAGTCGGTTTTGACCTTGTTTTTGTTGATGGTGTCAGTTTAATATAAAAATGTTGAGGCCTGAAAACACCCTCAGAAGCCGGTGCCTGCTCAGCGGCTCTGGACCCATCCAAGGGAGAGACATCCGCCGGTTCAATACTTTGTGAATCTCACGGCATACCTTACTCCGACTGGGTCTCGGTAGAGGCCTGTGACTCAAAAGTAGCGGGTATCAGGGGCTGTGAAAGTGCCTCACTGAATACCAGTGACTAGCTTAAGAGAAGCTTTGTCATCGGTTTTGGACCTCGACAGTCTGTCTCTGTCTTTTTCCTTGCATTTTTTGTGAACTCCAGTAGTCGGACTGCTAACCGACGACATTTCAGGGTAGTTAAATCTTGAACCAAAATATTTAGAAGCAAAAATATACCGACGCTTAATAGTGCGTTGGTTAAATTTAGCACAAACTGACAGCAAGGCACGTTGTGATCAGGGCCTAGGCAAGGAATACAGTACAAATGAAAATCCTTATGAGGTATTTGCTTCCCACAAGTAATGCAATTATTAACTTTTACTGACATTGGTAAGGAGCATGAAAAAATTTCCCCAACAGGGTACTTAGCTTTAGTTTGAAGACTTTGGTTCTGAAACTTGAAAATGAAAGGAGTCGGCCGACCAGCACTTGCAAACTGCTTCTGCTTCGAGCACCGCGCGGCAAGAAAGACTGATTAAAATGGCGTCAGCTGCATGTTTTATACCCCTGATGACCTGACGTCATGGAAGAGGAGACAGCAACCGACGCAGGACCCAAGACTTTGTTATTCAGGCTGACTGAGGGCAACCTGCTAGCCAATTACCCAAATGTAATGACTGCAACAGTGAAACATGAAGAACTTCTGCTTCGGGCACCGCACGACAAGAAAGACTGATGTAATGTTGTCGGCTGCATGCTTTATACCCCTGACAACTTGACGTCATGGAAGAAGGGACAGCAACTGACACAGGACCCAAGACTTTGTTAATCAGGCTGACTGTGGGCTACCTGAAAGCAGATAACCCAAATGTAATGACTGCAACAGTAAAACATGAGAACATCCGTGGAACCAAAGGATGCCCTGTTCCGGGAGGCCACATCTAATTTCTAATGAGTGATGAAGGTATGGGGATTAACCCACGTAGCTGCCACCCAAACTGAGTCTAAAGGCAGTCTGGCCTGAAAGACAGTAAAGGTAGACAAGGCCCTGGGTTAAGTGTCCTTGAATTTTCCCTGGCAGCTGTTTCTTCTGTGAGTTATAGACATAAGTAATGGTGTCTGAAAGCCATTTTGATAAAGTTACTTTTGAGACTGAAGTTCCCTTTCTGTTTTCTGCAAAGGATACAAACAATTGGTCAGATTGTCTGAATTCCTGTATCCTGTGCAAGTGGAAATGTAATTGTCTATGAACATCCAGATGGTGGAGTTTATACTCTGCCTTGTTGCCATGGTTCAGAAATAATACAGGTAGTTCTATTGATTGATTCAGATTGAACTCTGAGCAAACTTTTGGTAGGAAGGAGGGGTTGGTTCTGAGAGAAACCCCATCTTTGTGGAAAATTAAATAAGGGGGACGAATGGAAAGAGCTTGTAATTCTGATACCCTCCTAGCTGAGGTAATGGTGATCAAGAAAATCATTTTCCAAGTCAAAAATTTTAGAGCACAAGAATTAGCCGGTTCAAACAGAGGAAGAATCAAGGCAGCCAGGACTAAATTTAAATCCCAAGGAGGAAGTGGTTCTCTTATTGGGGGTCTCAAAAGGATAGTACCCCTCAGAAAAGCTTTGTATAGCCTGTGGGACATAACGTTGGAACCCATTTCTCCCACATGAAATTTGGAAATAGCAGCCAGTTTAAGTCGGATAGTTGGTGCTGCTGCTCCTTGGTTAAAAGTTTCAGTGAGGAATTCTAGGATCTTTGAAATAGGTGCAGTAAAAGGATCAATACTATTTTTGGCTGCCCAACAAGAGAACCATTTCCATTTGCTAGTATACAGTTTTCTCGTAGAGGATTTGTGAGGAAATTAGAATATGTTGTACTGCCGGGAGATGTCAGGAAGCCTGGCTAAGATGGGAAGTGGGGGAACCAAGCTGTCAGCTTGAGGGTCTGTAAGGAAGGGTGTAGTGTGCCCGACTGATGCATCAGCAGATCCAGAACTGGGTCCAGAATCCAAGACTCCTCCTGAAGATGAGGCCATAGAAACAGGAACCAGATTTGTTGAGGCCAGTAGGGGGCAATGTGTATTAGCTTGCAACCCAACGATTTTGCTTTCTGAAGAACTTTGGGTATCAGAGGGAATGGGGGAAAGGCATACAGAAGTCCCGGGGGCCAATCGTGAACAAGTGCATCCCTGGGTAATAGTCCCAGTGGGGGGACTAGTGAGAAATAACTGATGCATTTGGCATTGATGGATGTGGCAAAAAGATCGCAGCAAGTCTGGACCCACTTGCAAAAATCTGGTTCACAGTATCCTGTTTCAGGGACCACTCATGAGCCATAAGGATAGCCCTGCTTAGCTTGCCCGCTATCGCATTGGATTTCCCTGGAATGTGCGAGCAATCAGAAAGCATTGAGAAGACATTGCCCACTGCCACACTCTTAGAGCCTCTCGACACAAGGGGTAGGATCTGGTTCTGTCTTGCTTGTTGATGTACCATACCACTGACGTGTCTGTCTGAATTGCAATCATCCCTGTGAGGAGAGAGCTGTGAAGTGCTTGCAATGTCAGAAGCACCACTCTCACTTCAAGGACGTTTATGTGCAAGTAGTACTCATTTTGTTGTCAAGTCCCATGAACATTCTGTTCCAGATAATGCCCCCCACCCTATCTGGGAAGCGTCTGTGGTCACTGTGGCCACTGGTTGGGGAACGACGAATGGTCTGCCTATCATCAGCTGCATGGACTGAAGCCACCATTTTAGGTCCTTCTTGCAGGTCTCTGTGATGAGAATTTCGTGGGACATGGGTAGATCTTGCATGGACCATTGAGTAAAGAGAAGCCACTGTAATAACCTCATGTGGGAGTGCAAAATTCTTTCCCCCTTGTTTTTAGGGTTAGAAAAGAAGGTGGGTAGATGTATGGCATGGTTGAGGGTCACATCAGATACCACCTTGGGCATAAAAGAGGGATTAGTCCTCAGGGAGACCCTGTCTGCATGGAAAATGATGAAGGGCTCAATGGCCATAAGTGCCTGAAGTTCTGAAACTCTTCTGGCCGAGGTGATAGCTAGTAGGAAAGCAGTCTTCTAGGAGAGGTTATCTCAATTTTTCTAAAGCAGCAGGTTTGAAGGGTGGTAAGGTTAGTTTTTCTAAAACATAATTCAGGTCCCAGGCTGGTGTGGGTGGCCTTCTGGGAGGTCTGATATTAGAAGACCTTCTGATAAATTGTTAATCAAAGATGTGAGAAGAGGGGCTGGTCTGTATCGAAATGAACTGAAATGGCTGAGGCATGGATTTTAATAGAAGAGAAGGAGAGGCCACTATTGAGTAACTTGGCTAGTTGGTCCAGTATAAGAGGGATGGAAGGTTGTGAGGTACTGCCCCCTCTGAATTGGGTCCAGGAACAGAATCTTTTCCATTTCCCTGCATAAGATTTTCTGGTGCTGGGCCTTCTGGCCTCTGTGATGATGTCTAGGACCTGTTTGCTTAACAGGGGCCCCTTGTTTGCTTTTGAAGTATTAGCCATGCTGACAGTTTGAGTCTGCAAGTCTGGGTGCAGGATTCCCCCCCACACACACACCTGGGTCAAGAGGTCTGAGATTAGGAGAAGGTGTCTGGGAGGCTGTAATGTCAGGCTGCACAGTAAGGGGTACCAATGCTGTCTGGGCCAATCTCCTTTATTTTGATCAGTACCTTGGGAATAAGAGGCAGAGGAAGGAATGCGTACAAAATAGGGAGCTCCAGGGGAAGGTCAAGGAATCCACCCTCCATGCTAGGTGGTGATATTCCCTGGTACAGAATTTTTTTCAGCTGGTGGTTGAGGTGCGAAGCAAAGAGATCCACCTCCGGAGTTCCCCACTCCTGAATGACTTGCAAAAAGATTTTTCTGTGGAGCTGCCATTCGTGGGAGTCCTGAAAGTTTCTGCTTGGGTGGTCTGCCAGGGTGTTGCTGATTCCTGGTAGGTATTGGGCAATTAAGTGTAATCCCATAGAGGAGGCTGTCAGCCAGAGGTTCATGGCTAGCCTGCACAGAGGGTAAAATTGGGTCCCTCCCTGTTTGTTGATGTACCACATTACTGTGGTGTTGTTCGTTTTGATAAGGAGAACCCCTAGTTTGAGATGGGGTTTGAAGGATGTCAGAGCCTTTTGTACTGCCATCATTTCCTTCTGACTGATGTGTAAGGGAAGCTGCTGGGCATCCCAAAGACCTTGGGTGCACCTGCCCTGCTAGGTGAGTGCCCCAAGCAATGTCTGAGATGTAGGTGGTGATGGTCTGCCTGGTAGGGTGGAGGATTAAGGGAAGACCCTTGTTCCTGGCACAGGGTCCTGCCCACCAGATAAACTCAGCCCTTATACAGGGGATCAGAGGGAGAGAGGTTTCTAGAGGCTGAGAGTGCTGACACCAAAGGTTCTTTAGATACCAGTGACATTTCCTAATGTGAAGCCTGGCCAGAGGAATTAGAAGGATGCAAGATGCCATGTACCCCAATGCTTTCTCAGTGTGGGGACTTTTGGAAGCCAGCTGGGTAAAGTAGAGAAGCAGAAAGCTCTGCTTTTCTGGGGATAGGAAGGCCATTTGGGATGCTGTGTCCAGCATAGCTCCCAAGAAAATCATCTTCCTGGAGGGTGTGTGCTTTGACTTCTTCTTGTTGATGGTGAACCCTAGGGAAGTAAGAAGGGTTTTGACAAAGAGAAGGTGCTGGAGCAGCTTTTTTTTGCAATCTGCCTGAATGAGGCACTCATCCAGATAAGGGTAAATCTGTATATTTCTCTGTCTGCAAAATGCTATAGCCAGGGCTAAGCATTTGGTGAATATTCTGGGAGCTGTAGATAAGCCAAAGGGTAGTGCAGAGAACTTAAAGTGTTGTGAGCCTGCTCTGAAGAGCAGGAATTTCCTGCAGGATTCCCTTATGAGGGTGTGGAGGTAGCCATCTTTTAGGTCTAGGGTCACTAGCCAGGCATTTTTTTGTAAGCATAGGCAGCAGCTGCTGCAAAGTTAGCATTTTGAATTTGGGGGCCACCAGGGAGGTGTTCAGAATGGACAAATCCAGGATGGGGCACCAAGTGCCCTTTTTTCAGGGAACAAGGGATGGTCTGGAATAAAATACTTTGCCTGTCTGATCTGAGGGGACAGGTTCTACTGCCCCCTAGGATATGAGAATCTGGACCTGTTTCAATGCCTCTGCCCACTGATTTGGAGGTAAGTCTGGGTACCCTCTTGGAATTGGGAGTTCGTTGAAAGAGAATTTGTATCCTTGAAAAAAGATCTTTACGACCCATTGGTCCTTTGTTACAGAAAGCCAATTTTCTTTGCAGAGGGAGAGCCTTCCTCCTAGCTTTTGGTGAATGAAGGGAGGGCAGAGGGAGGAGAGGGAGTCATTGAGAGTTCTTGCCATAGAAAGATGGCTTAGAACTCCCTGCCTTTGGGGCGGAAGTGGTCCAGTGTTTGGATCTCTGCTGCCCTTGGGATAGGGGCCTGGGTGGTCTGTCCCTGCGGGGTTTACCTTGCCCCAGTCTACTAGGTGCAGGGATGGACCAGTGCTTAGAGAGAAAGTTCCTGCTCAACCTGGGAGGTTGAACCTGAAAGAAATCTTTTACTGTTTGCATAGATTTTCCTTTGTCTTCCATCTTTTTAAGCACCTGTTTTGCTTTTACTCCAAACAAGTGGTCCTTATCCAGGGGTGCATCAATTAATTTGTACTTGACATGATCAGGGAGAGGTTGTTCTTTCAACCATGCATGTCTCCTAATGATAGGTCCTGACACTGCTGCCCTGCTTGAGGCTTCTAGGGCATAATATCCACAGTGTAATGAGTGTTTGGCCAAGTTGCTAACTCTTTCAAATTGGCGCAGTCAGGAAAGGTTAAATTTTTTTGTTTTAATAGTTCCAAAGTGTGTTGTTGATATTTTAACATGTGAAACTGACAGCTGAGTGCTCTGATAGCTAAGGTTGCAGAGGTGTATACTGTTTTACCCTATATGTCCAGAGCTGGAATCCTTGACAGAAAGAATAGGATTCTTGGCTCCTTTAGGTCCCTGTGTAATGACCTCTGGGTCTGCAGCAGGATTTCTGTACAGGTATTTAGTGAGAATCTGGTACTCTTTAATACCCGTCAGGTTTACTGGGAGGAGGTGGGAGGGCATCAGTGGCTAAGCTGGATTCATGGAAAACATCATCCACCACTTCTAAGATAGGGGGGATGGTGAGGGTTCTGTGCTGGGGCAGGTCCAGAAACTCTCTTAGTCTTTTCTTAGACTGGGGGAAGTCCTGAGATTCCTATTGAAATTGTTCCTTGAGGGTGTGATGGGTTTCCCCAAAGGAAAGGTCTTCTGGTGGGGAGGCAGAAGGAATGGATTCCTCTGCATTTGAATCCTCATAAGCAGTCAGAGGTGGTTGTTCCTCTTCAAAATCTGAATAATCAGATTCCTCAAAATCCTGTTCTGTCATAACTTAAGGAGAAGGGTGTCTTTTTCTTTTAGAAGTTGTGACCTGACTACCCCTGATAAGGGAGATGAGATCCTCCATCATTTTAAGCATTTGCGCTTGGGGTGGTAGAGCAGGAGCAAGATGGTGGCTAGAGGCAGACTTTCTAGGAGTGGCCCAGCTTCTAGGCCTAAGAGTATCCATCGGTCTGAAAGAAACGGTAGTCAGATGAGAAGACGTCGGTTTTTGCCTAAATTTGGTAGTGCAAGAGGCCTCCTCAGAAGCCGGTTCCTGTGTCACAGCTCCGTACCCAACCAAGGCAGAGACAGCCAAAGGCTCAGAAGATCAAGAAGATTTCTGTGGCATACAAAGGCATATGAAAGGGTCTCAGTAGAGGCCTGCATAGATATCGTATTGGGCATCAGGTGCTGCAAAAGCGCCTCGCTGAATTCCCGAAAACTGATGACCTGCTTAGCGGTAGAGTTGTCGGAAGGCTTAGCCTTTGTCTCTATCTTTATCGCTACATTTTTTCGGAATGTCTACGGATTGCTGGCTGACGGACGCCATTTCAGAATTTGAAGATGGAAGACAAAAATACCTGTCTACAATAAGAGCTTTACGGCGAATGGTTTTCGCGTTGAAAAGGGCACAGAAAGTACAGTTGTGTACCTACCATAAATGTAGATGTTCGAGTGTATTCACTGTTGCAGTCATCACAATTAACTTTTTCAGACATTGATTAGTGCAAGAAAAAAGGATCCCCAATGGGGTACTTAGCTTTAGACATTTTCAGCTGTAATTCAAACTCTGGTAACGACCGACTGGCACTCTTGCGAACTGCTTCTTCTACGGGCTCTACGGCAAGAAAGACAGATATAATGGCATCTGCTGCCTTGCTTTATAGCACTGATGACCTGAAGTCAAGTCTACAGGCGACAGCAGCCAACGCAGAAAAACATTGACTCTGGTATTTGGGCCAGCCAAGGGCTACCACAGCAGGGATAACCCACAGGTGATGACTGCAACAGTGAAACACGAAGAACATCTGGAGATGGCACCAACAGACGCTCTTCTTATATCCTGAGATCCAGATGTTGGTCTTTGGATGTCCACTAGCTAGGGATGATGCAAAGACACTTGAAATTAGGTTGTCATGTGCTTCTGCATAGCAGGAAGACCCAGGAATCAGTACTGTAACACTTGACTATGAAGATCATCATAAAAATATAAACAGAATAATAAAAATGATAACAGAAGAAGGGTGTCCCCGGATGTGGTGTAACTGAGCAGTAAGCCATAAAACAGCTCTGGATCCTGTGGACAGTCAGTGAAACTTCTTTGGATGGCAGAAATAGACTGAACACCTCCTGTCACAGCTAAAGGCTTCCCGTTCAGGATATGTTCAGCCAATCAGCTGTTACAGGGGAGAGTGAGGGGAGTCCTGAGCTTCTGAGAGCTGTCTAGTATTAGGTTACCTTGGTAGATAACCCAAAATGCCATGGCAGTGGTAATGATGAACATTACAGTTTACATAGTTCCATCCTTAGATTCTGGATTTTTGAAAGCACTCAGATTTGAGAGCTCTAAACCTACCTTTGGAGCCTTGTCTGTTTTTTGGTGGTGGTGGTGGGAGTCCTATGCACAGTGTGGAATAAAAGCTATGACTTTCTCTGATGCAAGGTTACTCTTTACATTGCTTTCCTTCACAAAAGCTGATCTATTATTTGCAAGGCTTGTTGCACCTGAAAATGAGGTTCATAGGTAGGTACTAGGCTATCGGCCCTGGGGCCTATACAAGCCCAGTCAAAAAGGTACCCTGGCTTTTGCACCCAAGAAAATTATTTTCCTGTGCCAATGTCGAGCAGTGCCACAGAGGTAATCCCTGGGGTGAATTTCCTATTTCCCATCCAATCATCAAGATTTTTCTTGAAGAGTGCTAATGAGGAGCTTTGTTTGATATAGATAGGTAGTTTATTCCAGCATATGGGATAGTCTCTGGGACAGGAATCTATCCCTTCGGCATGTTTTGTTTATTGAGGTGACAATGTTTAGGTCCCTAGAGCATGTAGCTTGGAGGGATTGGGATTTCTTTAAGTGGAACATGTCCAACAGCTCTGGGTTTGACATAGCTTTGTATGTTAGGCAGAGATCACCTCTGAGTAGGCGATATGCGATGGAGTAAAGCTGGAGTTTTTTTAGATGGTCTGCATAGGGCATCTGTTTGAGGCCGGTAATCCTCTTTGTGAGGTATTTCTGCAGCCTTTCCAGTTGTTGTAGATGTCTTGTGAGGTGCATACCAAAAGGGGCATTGTACTCTATAATGGGTCTAATGAGTGATGAGTAGAGGGGAACAATGACCTCTTTTTTTCTGGATGAGAAACCTTTTGTGATGAGGTGTGCCACAGAAGGATTTCCTGACTACTGTGGTGATGTGATTATCAAAGGAGAGACTACTGTCCACCTGTGTCCCAAGGTCTCTTATCACACTTTCAGTGTTAAGTATACTACTGCCTATGTTGTAGTTCATGGGTACAGAGTTTTTACCAAAGGGGATGATAATGCACTTTTTGGCATTGAGCTTGAGGCCATGGCTTTGACACCAGGCATCTATCTCAGTGAGGCCCTTTTGTAGGATGTCCACATCGTTAGGAGTTTCGATTATGGCTCCTAGTTTGCAGTCATCTGTGAACTTCATTAGCTAAAGACCTTCTGTGTTAGCCTGTACTTCAGACAAGTAGATACCAAATAGGAGAGGACACAGGACTGAACCCTGTGGTACTCCACTTGTCACTGGTCTGAAGTCGGATTTGGAGTCTGCTACTTTCACTGTGTGGGTTCTGTCAGTGAGCCAGTTGGCAACCCATCTTGTGACATAGGGATTTATACCTAGTTTAGTGTGTTTATCTATAATTCCAGAGTGGGGGATGGTGTTGAAAGCCTTGGCAAGATCTAGATAGGCTGTGTGAACCACCTTACCCTTATTAAACAGCTTTCGTGACTGCTTCAAAGAAGTCTATCAGGTTTAGGAGACATGAGGTGTGTAGAATAAACTGCATCTGTAGTATTTGAAGGACTCTAGAGAGCAACATTGGTGAAATGACTAAGAACCCATTTGTCTGCATTAATCTATCAGAAATAGTTCTGAAATTAGACTTCTGGGGAAGGGGTAAGGTAGGTAAATCACAATCATGTTGAAGACATCTGCTGGTACCTTCCTTTCCCTAGGAGAGAAATTGTTATTGGACAATTTTCCTATGAACTGTTTCAGTTACTGAAAACTGAAAGTCCCTTTCTATAAAAAAAAATTTTGTATAAGGAGTAAAAATCCTCTGTTACTGACCAGTATGTGTGTGTTTGGGTGTGTGTGTGGGGGGGGGGGGGGGATTCACAATATTATTTGCTGGATGACCAAATAATTCTTTGGTCAGACGGGAATTAAACAATCTAACTCATTATAGGAGGAGTTCTGAGTCCACAAATGTCTTTTCAATACAACTGACAAAACAGTATTTGAAGCAACATTATAAGAATACATGTATCGGCGTATGCAGTTTTGTTATAAGTGATATTACTAGATATTATAGACTACGTTTTCCTGGATAACACTTTTGAATATATAAAGTCATGTACCAAGTAACTGTGTTCTTACAGCTATTGTTTGAGGTACATAAACCCATAGTCCTATAATTATCTAACAATCCTGAATACTTCACAAACAGCACATCTGTTAATGGCACAACCTTCATGCTTTTTTTTTATTACCAGACACAGACTAAGAAATTGCAGCAGGATCAGGATTATGGGCGTTACACAGATCGTGAATGTCTAAGGGTGTCTACAGATTTTGTCATCAACACACTGCATCAGGAGTCAGTCTATTAGCTTTCTAAACATCCTTAAAGGTATAATAAAGTGAAGGCACCGTCCACATTGCTTCAAAAGGTTCATCATATCTTGCTCATATACATATCACAAGCACAGTGTTATAATTCAAAATGGAAAGGTGGAGCTAGAATCCTATCTGGCCTTCTGGGTACTGGTTCAATTGTGTCAGGATCCTGCCATGCCCGCCAAGTGACCAAATCAATGAACTAGGCAGGTGAAGTAACCAAGGAGGTAGATGGGGCAGTTCCGAATGCCACCAGAAATACTGACTCCTCAGGTAAAGGGCTGCTGGAAGTTCAAGGGCCTCTGTTTCAATATCTCAAGGATGTCTCCAAATGAGACTACTTCTGAAGGTGATAATGGTATTCCTTCACCTTCATCAAAGTTTGTATTCTCAGTGACTGACTCTTGCTGACAGTGTATGTGCCTCCTCTAACACTTCCGCGGGACCTCCTCAGTGGGGTGTTCTAGGGAGGTGTCAGAAGAGACTACAATACCCTGCTGGATAGTTTGGAGGTCTCAGGCTGCCTGCTTCTGTGGTATCGAGTGATGAGCACAGAGAAATCTGAGGGGGTTGAATCTGCCAGTCCTGTCAAAGTAGAGAAAACCCTCTTCAAAAACCTTGAAGGCTGACTGCCGTGGAAAGACAGAGGACCTCGGAGCTGAGAAGGCAGGCTTCTGGACCACTGTCTCCTCCCACCCTGAAAGCAGTCACATTGATGAGAGAGTCAGAGCCGAGCTATCCAATGCAGAGGCATCAAGGCACAGAGACCACTCTGAAATCCTTTGAGTTGACTCCACTCCCTCAGAACACACATGGAGGCACCAGATCCAAGAGTCCAGTGGATCCAAAAAAGTCAGAGATGGGCATTCAAGAGTCAGCTTCAGATTTGATGAGAAGGTAGGTTATCCTTGGATTCAAGCTAGACACACTGAGAACACCCAGATCCACGGACTCTAAAGCAACCAAGTGAATCAGAGGAGTGATGGGTGGTGGAGTTTTCAATGGATAGGCTACCTGACCCAAACTGGTAGGTGCAGATCATGCACCCATCTGGATCTGCGCTGAGAGAAACTTTCTCATCATCTGATCACATCCTCTTTGGTCAAGCTCCTAAATGAACGAGATGGGAGGAGATTTTGCATGGCACCTCTCTAGGAAAGAGGAAGGCAGCACAGAAGGCACAGGATCGACTGAAGGGGAATACTGGGTATTAGACAAAAGTATGGGATCCTTAACAGTTGGATCAGACAGTTTTTTAGTCAAATCTGAGAATGTAGAATCAGACCCCCTCTTTCTTTTTGGATCCAAGGGGGGAAAGGTATGAGGCCCTCCTCAAATCTGATTTGGACCTTTTCCTGGAAGGCTCCGTGGTTGAAGCCGAGAAGCAGGAGATTTTGACTCAGTCTTTGGCTTGGGGGGATTGAGCCCCTGTGAGAAGGCAAATTACATTAACTTTTTTCTATCCACCAATGCCCATGGATTACAGATATGACAGACAGTGCAATCTTCCTGAAGGTGTTGCAGGCCTAAGCAATAGACACAAAGACTGTGGGCGTCAGAAATAGGTAACTTGTGCCCACATTTAGAACACTTTTTAAAACCTGAAGGTCCTTTCTCAGCTATTCTAATGGAAAAAGCTAAACAGAAGATATATATACAGGTTTACAATCAAAATGTGAAGGTGACTTATCTCGACAGTAAGAAAGTCGAACACGGATATGCAGAGAGGCAAAACTGCGAACAATTCCTGTCGACTTTGAAATGTAAGTACATAGCTTGTGTTCGCATTTTGGAGTGTTGATGTTTTGAAGTGCATCGCAATACAGTGGTGATCAGGAGTTAGAATATTCAAGTAGCAGAGGGTGTGGGGGTTTGCAGGGGATTTGTGCCCTCCAAAACAGTAGGAAATTTTCTGCCTCGTAGTGTATGTTTTTTCTGGATGGTGAGCGGTCGAATGTCAATTCTTTCTTTTGAAAGAATCGACTTTCTGAGTAGTTGGGTGAATGGTTTTTCATTGTTCCGGGTTGGGGATGTGTTACAGTCGAGGTAAGTCACCTTGACATTTTGATAGTAAAACACACATATATATATATATATGTGTTCGCATTTTGGAGTGTTGATGTTTTGAAGTGCATCACAATACAGTGGTGATCAGGAGTTAGAATATTCAAGTAGCAGAGGGTGTGGGGGTTTGCAGGGGATTTGTGATATATATATATATATTTTTCTTTTTTTTTTTTTGCAGGAAACAGGAAAGAAGAAAAAAGGGAATAGTGATTACCAACAATAGTAATGCAGAGTACACTATTACGTAGAGAAAAAAAGGGGAGAAAAATAAATAAACAATGGCAATAGTAGAAATACTAACAGTGCAAGGGTAAGGTGACGATAGAATAAGACTAACTGTAAGGAAGAAATTTAACTTATTTGAAATACTGAACGATGAAACACCTTGTCTTTTGTGAAAAGTGGCAAATAAGATCGAGTTATGTTAGGGGTTGGTACATTATGGGTAAAGGAGAAGATCGAGAGCTTTTTGGTTATCACAAGCTTTAGTAATGTCTGAGTCAGATCCGAGGATCAGAAACAAAACAAACAGTTGAGGACAGAATGAAAATTGACATAATCAGATTTATTCCTTTGAGATGGGATATAGGATCTGAGAATTTCCTAGACATAGGAAGGCCTTAAGTTTAATTGTGTTGGCTGCCAAAAAATAATTACTAGAAAATGGAAATCAAAGTCTAAACCAACTTTATCTGAGGTATTGAATATTATAAAAGAGTTGGAAGAGTGATCCTTAGAAAAGGGAAGGTGCAAATTCCACAGAAATGAAAATGGTGGGAAAATGCATGCATAATAATGTCTAGGAGGAGGACCAAGTTTTAAGGAAAATCAGGAATTCAGCATTTTTTGTAATATTGGGCTGATGATAGTAGCAAAGAAAATACATGCATTTAAGTGGAAAATGGTAAGATGGTTAGTTTTCTTTTCTGTTAATGCATGCTTGTCTTAAGTGATAATCACCCTTGTCTCTATACCTTCTTTTCAGTAAAGAAAGGTTCCCTGAAAACTAAATAAAGAAATACTGACAAAATTTAAAGCATGCAAAAGTAAATGCTTTCTGGTGGGGATCCAAGGAATAATGGGAAGAATTTTCCACACTGGAATCCAAAGACGAAGGGCGATATATTTGCCACAATCTTCCTTAGTAATGAATCAGAGGAAGGTGCTCTTTTTGTTTTACCCTCTTCAACTTTTGCAGATATCAAGGGAGGTGAGAGAGGCAGACAGGCAGAGATAGCAAACATGTACTTTCACTGAAGAATATGTTAGACCAGCATTCAGCAAGTCACACAGTTATGATAGAACCATAGGACTTCCACTGTTAGTGGGCCCATGTTAAGTGAGACGCACTAGATTGAAAATCTTTTCAATTTGGATAAATAAGATTTTCTAGTATTGGGTTTCCTGGCCTCCTGCAGTACCCTAAGCACATCCTCTGAAAAAAGTTGTCTGAAAGGAACCAAGGCCCTATCACCCACAGTCTCTAATGCAGAGTTGACAGGTGAGGGTGGATGAGGGTTCCCTTGTGTTATGTGAGTAGGTCCACTCTGTGAGTTAACCTGTGATGATTGCCCCTTGGCTAAATGCAGGATTAAGCGGAACTAGTGTTGTCTTGGCCAAATGGGGGCCACCATCAAGATTTTTGGTCTGTCTTGCTGTGTCTTTAGTAGGACGTTTGGAATGAGAGGTAGGGGAGGGAATGCATATAGAAACATCTCTATCCATGAACAACTGTATGCGTCCACTTTCCAGACCAGAGGGTGTGGGCCTCTGGCACAAAATTGAGGAAGTTCTCTGTTCATAGGGGAGGCAATGATATCTACTTGTGGAGTATCCCATCGGTGGACAATATCCAAGTGAAGCATCCACTCATGGAGCTGTGTTTTAGACCCACTCAATGTGTCTGCCAATACAGTCAGGCTTGAGGGAATGTATACTGCCTGAAGGTGTGTCTACAGTTTGATGCCACCTCCCCCATTTGCAGGGCTAGTCTGTACAGGAGGAAAGACCTGGTTCCCCTGTTTGTTCGCATACCAGAGGAGGGTCATGTTGTCCTTGAACATTTTTAAGGGCTCTGGAATGAGGAGAGACAAAGGCCTGGAGTGCCAGCAGCAGTGCTCTCATTTCTTTTATGTTGATGTGATCCTTTGAAAGGGTGGCCAAGTGTCTTGTGCTTTCATGGAACCGAAGGCTGCTCCCCAGCCTGTGTCTGATGTGTCTGTGTATATCTCTTGTACTGGTGAAGGACAACAAAGTGGGAGGCCTGGGTTGGCAGACAGTTTCCATCAAGTCATTTCCCTCTTCAGACAGGGAAGAAAGGGAATCTACATTGTGTCCAAACTGATTTCAGGAACCACTGCAATTTCCTCATGTGCATTTTTGCCACAACGGGTATAGGGATGATGGATGCCATGAAATCCAGGGTTCTGAGAAAGGTTCTGGCTGAGATGTGTGACAGAGGGATGAGACTTTGGAAGAAAGCAATGAGCTCCTGGGCCTTCTGAATGGGAAGGGAAACTTTCATGCGGTCTGTTTGGATCCTGCATCCCAGGGAAATGTGGTCTTGTGATGGGAAGAGAACAGATTTTTGGTAATTTATAGTGAATGCTAGAGAAAGAAGGATGGAAATTTCATGGCTGAGATTCTTCTCTAGTGCCTCTGGACTGTATGCTTGGAAAATATCCTCCAAATATAGGAAAACTTGGATGCCTTGCAGAATGCCACAGTTGGTGCCATTTTGTGAATACCCTTGTGGCAGTAGTAAGACCAAAAGGCAAAGCTGAAAACTAAGTGTCCAGAAGCTACAGAGAACCTTAAATATTTCCTGTAACTGGAATGAATTGGAATGTGAAGCTAGGCATCCTTTATGTCTATTGAGGCCATAAAGGCTTGAGGTAAGACCATAGGGAACAAAATTTGTAATGTGTGCATCTTGAAGGTGGGTACTTTTAGGTAGGTGCTGGGAAAGGAGAGATCTAAGATGGGTCTCCAGGGACTTCCTTTCCATGGAGCTAGAAACATCCTGTAATAAAACCCTTTGCCTCTTTGATGAAGAGGGATAGGTTGAATGGTGCCTTGATCCAATAGGTTTTGCAACACCTGTGGAAGTTGTTCTTTGGGTGGTTGGAGAATGCCCCTGAAACTCCCAAATGATGAAGCATCCATTTTCTGTGATGGAAAGCACCCAAGAGTCTTGAGTAATGTTTTCCCAAGCTGGACTTGAAAGAGAAAAGAGTAGGGAAAGGGGTCATGACTTGGGGTTCTAAATAGTCAAATGGACCCTGGCCCATCTGGAAAGGGCTGTTTTTGTGGTGGGGCTTTTTGAGGAGTCCTAAATGACTGTTGTCTCTTTCCAGACTTTTTTGTCTTAGTTTAAGGTAGCCTGGATTGTCTTCTAACAAAGACAAACTTAGAAGGTAAGTTTCTCTGGACTTCTGGGACAGGGGATACCAAAAGGTTTTAAGTCCTGCAACTCCTTACTCTTCTCCTGCAAAGTTTTAAATAGGTCAGCAGCCACAGGGCCAAACAGGGCTCATCTGTCCAGAGGAGCATCCATCAATTTGGATTTGACATCATCTGGTAAGGGATGCAGTCTTAACCATACAATTCTTCTAAGGACAGACCCTGAAGATGCTGCGCTAGCTAAAACCTCTGCAGCATTATAGCTACACATTTAATTTAACTGATTAGCGGGTGACCTGAGAGGTTGCACCCAACAGGACTGTAGCCAGAGATTTATTCTCAGAATCAGGCAAATCTGAAATGATTTTAGATAACTGGGACAAGAACTCTAGAGAGTATTTTGTCATATGGGCTTGGTAGTGGATTGCCATAAAGGCAAGGGTGGTGGATGTATACACCTTTTCCCTCAGTCTCTCCAAATCTCTGCTGTCTTTGTCAGAAGGAGGTTGAGGGAAGAAACCTAGAGAGCTTGTCTGAAGCCACAGTGATATCCGATGGGTCAGCCGAGGGTGCTTTGAATAAGGAATTGTGGTCTGCAGGCACGTTATAAAATATGTATTTTTGGATGATAGAGGTTGTGAATCTGGAGTTTTGCTTGAAGACGCAAATGCATCTAGGCATGCAAGGTTTGGGGGACAGCTGCACCTGCAGTAAATCATAGAGTTTTTGAACATCTGACATTTCAGTCATTCCCACTTGAAATGTTACTGCATCTTGGTCAAGGTGACACTAAAGGAAATTTCCTCTGCTGGTGAATCAGCCACATTAGAATCTTCCTCTGGAGAAGCATAATCTAGTGAGGAGGGGATCTGTGTTGAGTAGGCCAGTGACTCGCCATCAGATTACTCCTCTTCTGAAGAAGTTTCTTCCCTGACCCTCTTTAGAAATGAATCAGTCCAGGGAAAAAGGTAGGTACAGTAAACCCTGGATGCTCTCATGTCTAAGGGACATGAGAGCATTAAACATGCTCTGTGAAAAAGCCTGCCAATCCTTTTGAGAATCAGATGGAGAAAAATAAGTTAAGTATTCACTAATAATGTTCCATCTGTGCTGCCCATTTTCATTTATCCTTGACATATGGGTATGGTTCTGAGCCTCAGAAATGACTTGGCTGTTACTACAGCTCGGAAAAACCCAAAACTCTCCAGCTTAACCCTTACTCACAATGCTCCTCTCCTAGTTACCTCAGATCGAGTTTGCTGAAAGACATAATAAAAAAAAAAAACAAAAGCCGTCAGAGACCATATCTGGAATCATATAAAAATAACAATAAGTGATGTGTCCATAATCCGTTCCACCAAAAAATTCAACAGCGGGGGGAAGATTGGAGGGGAGTCCAGGATAAATGAAAATGGACAACACAGATGGAATGCTATGGTGAGTACACAACTTTATCTGATGATGTCAATTTTCATTTAATCCTCGACATATGGGACAGAGCTCCAGCTACCTCTGACCTTGGGAGGACTGAAGAAAAGATATTCCTGAGCACTACTGAACTAAATGACGCTCTTCCCCTGGAGACCAGATCCAATTTGTAATGAGTAATAAAGGTATGAGGAGAGGCCTAAATTGCTGCTGCACAGATGTCATCCATAGAAGCTCTACACTGAAAAACTGCTGCTCTTGTAGAATGTGCCTTTAAAGGCCTAGGCAATTTTTCTTTTTATTATAGATAAAAGAAACACATTCTTTCAGCCATCTTGCTAGCGCACTTTGTTCACTGGTTGGCCACATTTTGTAGATGAAAATGTCACAAGTAGTTGGTCAGATTTTCTTAAAATCTTACTTCTGTGTAGACAGAAATGTTGTTTCTGAACGTCTAATAAATGCAAGCAGTATTCACCTTTGTTAGTAAAATTGGGAAAAAATGCTAATAAATTAATAGTCTGACAGATATTGATCTCGGACATCACCTTAGGCAAAAAAGGATTGGTTCTCAGTGAAACTCTGTCTTTATGGAAAATCAGGTAAGGACGTCTCCAGGATAAGGTCTGTAGTTCTGAAATTGTTTTGGCAGAAGTTATTTCCACTAAAAACATAGTTTTCCAGGATAAAAATTTCAGATCACATTCAGCTGATGGTTCAAATGGAGGTTGAACAATGGCTTGAGACACTAAATTGAGATCCCAAGGTGAAGTAGGATCTTTGTTAGGGGGTTTAGCAAGGTTTACCTTTAAATCTTCGATCACACTTAGTCGAACGGCCACTTCATCGACGCGTTTTGCGTGAACCAAAACCGCAAAAAATTTTAAACATCGAAAAACATTCAACGTTTCCGGCCGCACAACACCTCCACACCAATGCTACCATGGGTCAAAACAGGTCGAGGTTTTGCTGTTCGCATATTCGGAATTCGACATTGGAGACGTTCACATTTCGGCATTCGTGGAAGTCGTGTCGCCCATATCAGGATCGACAATATAAAGGTAAACCTTTAGCAAGAGTACTCCTTTTAAGAAGGCCTTGCAAAGCTTATGAGAAGCCAAAGAGGATTCCTTAAAACCATTATGGAAATTAGAAATAGCAGCTAAATGAATTTTTATAGTAGACTGGGAAGCACCTGGTTTAAAAAAATAAAGCTAAAAGTTCTAAGACTTTATCAATGGGCACTGAAAAAGGGTCAAATTATCACAAGCCAAAAATGTAAACCTCCTCCATTTACTAGCATAGAGTTTACGGGTAACTGGCTTATGAGGCTAAGAGTATATGACATACCGGGGAGGAGAGAGAGGGATGCCTGGCTATTAACAGAACTGGAGAAACCAAGCTGTCGGCTTGAGGTTTACAATGTTCGGATGGATTAATCTCTCTAGAAGAGAGAGAGACGGTCTGGAATCCAGAATCCAAGGCTGTTGAATCAGATAAGGCCAAAGAAAGGGGAAACAAATTTGTCAATGCCAATAAGGTGAAATGAGGATTACTTTGCTGTTCAACCTGACTGCTTTCTGTAGGAATTTTGGGATTAGAGGAATTGGGGAAAAGGCATACAGCAGTCTTGAGGGCCAAATGTGGATAACAGCATCTCTCAGCGACTCCTCCAGAGGATGGATCTGGGCAAAGTAGTTGTTGCACTTGTTTAGGGGAGAGGCAAATAGATTGCAGCAAGGCTGGCCCCATTCATGAAAAATCCTTTCAGTCACTTTCAAATTGAGACCTCATGAGGCAGGAGAATACATCTGCTTAGTTTGTCCACCATTACACTGGTGCTCCCTGGAAAGAATAGTTGTGTAAAATCTTACGATAACCATAGATGTCCTTCTCTTCCATGTTGCAGTATTCTTACTGTGAGATCCTCCGCCTTAGGCGACCTGAACATTGGGTCCTATGCAAAAGCTCAAGCCTGGTTGTTGCTAGTGCATGGGATGTCACACGCAGGGCTATAAGCTAGGGCCCTTAAATGAGAAGTCTGCATGCACAGACCTCAGAACTGACTGCACAGTTGGACAATAGTCTAGGTAGGGCCAAATGATGTTTTCTAGACAGGTGAAATGTAGCTGACTGCCCAGTCTGACCACAGTCTAGGTAGTGCCCAATGATATCCTCTAGACAGGTGAAGTGCAATGAAGGGAGATAGGTAGGAGGGAAGGAATACTGCAACACAGAAGAGAAGGGCATCTATGGTTATGGTAAGATTTTACACAACTACTCTATATCGTTCTATTCACATGTTGCAGTAGTCTTACTGTGGGAGAGTACCATAGCTTAAGGAGGAGGAGGAAGAAGGATGGAGGAAGTAGCAGATTCCAGAATCCCTGCAGGATTGCTCTCGCAAAGCCTGATCTAGTTCTTGAAATATGGTCCAGTTTGTAATGTTTTGTGAATATGGAGGACCAGGTGGCTGCCTCAAGGGTAGAAGTTGTGTCCAGGCCTTTGAGGAAGGCCCCCAGAAGAAGCTATGGCTATTGTAGAGTGTGCCCTGACCCCCTGAGGCAACTGTTTTACATGGTAGGAACAGCAGAAACAGATAGTTTTGCTTATCCAGCAGGAGATTGTTTGTTTGGATACTGCCTTGCCCAGGACCCTGAGATGGAAGGACAAACAGCTGAGTAGACCTTCTAATGGTCTTAGTTTTATCCAAATAGAACCTTAGCTGTCTGTGGACATCAAGGGAGTGTAGTATTATCTCTGTCATTTTTAGGATAGGGAAAGAAAGCAGGTTAGTGAACAGATTGATTTAGTGACAGCTCATTGACCACTTTGGGCATGAAGGAGGAGTTGGTGTATAGAGTCACCCTATCTTTGTCTAAGATAGTGTAGGGTGGGGATCCCATAAGTGCCTGTAATTCTGAAACCCTTCCGTCTGAGGTAAGGGCTATCGGTAGGACTGTTTTCCATGTGCACAACTGCAGGAAGGCAGAGCTAGCTGGCTGGCTCAAATGGGGCAAGTGTAAGTTTTTCCAGGACATAATTTAGGCCCCAAGGTGGCGGGATAGGCTTCTTTGGTGGCCTAATGTGTAGGACCCCTTTTAAGAATAGTTTTACATCCAATCTGGAGAGTACAGGAGGGTCCAGAGGTAAGCAGGCAGAGATAGCAGATAAGTGAACCTTCACAGAAGAATACGAAAGGTCTGATTTTTATGAGCTCACACACACAGGATAAGACTAGAGGAATGTCTGCTTGAAAGGGGTCCCTATGCCTTTGGAGACACCATCTGAGAACCTTTCCATTTGGAAATGTAGGATCTCCTGCTATTGGGTTTCCTGGCCTACTGCAGGGTAGCATGTCCTCAGTGTAGCGGTGTCTGAAGGGAATAACAATTTAATCACCCAGAGGGTTAAGCAAAGCATCCCCAGGTGTGGATGAATGAGTGATCCCTTCTGTTGTGTAAGCAGGTCCACCTTGTGAGGCAACCTGTGGTGATTGCCCTTGGCAAGAGATTGAAAATGGGGGAACCAATGCAGCCTTGGCCAATAGGGAGTCACCAGCAATATTTTTGGCATGTCCCTCATGATTTTGAGGAGGACTTTAGGAATGAGATGGAAGGCATACAGGAACAGTCCCTTCCATGAAATGGTGAAAGCATCCACTGTACAAGCTAGTGGGGAGGGATCCTTGGCACAGGTTTTCAATTGCCTTTTCTGGGCAGAGGCAAATTGATTTTAGGTGTGCCCCATAGGTGGACAATGTCTAGGATAGGACTACATCACTGTGCAACATCCACTTGTGATGCAGAGAGTATGATCTGCTGAGTGCATCTGCCTGGTGGTTGTCCTGGAGTGGAATATCGACTGCCTGCAGTGAAACATTGTTCCGAGAGGCTAACTCCCAAGCTTGCATTGCTAGCCTCCAGAGCCGGTAAGAACAGGTCCTCCCCATCTGTTGATGTACCACATTACAGTAGTGTAGCTTGTGAAGATTTGTAGGGGGCATGGTCATATGAGAGGGAGAAAGAACTGCAGGGCTAGGTGGACTGCAGTCATCTCCCTTATGTTGATGTGCTTTCTCTGAAGGGATGGCTGCCACAGGACTTGCACCTTGAGGCCATTCATGTTTGTTCCCCAGCCCAGATCTGAGGCATCTGTGTGCTTTAGCTGTGTTGGCATGGTGGGTTGTAGGGGAAGGCCTGGGTTTTGCTGTAGCTACTGAATCCACCACTTCAGTTCTGTTTTTAAGCATTGAAGGAAGGGTATCTGATAGTCCAGTGGGAGGCTGTGTTGTGATCACACATTCTTCAGGTACCACTGTAACTTCCTCATGTGCAACCTGGTAGTGGCAGCATAGGAACAGTGGCTGACATAAGGCCTAAGAGGCACATGAATTGCCTGGCTGACAAGTGGTTGGCCAGGAGGTTGTCCTGGAAGTCGTTGTTCAGGGACGTTACCTTGCCCTGAGGGAGGAAAGCCTTCATCAAGTCAGTCCTTATCCTGCATCCCAGGAAGGTTTTGTCATGTGCTGGGGAGAGGGATGATTCTGAGAGGCCATGTGTCAATCCCAACCTCTGGAGCACAGACATGGAGAAGAGTATACGATTTCAGTGTGCGTCTTCTCCATCTGCAAGGATGAGGATGTCATCTAGGTAGGGGTAGATTTGAATGTCCTGCAGTAGGCTACTGCTGGGGCTAGGCACTTTGTGAAGACTTGGAGCAGTGGATAAACCAAAGGCAGTGCAGTAAACTGAAAGTTTGAATAGGGTCCAGCGAAGCATAGATAGCTCCTGTCATTTGGGTGGATAGGGATGTGGAGGTAAGCCTGGAGGCCAAGTGGCCATGAAAGCCTTGGGCGGCAATAGTGGAAGAAGGTTTTGAAGGGACAGCATTCTGAAGGACAGGACTTTCAGAAAGAGGTTTAGGAAGGACAGATCTGGAATGGGTCTCCAAGAGCCATCCTTTTTTGTACCAGGAACAGCCTGGAGTAGAATCCTTTTCCTTCTTGGTCTGGGGGGATGGAGTCTATGGTCCCCTGGGTGAGAAGGTCTTGGATAATCTGGGGGATTAGGTGTAGTTGGCTCTTGGGGGGATGTCTAGTGGAATGGGTTTTTCCTGCCAAGACATACGTATCCTTTTCCCACTATTGCCAGGACCCAGCAGTCTGAAGTGACTTCTTTCCAGAGGGGAGACAGTGAGAGAGGTGGGATGAGACAGGAAGGTGGCTGAGGCAGTCACACATTACTATTCTTGTCCTGAAAGGGCTGCTTGTTGGGGGGCTGAACAGGGGCTGCCCATGGGGAGGTTGTTTTCCTGGGCTCTTTCCTATGTCTGGAAGTGGAAGAGGTGAATGGAGCAGGGTCTCTCCTGACAAAGGTCTTTGCAGGATAATTCCTACAACATTTTGGCAGTGGGGAGAGCAATGTTTCAGGTCTTGGAGTTATTTACTTTACTCCTTTAGGCTTTTAAACAGATCAGCTGACTGTTTGCCAAACAGGAATTTATTGCCCAGGGGTGAGTCCAAAATATTGGTCTTTAAAGGGACAATTCCAGAGTCTAAAATTTGGGTCCACACTACAGCTGAAGAAAGTCACACCCACTTTACAAAGTCACTTACATTCCCAACCCTGGTGTCCTTTTTCTTTTAACTATCTTGTATGTCCTCAGTTCCAATTCTGTTTTGCCTCCCAGTGTCAACTACGCTTTGGTTTTACGGTCATATAACAGAAGTCTGTATTTTTGCCTTATATTTTTTCTTTCACTTTTCATAAAATTGATCCAAATCATTAAAGAAAGACATTAGAAAATAAAGACTGACATTTCAGTTTCAGATTTCATACCCTTCAGAAAAATGATGTTAATGCAAAACCTGTTATTCTATCAACTTTCTAAGTTTGAAAGAACAATTTAAAAATAAGTCCAGATTTCTGGATCTAAGAGGCTGAGAGGTATTGTCCTGCTTTACATCTACTCCATACATTAATACCGTTCATTGTGGTTCATTTCTATAGTGACCACAATGAGTCATCCTAAAAAGAACACTTTTACTGTCCGAACAGTTGTACCTCCCTCTATGTTAGGCTTTGTCTGGATTTCTTGCCAACTAAGAGCCTGAAAGGTATAAGGTTCCTTCCCTGCTTTGCAACTACTCCCTGCGTTAATATTTTAGTTTTAGACAGATCGTTCATTGTGGTTCATTTCTACAGTAACCACAATAAACAATCGTTGTAAAAAAGAACACTTGTACTGTCCAGAGCAGTTGTACCTGGGGTACAGTACCCCCTTTATTTCATGGCTTGTCCAAATTTCTTGCTCTAACAGGCTGAGAGGCGATTGTTGAGGCATTGTTGAAAAAAGAAAACTTTTACTGTCCAGAGCAGCTGCACCCCTTCTTTATTTTAGGCTTTTGCCTGGATTTCTTGCTCTAAGAGGCTGAAAGGTATGGTGATGTTCTTCCCTGGTTTGTACATGAATAACACCGTTTTTATAGAGAGATCGTTCTTTGTGGTTAGTTTCTATGGTAACCACAATGAATGATCTTTGTAAGAGAGAACTTCCTCCAAAAGTTTTTAAAAAAGGAACAAGAATAATGTGAGGACATTGCTTTGTACAGTGCTTCCTACATTAACAACTTGCATCTTTAGTACAGCGATCGTTCATTGTGGTTAGTTCCTATGGCAACCACAGTGAAGGATTGTTGCAAAAAGAAAACTTTTACTGTCCAGAGCAGCTGCCCCCTTTATTGTAGGCTTTGTCAGGGTTTCTTGCTCTAACAGGCTGAAAGGTATGGTGAGGTTTCTCTCCCTGCTTTGTACATGAATAACTTAGTTTTTTAGAGAGATCGTTCTTTGTGGTTAGTTTCTATGGTAACCAAAATGAACAAATCTTTGTAAGAGAGAACTTCCTCCAAAAGTTTCAAAAAAGGAACAGGAATAATGTGAGGGCATTGCTTTGTACACTGCTTCCTACATTAACAACTTACTTCTTTAGTACAGTGATCGTTCATTGTGGTTAGTTTCTATGGTATCCACAATGAAGGATCATTGCAAAAGAAATATTTTACTGTCCAGAGCAAAAGCTCCCCTTTGTTTTAGGCTTTGTCTGGATTTCTTGCTCTAAGAGGCTGAGAGGTATAGTGAGGTTTCTCCCCTACTTTACAACCACTCCCTACATTAATATTTTAGTTTTTTGACAGATCGTTCATTGTGGTTCATTTCTATGGCAACCACAATGAACAATCTTTGCAATAAAAAACTTTCTCCCTGAGTTTAAAAAGTGAACAGGAATAATGTGAGGACTTTATCTGCAAATGTGAACAGAGTTAATAAGGCTAATGGTGGTGCAATGGTGTATGGAACTAGTTAGAGATATCCTGGCAATGCAAGATTGAGATTTGTGTAAAGGATAGACTTCAGTTTGAAAAATATTGGGGTGCAGGTTGTATATTATTTGACTAGGAAAGATGTGGAGGGAGTTTATGTGTATGAGTAGTTTGAGAATTAAATATTAGACCTATGTATAATTAGGCAGATAGGGCTACCATGTTGGATGTCAGGTATGAAAATTAAGTTTCCAAACTAATAGGTATTTCTGCCTGTACAAATATAAAGGAGAGAGAATTATTTGAAGAGATTAGAACGTATGAGATAGTAACTATGAAAGTGATAATGAAATTTGAATGACACTTTATGAATGACTGGTAACAAAGGGCAAGATTAAAAAAAAATTAAAATAAATTATATGGTATGGGAAGATTATCAACAGATGTACAAAAGTGGTGTGCGTTAAGAACAGAGAGGTTATTTTGTTTTACCTGAGAGGTTTAACAAGATTATGAGGATTTTGGAAAAGAGCTGCTGACAAGTGGGCTGTATGGTTAGAAGTGAATGAAAATAAGGATAGCATTGTACCAGGGAAAGGCATTACAGAAACACAGAAAACTAGGATAGCATTGTACAAGGGAAAGGCATTACAGAAACACATGAAACAAGGATAGCATTGTACAAGAGAAAGGCACTACAGAAACACATGAAACTAGGATAGCACTGTACAAGGGAAAGGCATTACAGAAACACATGAAACTAGGATAGCATTGTACAAGGGAAAGGCATTACAGAAATACATGAAACAAGGATAGCATTGTACAAGGGAAAGGCGTTACAGAAACACATGAAACAAGGATAGCATTGTACAAGGGAAAAGCATTACAGAAACACATGAAACTAGGAGAGCATTGTACAAGGGAAAGGCATTACAGAAACACATGAAACTAGGATAGCATTGTACAAGGGAAAGGCATTACGGAAACACATGAAACAAGGATAGCATTGTACAAGGGAAAGACATTATAGAAACACATGAAACAAGGATAGCATTGTACAAGGTAAAGACATTACAGAAACACATGAAACTAGGATAGCATTGTACAAGGGAAAGGCATTACAGAAACACATGAAACTAGGATAGCATTGTACAAGGGAAAGCATTACAGAAACACATGAAACAAGGATAGCATTGTACAAGGGAAAGACATTACAGAAACACGTGAAACTAGGATAGCATTGTACAAGATAAAGGCACTACAGAAACACATGAAACTAGGATAGCACTGTACAAGGAAAAGGCGTTACAGAAACACATGAAACAAGGATAGCATTGTACAAGAGAAAGGCACTACAGAAACACATGAAACTAGGATAGCACTGTACAAGAGAAAGGCATTACCGAAACACATGAAACTAGGATAGCATTGTACAAGGGAAAGGCATTACAGAAACACATGAAACAGGGATAGCATTGTACAAGGGAAAGACATTACAGAAACACATGAAACAGGGATAGCACTGTACAAGGGAAAGGCATTACAGAAACACATGAAACAGGGATAGCATTGTACAAGGGAAAGGCATTACAGAAACACATGAAACGAGGATAGCATTGTACAAGGGAAAGGCATTACAGAAACACATGAAACAGGGATAGCATTATACAAGGGAAAGACATTACAGAAACACATGAAACTAGGATAGCATTGTACAAGGGAAAGGCATTACAGAAACACATGAAACTAGGATAGCATTGTACAAGGGAAAGGCATTACAGAAACACATGAAACTAGGATAGCATTGTACAAGGGAAAGGCATTACAGAAACAGATGAAACAGGGAAAGCATTGTACAAGGGAAAGGCATTACAGAAACACATGAAACTAGGATAGCATTGTACAAGGGAAAGGTATTACAGAAACACATGAAACAAGGATAGCATTGTACAAGGGAAAGGCATTACAGAAACACATTAAAACAAGGATAGCATTGTACAAGGGAAAGGCATTACAGAAATACATGAAACAGGGATAGCATTGTACAAGGGAAAGGCATTACAGAAACACATGAAACAGGGATAGCATTGTACAAGGGAAAGGAATTACAGAAACACATGAAACAAGGATAGCATTGTACAAGGGAAAGGCATTACAGAAACACATGAAACAGGGATAGCATTGTACCAGGGAAAGGCATTACAGAAACACATGAAACAGGGATAGCATTGTACAAGGGAAAGGCATTACAGAAACACATGAAACTAAGATAGCATTGTACAAGGGAAAGGCATTACAGAAACACATGAAACAGAGATAGCATTGTACAAGGGAAAGGCATTACAGAAACACATGAAACTAGGATAGCATTGCACAAGGGAAAGGCATTACAGAAACACGTGAAACAGGGATAGCATTGTACAAGGGAAAGGCATTACAGAAACACATGAAACTAGGATAGCATTGTACAAGGGAAACTAGGATAGCATTGTACAAGGGAAAGGCATTACAGAAACACATGAAACTAGGATAGCATTGTACAAGGGAAAGGCATTACAGAAACACATGAAACAGGGATAGCATTGTACAAGGGAAAGGCATTACAGAAACACATGAAACAGGGATAGCATTGTACAAGGGAAAGGCATTACAGAAACACATGAAACAAGGATAGCATTGTACAAGGGAAAGGCATTACAGAAACACGTGAAACAAGGATAGCATTGTACAAGGGAAAGGCATTACAGAAACACATGAAACAGGGATAGCATTGTACAAGGGAAAGGCATTACAGAAACACATGAAACAAGGATAGCATTGTACAAGGGAAAGACATTACAGAAACACATGAAACAGGGATAGCATTGTACAAGGGAAAGGCATTACAGAAACACGTGAAACAAGGATAGCATTGTACAAGGGAAAGGCATTACAGAAACACATGAAAAAGGATAGCATTGTACATGGGAAAGGCGTTACAGAAACACATGAAACAAGGATAGCATTGTACAAGGGAAAGGCATTACAGAAACACATGAAACTAGGATAGCATTGTGCAAGGGAAAGGCATTACAGAAACACATGAAACAGGGATAGCATTGTACAAGGGAAAGGCATTACAGAAACACATGAAACTAGGATAGCATTGTACAAGGGAAAGGCATTACAGAAACACATGAAACAGGGATAGCATTGTACCAGGGAAAGGCATTACAGAAACACATGAAACAGGGATAGCATTGTACAAGGGAAAGGCATTACAGAAACACATGAAACTAGGATAGCATTGTACAAGGGAAAGGCATTACAGAAACACATGAAACAGGGATAGCATTGTACAAGGGAAAGGCATTACAGAAACACATGAAACAGGGATAGCATTGTACCAGGGAAAGGCATTACAGAAACACATGAAACAGGGATAGCATTGTACCAGGGAAAGGCATTACAGAAACACATGAAACAGGGATAGCATTGTACAAGGGAAAGGCATTACAGAAACACATGAAACTAGGATAGCATTGTACAAGGGAAAGGCATTACAGAAACACATGAAACAAGGATAACATTGTACAAGGGAAAGGCATTACAGAAACACATGAAACTAGGATAACATTGTACAAGGGAAAGGCATTACAGAAACACATGAAACAAGGATAGCATTGTACAAGGGAAAGACATTACAGAAACACATGAAACAGGGATAGCATTGTACAAGGGAAAGGCATTACAGAAACACATGAAACTAGGATAGCATTGTACAAGGGAAAGGCATTACAGAAACACATGAAACTAGGATAGCATTGTACAAGAGAAAGGCATTACAGAAACACATGAAACTAGGATAGCATTGTACAAGGGAAAGGCATTACAGAAACACATGAAACAGGGATAGCATTGTACAAGGGAAAGGCATTACAGAAACACATGAAACAGGGATAGCATTGTACAAGGGAAAGGCATTACAGAAACACATGAAACAGGGATAGCATTGTACAAGGGAAAGGCATTACAGAAATACATGAAACAGGGATAGCATTGTACAAGGGAAAGGCATTACGCAAACACATGAAACTAGGATAGCATTGTACAAGGGGAAAGGCATTATAGAAACACATGAAACTAGGATAGCATTGTACAGGGGAAAGGCATTACAGAAGCACATGAAATAAGGATAGCATTGTACAAGGGAAAGGCATTACAGAAACACATGAAACAAGGATAGCATTTTACAAGAGAAAGGCACTACAGAAACACATGAAACTAGGATAGCACTGTACAAGGGAAAGGCATTACAGAAACACATGAAACAAGGATAGCATTGTGCAAGAGAAAGGCACTACAGAAACACATGAAACTAGGATAGCACTGTACAAGAGAAAGGCATTACCGAAACACATGAGACTAGGATAGCATTGTACAAGGGAAAGGCATTACAGAAACACATGAAACAGGGATAGCATTGTACAAGGGAAAGGCATTACAGAAACACATGAAACAGGGATAGCACTGTACAAGGGAAAGGCATTACAGAAACACATGAAACAGGAATAGCATTGTACCAGGGAAAGGCATTACAGAAACACATGAAACAGGGATAGCATTGTACCAGGGAAAGGCATTACAGAAACACATGAAACAGGAATAGCATTGTACCAGGGAAAGGCATTACAGAAACACATGAAACAGGGATAGCACTGTACAAGGGAAAGGCATTACAGAAACACATGAAACAGGAATAGCATTGTACCAGGGAAAGGCATTACAGAAACACATGAAACAGGGATAGCATTGTACCAGGGAAAGGCATTACAGAAACACATGAAACAGGGATAGCATTGTACAAGGGAAAGGCATTATAAAAACACATGAAACAGGAATAGCATTGTACCAGGGAAAGGCATTACAGAAACACATGAAACAGGGATAGCACTGTACAAGGGAAAGGCATTACAGAAACACATGAAACAGGGATAGCATTGTACAAGGGAAAGGCATTACTGAAACACATGAAACAAGGACAGCATTGCACAAGGGAAAGGCATTATAGAAACACATGAAACTAGGATAGCATTGTACAGGGGAAAGGCATTACAGAAACACATGAAAAAGGGATGGCATTGTACAAGGGAAAGGCATTACAGAAACACATGAAACAAGGATAACATTGTACAAGGGAAAGGCATTACAGAAACACATGAAACAGGGATAGCATTGTACAACGGAAAGGCATTACAGAAACACATGAAACTAGGATAGCATTGTACAAGGGAAAGGCATTACAGAAACACGTGAAACTAGGATAGCATTGTACAAGGGAAAGGCATTACAGAAACACATGAAACAAGGATAGCATTGTACAAGGGAAAGGCATTACAGGAACACATGAAACAAGGACAGCATTGTACAACGGAAAGGCATTATAGAAACACACGAAACTAGGATAGCATTGTACAGGGGAAAGGCATTACAGAAACACATGAAACAGGGATAGCATTGTACAAGGGAAAGGCATTACAGAAACACATGAAACTTTTAGTTATGTACTTACCATAACTTTAGATGTATGGGATCCATCTCGCCTACATTCTGTACTGATGGGTTCGGAGCCGATCCTCGGCTCCGACTCGGCATGCTATACTATAGAGCGAAGTCTCTTATTGGCTGAGCTATCCTACATCCCAGGATGCACCACCACTGCTTCCCCAGATCTTGTTTGTCCGCACACATGCACACACACATAGACTGTTGATATAATATTGCCAGGTGTTTCAAGATGAAACAGCTAAACTCGAACCGTCTGGTCTCTTCTGATCTCCAAGGCAGGGGGAAGGAGGGTGGGTTATTAGGAATGTAGGCGAGATGGATCCCATACATCTAAAGTTATGGTAAGTACATAACTAAAAGAGGTTATGTGATCCTATCTCGCCTACATTCTGTACTGATGGGACAGCGTCCCTAGCACCTGATTCCTGGGTGGCTCACTGGAAAACACTCCGGAGAACTGTGGAACCGAAGGAAGCTCGTCCCTGAGATGCCACATCCAATTTGTAATGAGAAATGAAGGTGTGAGGAGAAGACCACGTAGCCGCAGCACAAATGTCACTAATGGCAAGCTTAGAATGAAAGGCTGTCGAAGTAGCCATAGCCCTGGTAGAATGAGCTTTCACTGTAGTTGCAAGCTCTTTATTAGAAATGAAGTAAGTATGACTGATACAGTCTCTGATCCACTTGGCAATAGTGACCTTCATGACGGCTTTGCCCAATTTATTGTCCGAAAAGGACACAAACAACTGATCTGTTTTCCTTGTTTGGTGCGTCCTATCCAAATAGAAGCGCAATTGTCTGTGAACATCCAAGGTGTGAAAGATGTATTCTGCTCTATTCGAGTACTTTGGGAAGAAAACTGGAAGTTCCAAGGACTGTTGCAGACAAAAACTAGAACAAACCTTAGGAACAAAGGATGGATTCGGTCTGAGGGATACTCTATCCTTGTGAAAAACCAGGTATGGTGGTTTGACACATAGGGCTTGAAGTTCCGAAACTCTTCTGGCTGATGTAATTGCAACTAAGAAAGCAGTCTTCCAAGAAAGAAATTTCAAGTCACAAGTTGCTGCCGGTTCAAAGGGGGAAGAGGTCAAAGCACCTAACACAACATTAAGGTCCCACGGTGGAGCGGGATGAGATATCGGGGGCTGAAGCAGCCCAGCGCCTTTCATGAAGGCTTTACACAACTTGTTGCTCATCAAAGGTGGTTCTATGCTCTCATGAAAATTGGAAATAGCTGCCAATTGCACCTTGATGGTAGAGACAGAAGAACCTTGATTGAACAGAGAAGCTAAAAACTTTAGAACCTCTGACACCGGGACAGTTATGGGATCTAATCCCGGAGTTAGCCCAAATAGCAAATCTCTTCCATTTGCTGTTATACATTTTCTTAGTAGAAGTCTTATGGGCCGAGGACAAGATATGTATGACTTCCGGGTCCAAAGCATGGTTCCTGACTATGGTCGGAAGAGGAGGAGCCAAGCTGTTAACCTCAACGAGTGGAAGGACTGATGAAGCTGTCCTGACTGATGGGTCAAGAGATCTGGAACTTGGTCCAGGAACCATGGACCGTCCAGTGCATATTTCCGAAGAAAGGGAAACCAGACTTGACGAGGCCAGTATGGGGCAACTAAAATCATTTTGCTCTCCAAGCGAATTGCCTTCTGGATCACCTTGGGAAGAAGGGGAACCGGTGGAAAGGCGTACAGCAGGCCGTTGGGCCAAGCTTGGACTAGGGCATCCTTGAGAATCTCCCCCGGAACTGGGGTGAGAGAGAAGAACTGTTGGCATTTTGCGTTGAGGGGGGTTGCGAAAAGGTCGCAACAAGGAGTTCCCCATCTTCTGAAAATCTGAGTTGCCACTCTGTCATTCAGAGACCACTTGTGAGGGGAGAGAATAGTTCTGCTCAGTCTGTCGGCTATCACATTGGATCTCCCAGGAATGTGTGTTGCTACCAGAAAGCGTTTGGTTGCAATCGCCCAATCCCATACTTTCATGGCCTCTCTGCAAAGGGGGTAGGATCTGGTCTCTCCCTGCTCGTTCAGGTACCAGACTACTGACATGTTGTCGGACTGAATGGCAATCACGCCCGGAGGGAGGTAATCGTGTAGCGCTTGCAGAGATAGAAGCACCGCCCTCATTTCCAGTATGTTGATGTGGAGGAGACTCTCATCGGAATGCCACTTGCCTTGGACTGACCTGCCCAGGTAATGTCCCCCCCACCCCGTCTGGGAGGCGTCCGTAGTCAATGTGGCCACTGGAGGTGGTGGAACGAAGGGTCGCCCCTGATCCAGGTTGGAGGAAAGAAGCCACCAATGAAGGTCCTGTTTGCACGTCTCTGTGATCAGAATGAGGTGACTGAGGGGGAGATCCTGATAAGACCACTGGACTGACAGGAGCCACTGGAGAATCCTCATATGTAATCTTGCCAAGGGGACTAGGAGAACGGTGGCCGACATGGAACCTAACAGTTGTAGGACCATCCTGGCTGGGGCTCGGCATTTCAGAAGCAAGGCTCAAACTTGAGACTGTAATGTTTCTATCCTCTCTGTAGGAAGATAGACCCGCATTTGCTTTGAATCTATCTCTACTCCGATAAACCGTATGCGCTGAGATGGCAGCAACACAGACTTTGCCCAATTGAAGCTGATTCCTAGGGAGTTGCCTAGAGATATAGTGGCTGCTAGGTTTTGTAAGAGTAGATGCCTGGAGGTGGCAGTTAGGAGCCAGTCATCTAGGTATGGAAACACCTGGAATCCTAGACTCCTCAGGTGAGCAGTCATCACCGCCAAACATTTGAACACCCTGGGGGCTGTGGTGAGACCAAAGGGCAGTGCACGGAATTGAAAATGACTGTCTCCCAGGCTGAAGCGCAAGTGTCTCCTGGACGCCTGATCTATCAGGATGTGATAATAGGCGTCCTTGAGATCTATGGAGCACATCCAAACACCTTTCTCCAGCAGAGGGAGAATGGATTGCAAGGTGACCATCCGGAACTTGGACTTCTTGACTGATCGATTTAGCTTGCTGAGATGCAAAATGGGCCTCAAGTCCCCGGTCTTTTTTGGCACCAAAAAGAATCTTGAGTAAGTCCTTAATCCGGTCTGGCCTATGTTGGATGACTCCTTTTTGAAGCAGCTTTGAGATTTCGATGGCTTCAAGATCCCGTTGACTGGGTGGTGGGTCCAGGATTTTTCTGGATGGTGGGGGGGGTTGGGAAAAAGGGATGATGTAACCTCCGGCGATGATTCGGAGCACCCATCGGTCCTGAGTGATATTCTCCCAGGCCTTTAGGTGCTTCAAAAAACGACCCCCGACTGGCTCTGGAGCTGCGCAGTCGGGCAATCCTTCAGGGATGCTGGAAGGTTGAGGAGCCACGAAAGGACTCGTGGTCTCCAGTGTTGCGGGGGCCTCTGCTGCCTCTGGGACGGCATCTTCCTGAAAAATTTCCCCCTCCTCTGCCTCTAGAAGGGGAATCGTCCTGCTGT
Source organism: Protopterus annectens (assembly GCF_019279795.1). Taxonomy (NCBI): domain Eukaryota; kingdom Metazoa; phylum Chordata; order Ceratodontiformes; family Protopteridae; genus Protopterus; species Protopterus annectens. Next base: position 242,238,187 of record NC_056743.1, read on the forward strand.
GATGAGTAAGTCTTTTGAGATTTAAGGAACCACATTTTCCCCCCTCTTCTAGCCTTGGGATAAGGCCGGAAGGGAGTGGAAAACCGTGCCCCTATGGCAGTCAAAGTCTTACCCTCTTGTTCACAGCGAGTCAAGGTGTCCTTTACCTTGGGTCCAAACAAAGAGGACCCATCAAAGGGAGCGTCGGCAAAGGAAGACTTGAAGGCTTCCGCAAAATGACACAGGCGAAGCCAGGCTTGTCTCCGTAGAGCAACACCTGTTCCCGCTGCTCTACTCGCCCCCTCAGCTGCATACGAAATGAGCCTCATGGACGAGTTCGATATCGATGATAGGGTAGCCAACTGAGAGCTAACCGTCTGGGCCAACTGCTCAGGTAGGTTACCAGAGAGGGTATCTGAAAGTTCCTTGACCAGATCCCTCTGAAGTCTGGTGAAGTGTGTCAGATAATTCAGAGACCTTAAAGTAAAGGCTGCTGAAGTAAGGGTGTGCTTCCCATACCGATCCATGCTCCTGGACTCTTTATTAGGAGGATGGACGGACGTCGAAGCCTCTGCCACATCTTGCTGGGTAGCAGATGCCACCACCAGGGCATCTACAGCCACACCTTTGGAGAGGAAATCCTTTTCGGGGGAGGGCTGAAAGAAATTTATTAGGGCAAGCTGGCACCAGTTCCACAGAATCCGGGTGCTCCCACGCCCTTCGAGAGATCAAATCCAGAAGCTCATCGAAGGGCGGAGACACCCAGGAGGCGGAGGGCTGAGCCCCGAAGGCCTTGAGGAATACCGACTCCTCAGCAGAAGGGGGTTTGGACTGCCAGTCGCCTCGTTGCTTCAGGATTTCCAAGATGTCCGCAAAGGAGACATCATCTGAGGACGACTTGGGGGACCCCTCCGCATCATCGAGGTCGGTGTCCGAGGTGAGAGACTCATCAGGGGAGTCGACGTGCTTCCTCTTGCACTGTCTCTTCCTTGGAGGTTCCTCCGAAGACGCTTCGGAGGGACCTTCAGGAAGGGGGGAAACCCCAGTGGAGGTGACCTCAGGCCCCAGGGCACCACTGTCTTGAGACAGGGGGACTACAAAGGAACCAGTCTCCATGCCAAGGGAAGGTGCCGGTGAGACGGTGGAGGTGGCCAAGGAAGATTTGGCCAAAGCACTCCTCATGGCCCTGAAGGCCGGACCCCCAGAGTCCTGGGAACGTCCGATCCCCGAGGCCACAACAGTAGATGGCACTCCCGCAGCCGACACACCGAGAGGGAGGCTCGGAACCGACATCGGTCCCGAAGCGTCACCCCCGGGGCTGACCGAGGAGGTCCGTGTACCGAACTCCGACCCGAAGGTCGGGGTTGGAGTAAGGGTCGGAGCCGACCCGAAAACCTCCATCGGCTCCACCAGCACCGACTCCAATGGTGCCGAGGCTGTTGGAGGAGGAACCAAGACAACAGGGTGGGCAATCGGCTCTGGAGCCGACTGGGCTGGAGCCGAAACCAACTTTTAGAAGACTGGAGACTGAAACAGCCTTTGAAGTACCCTGTCAATGTCCGAATCCGACATCCTCGAAGACTGAGAAGAGATTGAACGGGTTCGCGTCAACTTCTCCACCGGTTCTGAAGGACTGGGGGACCGGCTCTGAATCGTCTCGATAAAAATCGGTGCCGAGGGAGACTCCACAACCATTGCAATTTCCCTCGGAGTCGAAGTGGACTTCGGCGCCGAAGGGGAAGAGTCTGAGCGGGCAACTGTCATCGGCTCCGAAGACAGTGGAGCCGATGAATGTGACCCACCTCTCGAAGCTCTAGCCATCGGCTCTGAAGCCAGAGGAGTCGAGGCTGGAGGCATTGAGGCAGACCGTTCCGCCCTCGGCTCCGAAGTCCGTGGAGCCGATGGAGAAGCCTGCCGAGATTTCTTAGTGGCCGGTTCCGACGGGCTGGTCGGAGCCGACGATTTCTTTTTCTTCGAAGGTGAAGAGGAAGATAAAGCCTCCTCAAAAGAAGGTGTAATAAGCCCTTTTAGGATCAGTTTGTTTTTCCTCTGTTGGAGGACTCGGGAGGAAAAGGCGTGACAAACGCTGCATGACTCCTGAAGATGTTTAGGGCCTAAACAATACACACACAAAGAGTGATCGTCCGTTATGGACATTTTGTAACTGCATTAAGAGCACTTCTTGAACCCAGATGGTCTGTGCTCTTTCGACATATTGACTCACAAACACTACAACCAAAAAGGAAACTTTCTCCAAAAACTTGTTAAAGAAAAAAGCAAATAAGGACAAGACCCCTCTAACAGAAACGGGATTACTTGACCAGCTATAACACTACAACAAGACTCATACTAAATATATCACTCAAGCGCGAGGGCAAGGCCCCTCTAACTTAAACGGGATCCTTTCCCTCAAATAAAAGACAAATTCACCACAAATTATTACCAAAAATCAGTCACACAACAACGATAGCTGTTAAAACAGCTTTTGGGTAGGTTAATCAAAAATTTCTGACAGAAATTTGTTGAAAAAATAGACACTTAGCTCAGCCAAGTCCGAGACCACGTCTTTGCTTGTAAAGCGGCAAACGAGATCTGGGGAAGCAGTGGTGGTGCATCCTGGGATGTGGGATAGCTCAGCCAATAAGAGACTTCGCTCTATAGTATAGCGTGCCGAGTCGGAGCCAAGGATCGGCTCCGAACCCATCAGTACAGAATGTAGGCGAGATAGGATCACATAACATCTAGGATAGCATTATACAAGGGAAAGGCATTACAGAAACACATGAAACTAGGATAGCATTGTACAAGGGAAAGGCATTACAGAAACACATGAAACAGGGATAGCATTGTACAAGGGCAAGGCATTACAGAAACACGTGAAACTAGGATAGCATTGTACAAGGGAAAGGCATTACAGAAACACGTGAAACTAGGATAGCATTGTACAAGGGAAAGGCATTACAGAAACACATGAAATAAGGATAGCATTGTACAAGGGAAAGGCATTACAGAAACACATGAAACAAGGATAGCATTGTACAAGGGAAAGACATTACAGAAACACATGAAACTAGGATAGCATTGTACAAGGGAAAGGCATTACAGAAACACATGAAACTAGGATAGCATTGTACAAGGGAAAGGCATTACAGAAACACATGAAACAGGGACAGCATTGTACAAGGGAAAGGAATTACAGAAACACATGAAACAAGTATAGCATTGTACAAGGGAAATGCATTACAGAAACACATGAAACAGGGATAGCATTGTACAAGGGAAAGGAATTACAGAAACACATGAAACAAGTATAGCATTGTACAAGGGAAAGGCATTACAGAAACACATGAAACTAGGATAGCATTGTACAAGGGAAAGGCAGTACAGAAACACATGAAACTAGGTTAAGTGGGAAAAATGTGATTCAGGGAGCAAAGGGTATTTTGCAAGGGCCATTTATCTATGTGAGGACTCTCTGAATCTTGAACAGAATGGTGGTTAGATTTCAAACCAAAATGATAAAAGGATGCATATTCTACTAAAAATAGGAATAGCAGAAAAGAATAGAAAAATATTAATAAGGAAATGATGCAGAATTTGGAGGTAAATAGTGATGAATCTTTTGTGGAAAAAGCATCAGGTAGTTAAGTGGAATGAGTAGAAAGGATATTATACGACACAGATTAATTAAAAAGGAATGAAAAAGAGGTATGTCCTTTTCTGGCAAAGATGGTTAAGGAAGAAAACAGAGACATGAAAGGAAAGATCAGAAAATATGGACAAAACAAAAGATTATAATGGATGTAATTGAGGAATATTTCAAGGAAACATATGGTGGAAAAAAGATGGCGAGTAAGATAAACAAGGGTGTGAAGGAGATTTTTATTAAATGTGGTGAAAGGCAGGGCTGTCAAATGGGTGGGCTTTTTTCATTATTACTGAATGTGTTGGCAGTGAAATATTTGAGTGTGTGAGGGATACTGTATATAAGATGAGAGGAAGAACTGAAACTCCTTTGTTTTTGTTTGACACAACTGATATAATTATAATAGTAAACACAGGCTGGATGAAGGACATTTTTATTGTATTCATAGGATTATAGGCAGTTACTAGGCTAATGGCCTTTCCTTACAAGCAGAGTAAATTTCTACACTTATTTCAATGATCAGCACAACTTGCCCTTGTCCAAGAGGGGCACAAGTGTAACCCCTAGGGTGAGTGTACGGTTACCCATCCAGCCGTCCAGATTGTGTTTGAAGAGGGCCAATGAGGTTCTCTGTTTGATAGGAAGTAGGAGTCCATTCCAAAGCTATGGTAATGTCTGGGAGACAAATTAGTCTCTCCAGCAGGTTCTATTACAGGGCAATCCCAGCATTTAAAATTTGGGTACGAATCTAGGATATCAAAAGTAACACCCACCTTGACAACGTCACGTACAGTACTTTCCACAGTGTTGTTTTACTTAAATTATTTTGAACATCCACTTCCCCAGTCTTGATTTAGTTCCCACTGTGAACAGATCCCTCACTTGCATTCCTGTCAGCTTTCTGGAAGAAATACATTGCTTTATCTACCAAACATTTATAATTCTTCACTCTTCATTTGCTCTGTTTCTACTGATCATTTTCTTCAGATAATGGTCACTTTTTCTCGACTTAACAGTTCTACAAAAAAGGGGACAAAAAGAAAAAAATGTAGGTTGCAGGCAATTAAGTATAGCTGCATAGCTCTAAAACACTGTTCCATTAACGTATCTGATTTTCTCATGACATAGCTACAATCCCCCTGAATTTCATGTAAAAAATGAAGGAGATTACACTTAATTCAATTAAATGCTTATGTCATCATCATTTCTATGTACATTTAATTTTTTATGGTTATTAGTAAATATTGCCATGTTCTTCTACGAGAACATTTAAATAACCACAATGTAATCTCCATTTTAACATTAAATTCAAGGAGATCATCGCTATGGCAACAGACAATAAGACGAGTTACCAGAACAGTGCTTTCCAGCTTTTCAACAAGCCAAAAATAATGAACAGGTCCCATGAGATTGAGAATCCTGCAATCTAAACTGATTATCTATTCACTTTTTAGGCTTTTCAGATGTTATAAACATGACCTATCAGCATTCTCACTCAAAACAGCAGACAGGATACATGGGACCATAGAGTTTGTGAGAAAAGACCTGGAACAGTAAGACCTAACTGTCGAATAAGATAGGAGAGTGGCATCGAATCATGAGAAGTGGTGACAGTTGCATGACAGTCTTCCCATTTTTTCCTAAATTGTATCAAACAGGGGTTGATGAGATTACTGATAGACAGGAACTGTACGATACTATAAGACTGATTACTTCACAATCGCTCTTATCTTCTTTCCAGGCAAGGAATATATTATCATTGCAGACCTTAAGATAGTTATTCTTGCATACATGAAGGTACTCATCAGAGAACTAGAGAATAAAAGTTGCAGAACTGATTCAAGTATGATGTCTGTTAGACAAAGCCAAATGGACGACTCCACTTTCAATACTTAACATGTTCTAATACTTAATCCTCAACATACCTACTGTTATTACATTTTGCCTGAGTTGTTTCTGAGTCTACTCACATTTTCTGAGTTAAGCACTAATTTCCCCATCTCAGTGTACCTCATTTCCCCAGATTAAATAGCAAATATAAGATCCAGAAAATGTGCCAGATGTTGGGGCAACTGCAATATATAGTCTTCATACGGAAATATCAATGTACTTTTGAAAGCTGCAAGCTTTTTGCAGATATAACACTGGTTAAAATGAGTCCTGACTCAGGATTGTACCATGCTGCATTCATGAAAGGAATGCACTTTCAGGAATTATTTAACTTTGACTCACATATCAACTTGACTATCAAAACTGTCAACAGAAAACTTGGCTCTCTATACAGAATAAAATCTTTCCTAATCCCTGAAACCAGAACCACCATTACCCATACTCACCTCATCTCTACCCTCTTGTATGCCTTACCTATAAATATATATATATATATATATATATATATATATATATATATATATATATATATATATATACCAATCTTTCTAAAAGTAACCTTACTGAACTGGCAACCTGCTATAACAACATTGCCAGATTTGCCACAGGCTCACCTTTTAGAACTCACCACTGTATAAATCTTAAACAGCTAGGATGGCTAGAGCTACAAAATCAGCTATTTCAGCAACTTACCATCACTCATAAGATACTTTATCAGCCCAATAATACTCCTATTCTCAGTACTCCTCACCCCCTATAGAAATCTTACTACCCTTCGCTCAGCAAATAAATTTCTGACAACTACCCAGAAATACACTAATAAAGCAGGTGACTCCCTCTTCTCCAATTCTGTAGGAAAAATCTGGAATAGGCTTCCCAGCAATCTTCAATCACACTCTTCAAAAAGCAACTAAAACTACTCCTTAAAGTACAATGGCTATGCCTATGCACTAACCCAGATTAAAACTAATTCTTCAGCATTACTTGTCTTTTACAAACTGTGGTGGTGGTGCTGCAGTAGCATTGTCGCCTCATAGCAAGACGTTGTACCGTTCGATTCTCAGCTAGAACATCTTCTGTGTGGAGGCATACGTGAATGGGGCGTGCCTTCGTTGAAGGTTGTGCATCAGGGCTGGTAACCCGGTACGTAAAAATCCACTACCAATCATTAGCGGACCGGAGTTCCATTGTGGCGACCCCTAACCGGGAAAAGCCAAAAGACAGACACACACACACTTGTCTTTTACAACCTTTTCTGATCTCTCAGCCTCTTTAAGGCTTCATTTTTTGCAAGCCTCATTTTGCCTGCAAGCTTCCTTGTAGTACTTAACAATTTGTTAACTTACCCCTGCTCCATGCACCCACTTCATAGCTCAGCACTGAAATAAATAGGACATGCTGGAGGGACAGATTCATAACCCAGAGGCTCCCTTCACTCTGGAATAAAATCCCAGTCCAGGTTAGGCAGAGTCCCTCACTGACTCTCTTGAAGAGGAATCTTGATGAGTGGATGGGAGATCGTAGGTTTACCCCGGGTATCACTTCTGTGTCACTGTTAGACAGAGGCACAGTATACTAACCTCAAAAAAGGGCATAGCAAAATAAATTTTAAATGGGTGGCGAAAGCCAAACACATTCTGGCTAGGCTTATAAATGCCCTAGGGCAGATAGCCTAGTATGAACCTATGAACCTATGAATGTATATCATCTATTCCCCTTGAGTGTATAACTTCTAAACAAGTCTATAGTGAATTTCTATCTATCTCACTTTGCCTACTCTCCCTTGTCAATTGTCAACCCCTTAACCTGTATATCTTGTGTCTGCAACTACTGTATTTACTATACAGTATATCCATGATTCTTAGCATGTTGTTTGTATAATACTAGCCTATACTAATGTTTGTTTCTCTGTGTGTACACACGTCATGCTGTTTCTATAATGTTAGCCTATACTTTACTTTTTTTTTTTTTTAGTTTTGATCTGTTCTATGGTGTCTATCATTGTGTACCACTGTTACATTACACAGACTGGAGCTTTTCTCCCTGGTCCTCTACTGAAAATGGGCATGTATTCAGCTAGACTAGCCCGGTCAACAAATGTAAAACAAAAATAAATAAAAAAATATTTCTGTCTCGCTTCTTCTTCTTTTGGCTGTTCCCATTAGGGGTCGGATCACCTGTTTCCATTTCTTCCTGTTGTCTGCATCTTGCTCTGTCACACCAACCACCTGCATGTCCTCTCTCACCACATCCATAAACCTTATCTTAGGCCTTCCTCTTTTCCTCTTACCTGGCAGCTTCATCCTTAGCATCCTTTTCCAATACACCCAGCATCCCTCTTCAGCACATGTCCAAACCAATGCAATCTCACCTCTCTGGCTTTGTCTCCAAACCGTCCAACCTGGGTTGATCCTCTAATATACTTATTCCTAATCCTGTCTACCCTCGTCACACCCAGTGCAAATCTTAACATCTTTAACTCTGCCACATCCAGCTCTGACTCCTGACTTTTTGTCAATGCCACTATCTCCAACCCATATAACGAAGCTGGTCTCACTACCCTCTTGCAGACCTTCCCTTTCACTCTTACTGGTACTCTTACTGGTACTCGTCTGTCACAAATCACTCCTTACACTCTTCTCCACCCACTTCACCTGCCTGTACTCTCTTCTTCACCTCTCTTCCACACTCACCATTACTCTGAACTGCTGATCCCAAATATTTAAACTCATCCACCTTCGCCAACTCTACTCCCTGGATCCTCACCATTCCTCTATCCTCCCTTTCATTCACACACATTCTGTCTTAGTCCTGCTGACCTTCATTCCTCTCCTCTCTAGAACATATCCCCACCTCTCCAGGGTCTCCTCAACCTGTTCCCTACTCTCACTACATATTACAATGTCATCTGCAAACATCATAGTCCACGGGGACTCCTGTCTGATCTCGTCTGTCAACCTGTCCATCACCACTGCAAATAAGAAAGGGCTCAGAGATGATCCTTGATGTAATCCCACCTCCACCTTAAATGCATCTGTCACTCCCACTGCAGATCTCACCGCTGTCACACTACCCTTGTACATATCCTGTACCACTCTTACATACTTCTCTGCCACTCCTGACTTCCTCATACAATACCACAACTCCTCTCTAGGCACCCTGTAATATGCTTTCTCTAAGTCCACAAAGACACAATGCAACTCCTTCTGACCTTCTCTGTACTTCTCCATCAACACTCTCAGAGCAAACATCGCATCTGTAGTGCTCTTTCCTGGCATGAAACCATACTGTTGATCACTAATCATCATCTCCCTTCTTAACCTAGTTTCTACTACTCTTTCCCATAATTTCATGCTGTGACTGGTCAATTTTATCCCTCTGTAGTTATTACAGCTCTGCACATCACCCTTATTCTTAAAAATCAGTACCAAAACACTTTTTCTCCACTCCTCAGGCATCCTCTCACTTTCCAAGATTTCATTAAACAATCTGGTTAGAAATTCCACTGCCATTTCTCCTAAACACCTCCATGCTTCCAGAGGTATGTCATCTAGACCAACAGCCTTTCCATTCTTCATCCTTTTCATTGCTATCCTTACTTCCTCCTTACTAATCCGTTGCACTTCCTGATTCACTATCCTTACATCATCCAACCTTCTCTCTGTCTCTCTCTCATTCTCTTTGTTCATCAGCCCCTCAAAGTACTCTTTCCATCTGTTCAACACATTCTCCTCACTTGTGAGTATGTTTCCCTCATTATCCTTTATCACCCTTACCTGCTACACATCCTTCCTAGCTCAGTCTCTCTGTCTAGCCAGTCGGTACAGGTCCTTTTCTCCGGCCTTAGTGTCCAACCTTTCATACAACTCTCCATACGCCTTATCTCTTTGCCATGCACCTCATCTCTTTATACTCCTGTCTACTTTCTTCATCTCTCTGACAATCCCACTTCTACTTTGCCAACTTCTTTCTCTGTATATTCTCCTGTACTTCCTCATTCCACCACCAGATCTCCTTGTCCTCCTTCCTCTGTCCATATGTCACACCAAGCACCTTTCGTCTCGCTACACTAAAGAATACATTAAATGACTAGGATTTATCCACTTGGAAACATTGGGGGCAAGGCCAGTTCCTTAATGTTATCTGTGGCAAGCAATTCCTTTCCAGCCAGCTGGCCCAAACAAGCAAAAACTCTGTACTGACAATAAACCATACATTTAATACATCTTTCTTAAATGTCCTGCAGCAATGTCCATTCAATTTTATTCACCCACTGTCTTTGGTTGAAAGAAGTGCCACTGACTTTCTATATTGTAGCTTTCTTGGACCACTGCCATTTCAAATCTCATATCTAATGCAATTATAACAATAAAAATGCACTGTAATGCAAGCTGTATTTTCTCTTGATTTAAATTTCTGAATAGTACACGTGTGTTGTTGGGGGGTGTGTGGTTAGAAAATGATAGCCTCTTGTTTTAGTCAGGTCAGCATGAAAGGAAACATTACAAATAACAAAGGAGTGCTACAAAAGACCCTTTCCCTACCATTGACATTCGCATTCAGTTGTATGCTTTGGGTTTACCTAATAAGACATTATGATGGCATACTGAGTAATCCCGTCTTAGGTCTGCAGGAAAAGCCCTTGACATGCCTCAGTCCAGGTCAGTGTGTTTTAATATCTGCTTTTAAGAGCTGCTTCATTGTCTGCAGTAGCAATGCAGCATCCTTTCTCTTACTTATAAGGATCAGTGACTGCTTTCCAGATGGAACAAAGAAGCGGATGGCAAACTAGAATCCGTTGGGCTTTATTGTCTATTTACTTTTCAATAAATAAATAATTAAATAAATATACACTGCATTCCCTTTTGTCAAAATACCTAGAAAAATGTAATAAAGTACCTTTAATAACAGTAAAGCATGACAGTGTTCTCATGCACGTTGAACAATTTACATGAAAGATGAAAAACAATTTATCTGCACCTATAAAATTTCTCTCTTTGTGTGGCATTTGCATATCATAGGTTCATAGGTAAGTACTAGGCTATCTGTCCATGGGCATTTATAAGCCTAACCACAGAGTGATGACTTTCGCCTCCCCATTAGATTAGTAACCTGGGCCTCTGTCAACAGGGCTCCTGAAGTGATCCCAGGGTAGAACTTACGATTACCCATCCACTCATCAAGATTTCTCTTGAAAAGGGTCAGAAAGGAGCTCTGTCGAATATGGATTGGGATTCTATTCCAGAGTGAGGGGAGTCACTGGGACAGGAATCTATCCCTCCAGCATGTCCTGTTTATTGTTGTACATAGGTTCAAGTCGCTAGAACGAGTGATTCTGAGGGATGTCGCTTTTTTGAGGTGAAGCATGTCCATTAGTTTTATTTATTTATTTTTATTTTACATTTGTTGACTGGGAAAAAATCCGACTGGATACATGTCCATTTTCAGTGGAGGCCCGGGGAGAAAAGCTCCACATATACGTTGGTTTACATTCAGGAGAGTAAGATATCACATTGGAATACAATTGGATCAGCTCCAATATGGAGAGGAGCAAGATCAGATAATGAAGTAGTACACTGGTTATACTATATACAAACAGAAAAAAGGAGATTAACAATACACTTGCTTATATAAACACAAGAGGAACACAAAAATCAAGTCATTAAGTCAGCAATTGAATAAGCAATGCAGAAAGTTAACATTATTTGATTCCATTTAGAGAAGTAAAGGCGAGAAGGATTCTTGGGTGAAGACATAGGAGGAGATAGAGTACTTAGAGAAGAAGGTAGTAAGGAAAGAAATTTTGAGACAGCTATATAGGGGGGGGGTTAATCTGGATGTGGGGTAGGGAGGAGAGAAGTTTTTAAGGCAGTTATATAGAAGGGGGTTTAGTCTGGATGTGAACATTGGCATAGCCAGTGTGACTTGAAATATAGGAATAGACTTTTTTTAAAGTTATGTAAGGAGGTGATGGTGGTGATACTAGAGGGAAGGGTGTTCCATATTTTGGCAGTGACATTAGTGAATATAGCATCCCCACCTGAGTTATTGGATTTTACTTTTTGGATGAGTGGTAAGTTAGAGGAGCGTATAGCGTTGCCACCCCTCCGTTTTTTTTCCAGAGTGCCCGGAAATCAGTAGGGCACTCCGGTTCTTGCACTCGGAGTCCGGAAATAGCGACATCAGGCTCGTCAGCGCGTATTAAAAAAAAAAAAAAAAAAAAAAACATTCCCGTCTTGGACTCTCATTGATTGGCTGCTTGCTGCAGACGAGGCTCGTGCAGCAAGCAGCCAATCAACACATAGAGTTAGTAGTCAAAGCCCTGCAAAGCCCGTGAAAATTTATGAATATAAAGCGGCGCTTCAGCTTAAGTTTTTACCTTTTACTTTTGGGTGCTGCTTTAAATCTGAAATTCTTGCTTGGACCATCGGACGTTGTCTTCAGTGGATTGCCTGCTGCCTGGAAGCCCTGCCTGCTGCCTGGAAGCCCTGCCTGCTGCTTGAAAGCCCTGCCTGCTGCTTGAAAGCCCTGCCTGCTGCCTGGAAGCCCTGCCTGCTGCCTGGAAGCCCTGCTGGTTAGTTTTTTATTCGTATATTCCACATTTAATTCAATGTATCATGGAAATAGCTAAGAAATAGTCTTACTTCTACCTTAACCCACAGATGTAGAGAAGCGAAATACAACCTGTCGCTAGATTGGGAGTACCACTAGGAGTCTAGGTAGCTGCCTAGCAACCTCAGCTTCCAGTACCAGTCTCAGATGGCCGCTGGTACTGTCCTGTTGCTGTGCACATAGTTTGTGACGAGGTGGTAGAGCAGTAGTTGACAATATTGCACAATAGTAATTATAAAATACAATACTTTATGCCATTAGTGAATGATTGTAATTACTGAGATTTGTTTCAGTGCTTTAATATTTCATTTGACTCATAAATGATGTCATCTGACACGCTTTTCATTTTTTACTGAAGTATCCTACAATTGCAGTATTTGGGCAGCATATAGCCAGGGATGGAATAGATTTAATGAAATGTGTCATTTCGCCTTAACACTCACTGTTACTGGTATTTCTTATATTGCTGTTTGTGAAACTTTCTTTGCTGTGTTCATCGTTTTGCATTTAAAATTATTAGAATCTGTGTTAATTTGCTATATATATATATATATATATATATATATATATATATATATATATATATATATACATTAAAATACATTATTTATACTTGTATATACTTTATACATTAAAATAATGACAGAATCACATTATTGATTGTATATGTAAATTCATTAAGTTTATCTCAGGAAATTGTAATTTCATTTTTTTAAATGAGTATCAGCAATCCTGCATAAATCTGCGTAGAGCCAAGGTAAATTCTCACCACTTAGCAGATGGGTAGCATTTAGCTAGGGATCTCAGTATGATCTGCATCTGTGCAGACAGAACTGCACAAAGGTGGGATCCTTTGGTTCCTTTTGTTAGAACGCTGAAGAAAAAAGTTGGTAACAGTTGAAAGATGAATGGTATGCCAGGGAGGAAATGCATTGCATTTATTGTTTGTAACATGATTATGAATGTTGTGGTGGCATGCATGACCATTCTTTTGCATAATTAAATACAAATTAAATGGCTGTGCATGTTCTGTAGACTCCATTTGACTTGCAGCTTGTACACCTTGCAAATTTAATTTCTGTGGGCACTTGTGAAATTGAAATTGCAGTCATAACACAGTATGGCAAGAATACACTTTTCTGATATGGCCAAAGTTGCTAGAACACACAACAAAGTATTATGTCTTGTGGTATGTTGGTGCTTTTCATCTGTCTAGCATCAAGTTGCTGGGTATCGTTCAACAGGTGTGTTATTATAAAGAAGTAAGTTAACTATGAAGTTTTAGCAACTTTTATGTCAAATAATGCTTCAGGGGTGTGGAGGGTGAGCAGCTGAAGAGTCAAGTTGGGGTTGTATGAAGGGGGGGGGTTGGCATAATGGTTAAAGTGTTGGCCCTTTAGCTGCCTGTTCTCTTCTGCTGCTGAGAGCTTGTTTTAGTAGCCCTGCTGCTGATTTTTCTGGAGGTAAGTGGATTTTTTTTAATGGATTAATTCTTTGGAATTAAGGTAGATTTTCAAAGATTAGTGTGACAAGGGGAATGAAATATTGTCATGCACAGCTACTAGTGAATTTTTTAAATATTAAATTTATATTAATTCACTAGCTGTACTGGCACTATCTCATTCATTGATGGTGACAAGATGTGTGTAACTATCTAGATGTTCAACATGTGGTGATTAACTAGAACCTACTTGTTTTTTGTGTTAGAACAGATCCAGATTGATCCCAGGGGAGGCCCATGGGAAGACACATTGGAGAGTAGGGAGCTTTGGTGGCAGGTGCATTTAGATGCTAGTAAAAGTCCAGGATTAAATGATTATATTTCCATAGGAGCTATATTAAGACTTAAAGCAAATAGAATTTAAATAATTGAGTTTCAGATCCTGACACAAGGGGGCAGTGGACCATGGAAGGATCAAAATGAATACACATTAATATCTTTAAATTAATATAAAATAATTCTTTATTTTATTCTGTACTATTGTATTATTTTTAGTCTGGAATGTTACTTCCAACCTTACATAAAACAACAACAAAGATTTTAAGGAATTTATTAGACATATTTATTAAGTCCCTACAAATTTAACATTTACAGGGTACCCAATAATATTCATTGTGTTACTAGATTGGTTTTAAATACACTCAATGCACTTTATATTTATTTATTTATTTATATATTTATATATTTGATATGTTTAACATATGTATACACAGCTTATTTTTAAGTATTTTTAAGTATTTTCATGTATTTTTAATTTTTTACATTAAGTGGATGTGGCACAGGCAACATCGATTCTCCTTTTCTTTTGCATTAAGAAGTGGTCAAGGATTAAATGAATCAAAAATTTCTTAGAAGTACGTAATGTCAACACACTATATGGCCTCAGGTTCGCTGGGGATTTATGTTTATAATGGCAGATATAAGCCTAACATCGAGACAAATCTACATCAAGTGTTTGGCATAATAGCACGAATGAAGAACACATAGGAATGTATGTTCTTTGGAATATGACGTCAGTGTTCTGAGATGCTTAATAATTAATTTAGATACTCATGAATATTCATGAGATATTGATGCCGATAGGGCATTTTAAAATGTGGAAAATGAATGTTACTGGCACATTTTTTTAATTAATAGGTTATTCACCTATATAAATGTTTTTTGCACAACTACCTTAGATCTGATGAAGTCCCACATTTGTGAGACGAAAACGCGAGTATTACATGTGGAAGAGCGTTATTCACTTTAGAGTGGTTTATTAATAAAAGTGAATTGTTCACTCGACTGCCTGGAGGTTTTTCTGAGTACCAGCTTCACTTACAGCAATCCGGTTACAAGTTTGTCTTTTTCGCTGTGGAAGCTACACACTTTGGAGGTTATCTAGATGTTCAACATGTGGTGATTAACTAGAACAGTTTCTAATCTGGTTTTGGACTTGGTTGCAGTGAATATATAATGACTTCGTGATTTGTATAAGATGCTTGGACTGTAGATCTGTCTTTCTAGTCTGTCGTCACCGTGATGTTTACCTTGACCTGTGTTTCTTCCTAGGGTGTCTTTCTACGGTGTACAGTCTTCGTAGTATAGTGAGGCTTAAATGTAGCTTTTTTGTCTAGTTTGTCATCACAACTGTTTACCTTTTACCTGTGTTTTCTAGGGTATACCGTCTATACCAAAGCTTAGCTCATTTGATGTTACAGTGAATATACGATTACATGATTTGTATAGGATGCTTGGACTGTAAAACTGTCTTTTCTAGTCTATCATCACCGTGATGTTTACCTTGACCTGTGTTTCTTCCTAGGGTGTCTTTCTACGGTGTACAGTCTTCGTAGTATAGTGAGGCTTAAATGTAGCTTTTTTGTCTAGTTTGTCATCACAACTGTTTACCCTTTATCTGTGTTTTCTAGGGTATACCGTCTATACCAAAGCTTAGCTCATTTGATGTTACAGTGAATATATGATTACATGATTTGTATAGGATGCTTGGACTGTAGAACTGTCTTTTCTAGTCTATCATCACCGTGATGTTTACCTTGACCTGTGTTTCTTCCTAGGGTGTCTTTCTAGAGTGTACAGTCTTCATAGTATAGTGAGGCTTAAATGTAGCTTTTTTGTCTAGTTTGTCATCACAACTGTTTACCTTTTATCTGTGTTTTCTAGGGTATACCGTCTATACCAAAGCTTAGCTCATTTGATGTTACAGTGAATATATGATTACATGATTTGTATAGGATGCTTGGACTGTAGAACTGTCTTTTCTAGTCTATCATCACCGTGATGTTTACCTACTGTCAATGTGAAATATCTCATATGGTTTTGAGCTTGTTACAGTGAATATACACAGGATATTTTCTAACGTTTTGTTGTGTAGATATTTAAGTTTTGAGACGACTTAAATATTTATTTAGTGACACTGGGCCACTACCTTGGCATTGGTCAAACTAGCAATGTTTATTACTATTGCACAGTAAGACTGAACACACTTTGTTAGGGCCTTAAAGTTGCTTATAAGGAGTAGCTGGCTGATTATGTTGTAGTCTGGGGGAAAAGGGGGGGCATAGTTAGTAAACTTGTGCCAGCCTTTCCCTTGTGTATATAAATCAGACCTCAAGTGTGTCTCAACTGCTTTAGCAGGGGCCCAAAGCACTGTTAAATAGGGCGCTCGAGGTCTTCACTTGGCCACTATGCTCAACTCTAACTGTGCCAGTGGGAGGAGGTGGTGGTGAGGATCTGGAGTGGAAAAGGGGAGAAACCAGCCCCAAGTTGACTGGTCTCTGTGCTTTGCACTTAATATGGGGTGTTGCATCTGGAATTGTGGGGCTACGGAATTCATCTTTATGTCTGCCCATACGGTCTCTTATCATTATGCAAGTTATTACTGTTGCAGCCAGAGGGTATTATGATTGCTGAGTTACATATTTCATGTTTATCATTGTGTCGGCCCACACTATGTCCTGTTTGTCTTTATGCAAGTTATTACAATTGTAGCCAGAGGGCATGATTGCTGAGCTGCCATGTATTTCATCTTTATCTTGTCAGTCCACAGTATGCCTGAACTTTCTTGCTGTGTTCAGACTCGGCTGGATAACGTTTGCACTGGGTTCTACATAAAAGTAGAGGGTCTTAATTTGGTGCATTGCTGTAGTGTCTGACCCATGTGTTTTACACACAGTTGAATGCCTTCTGTGCATATTCTGCTGTCACACCAGGTTCATGTGTAACAGCTGCAAGTCCCTCAGACAGGAGTTGCTTCTGCCTTTCATTGCTTTACCTTCACTGTAATTTTTCATGAGGAGTCTCATTTTTTTTTTCCCTATACCAACTTGGTATTACTAGGGTGTGAAAGTCTGGAAATTCACATGTGAATGTGAACTCTGGCTAGTGGCTACTGACTGACACAGGCCCCACCAGGCACTGGTGTTGGTCACAAGTGTTTTGATTTTCTATTAATAGCTGTTTTGGTTTATTGTAGTGTTGAGCAAGGATCCTACAGGAATCATGTTCAGGAAAAGGTCAATGGATCATCAAGAAGAGGCTGAAAGCGCATCTCCTAAGAGGTTTTTCTGCAGTTATAATAAGGTGTGGGAGCAAAGCTACTCATGGGTGCGACCTGTTCCAAATGCAGATGCCATGGCAAAGTGCACATCCTGTGGAACAACTTTCACTGTAAAATGGGATGGGGAAAAGCCACTGAAAAGCCATCAGAAGTCAGACAAACATCATCAAAGCCTTCAGCTCCAGAGGCAGAACCTCGTAATGACCAAGTTTATTCAGCCACGTAGTGTAACCAGTGAAGCTTCCAAAGTCACTGCAGCTGAAGTGACAGCAGTCTATCATGGAGTGAAACATGGTCACTCATATGTATCCATAGATTGTGGAGGTAAGCTGGCACCGACAGTCTTCCCTGATTCTACTTTGGCTTCGAAATTCACCTGTGGGAAGACAAAATCTGAGAGTATTGTCATGAATGTTCTTGCACCTCATTCAGAGGAGCTCCTTCTGCAGGAACTTGGCAATTCCTATTTCTCAGTGGGATCAGATGCATCCAATAAAGGGAACAGAAAAATGTTCCCTTTAGTTATTCAGTACTTTACTCACACCCATGGCACACAACAGAAACTCCTTGATTTCTATGAGGATCATAACGAAAGTTCTGAATGTATCTTTACTAGAATAAAGGACATCCTTGTGCATAAAGGACTCAAAGTACAAAACATTGCTAGCTATGCTGCAGAGAATGCCTCAGTCAATTAGGGAAAGCACAGGTCTGTTTTTAAAAGTTTGAAATCTGAGGTGCCTCACATCATTGCAGCAAACTGTTTATGCCATGTAATACATAACTGTGCCAAGCATGCAAGCAAGGCCCTTGCAAAGTTTGATGTGGAGACTCTGGTTTTGAAAATACATAGTGAGTTTTCAGCATCTGCTAAAAAAATGGCACTGTTGAAAGGCTTCTATTCTTTCCTAGACCAGGACTTTAAGGAAATAATGCAACATGTTGTAACAAGGTGGCTGTCTTTGTTCCCAGCTGTGGCAAGGCTGGTAGAATGTTGGCCTGCTATTAAAAGTTATTTTATTAGTCAAGGGCCTGAGGACTGTCACCCCTTATCTGGAAATTTGTGGAGGCCGATGAGGATGGCATCAGTGGGGATGTGTCTGAGGCAGAGTGCTACATACATTTCATGCACTACATCCTGCAGGTATTCCACAAGTCTATAGCAAAACTTGAAAGTAACACTCTCTCTGCTCCAGAGTTGTACACCGTGATGAAAAGTCTAAAAGATGAGTTGCAGAGAAGGCTAGATGACCAGTTCTTTGGTACTAAAGTTTCATCTGCCTTACAGCACTTTACTCCAGCTGTCACACAGCAGGTCTGTAGGACCTTCTGTGATTTTACAGTAAAGCACTTTGTTACCTACAGAAGTGGTTTGACTATGATAATAGTCCCTTTAAAGCTATGCAGGTCCTCAGCCTCCAACATCCTTTAACTTGGCCAGAACTGCGTACAGTTGCAGACCTCTTCAAATTGGATGTGGACATTGAAGCACTTTACTCAGACTACTGTACTTTAACTGCTGCATTGCCAGCCCTGTTACAGATGACAGAGGCATCTGTAAGTGATCGCTGGGTGACTTTTTATTAAAGCTCCAGACTGCAAACCACTTTACAGACTGGTGCAGTTTGCTCTTTCAATCCCCCCCAGCAATAGCTTTGTGGAAAGGGTTTTTTCACTTATGGGGAATGCGTGGACTGATGTAAGAAATAGAATGCTTGTGTCACTTGTGAAGGCCGAGTTGCAGGTCAAGCTAAACTTTAACATGAGTTGTTCGCAATTTTATTCATTTGTGAGAAATAACCAGCCATTACTTGAGGCTGCTAGATCAAATGCCAAATATAGCTTCAAGTATAAGCAATGATTTCTAGCAAAACTGAAGATATTTTAAACAGTTGCTTTTCTTTTACTATTGTGTGTGGTGAACCCTTAATGTACTGCTTTGAATGAACTGGTGTTTTTAATATCTAATTGTATTTCCATTTTAGTACTACCTGTGATATGAGACTTGGGCTTAGTTTTCCCATGCTTGTGTATGATGTACTGTTGTATGTAGTGAACCTTTTGAAGTATTGCTAAATAAAGTTTTTTTTATTTACTTTTTGACTCGTCGCACATTTTTCTACTTATTGGTAACTGTATGTGATATTAAAGACTTATGCTGAAGGGTGGAGTAAAGGGGTGTGGCTATTAAAAGGAATGGGTGTGGCTTGATTGTGCATGGGGCGGGGCTTGTTTGTCAGGAAATGGCAGAGTAGAAAGGTGGCAACCCTAGGAGCGTAGCCTGTTAAGATTAGTATATGGTATAATTAGGTTCTTGAGTGCTGGAATTTTATCCGGATATTTCAGTATTTTAAATGCTTCGATAAGTTGGGATTGTTGTAGGAGGTTTGGAAGTTCTATCCATCCTAGGTGTTTTAGGTTTTGACAGTGGTGGGTTCTATATGGCAAACCCATAGCAAATCTGGCAATGTGATTATAAGAACATGAGAGTTTATTCAGCTCAGTTTTATTAAGCTTGTTGAATACGGAGGAAGCATAGAGGAGTGTAGAGAGTAAGTGCGTGCGCGCAATGGTCACTTTTGTTGTGGGAGTGAGAAAGGATTTGATTCTATATAGTGATCCTAATTTCTTATTCACGGTTTTAATAGTGAGATTAATATGGGTGTTAAACTTGAGTTTATTGTCAATGGTCACACCTAATAGTTTGGTATGGGGATCTGGAATAATGATTGTCCCGTTGTTTGATATGATGGTGAAGGTAGTGTTGGGAAGTATATGGGTTGGATGAAAGAGTAGTAATTTTGTCTTATTTGGATTAAGGATTAGCTGACGTCCTGCTAGCCATTTTTCAACTTCTGTAAAGCAGGTTTGGGTTTTAGCTAGAAGTTTAACTATAGATGTATCCGAACATACTAATGTTGAATCATCAGCATACTGTATGCATTTTGCCTCGGGGATGGATTTATGGAGGTCATTGATGAAGACAGAAAAAAGAAGTGGTCCTAGTATGGACCCTTGTGGAACTCCAATGTTATTCGGTAGGAGATTAGAAAGTTTATTATGCCAGAGAACGGCTTGTTTCCTACCTGAGAGATAGGCTTGAAACCAGTCCAACATAAGGTTGTCCAAGTTGAGATTCTGTAGAGTATTATGAAGTAGCTGATGGTTGACCATGTCAAATGCTTTTGAGACGTCTAGAAAGAGAGCAGATGACATTTTTTGTTATTGCGGTTTTGATTAATTGTATCCGTAAAGGAGAGCAGGGCAGTTGTTGTGCTGTGGCTCGGACAGAAACCATGTTGAGAACTGGTCAGTAGATTGTTCTGGGTAAGATAGTGAAGTAATTGCTTGTGTATGCATCTTTCCATGATTTTGGCCAAGGGGGACATTATAGCTATTGGCCTATAGTTAGACAATTCAGTGGATGAACCGCCCTTATGGAGTGGTATGACATGGGATATTTTCCATATTGAGGGGATATTAGATTCCTTGATGGTACGATTAATTAGTATGGTTATGGGGTAAGCTATTACATCAGAGGCTAATTGTAAATATTCGGCAGGGAGTTGGTCAGCAGAGAGAGTAGTAGGTTTGAGTTTTTGTAGTAAGGATCTTATACTGGAAGTGGTGACAGGTTGTAGATTAAAAGTAGTTGCGGTTTCAGGGGTGTTTTTGGTTATAGGGCAGCAGGTGGCAGTTAGTTGGTTGGCTAATGTTTGGATAGTCTCTGTAAAAAAAGAGTTGAAAGTATTGGCTACCTCTATTGGTGTTTTATCAGATACCTTTTCTGGGGTAGGAGTGGAGCATTTGCCAGGGTGAAGAAGGTTGTTGAGACCAGCCCAGAATTTTTGAGGATTGTCATGATTTTTATCTTGTAGTTGGGAATAGTAGTTTTTTTTTGTCAGCTAGTATGGATTTTTTTGTTGCATTTCTTTCCTGCTGGAATTTTATCCGATCTAGGGGTAGTTTGGTTGAGCGCCATTTTTCTCATGTTTTATTTCTGATTTTAATTTTAGATTTAGTTTCTTTTGTAAGCCAGGGTGCAATATTAGTTTTAATTTTAATTACTCTTTTAGGAGCGTGAGTATCAAGTATGGCTAAGAAGGTAGCATTAAAAGTAGATACTGCTTCCTCTAGAGGGAGATGTATAAGATTAGTCCAGTTACAAGATTTAAGTTCAGACAAAAACTTTAAAAGGTTGAACTGCTTCTTATTTCTAACTGACCTATACAAGGGGGTTTTGGAGAGTCCTGTTTTGTTTCTCCTGATATATGTGATGAGGTGGTCACTAAGGTCATTTGGAGCAGTCCCGGACATGTATATGTGGGGTGGGGAATTTATTAGGATCCAGTCTAGAATACTTTCTTTTTGTTTTGTATTACCAATTCTGGTGGAGGTGTTTATGATCTGGGAATATCCATAAAGGTTAACGTGGATAGGGTTAGATTCTTTAGAGCACAGGTTCCAATCAATGTTGACATCACCCATAATTATGGTTTCTTGTGGGCAGTTGTTATTTAGCCAATCTAGTATATTTTCCAGTGTATCTACATTGTTCCCAGGAGGGATGTACAATGTAATGAGATTTATGCTTTTTTCTTTATTTAGTTGTAGTTTTAAGGCAAGTATTTCGGCGTTGGAGATTTTAGGTGGTTGGGTGCTGTTTAAAGTTAGATTTAGATTGTTTTTGTATAGAACGGCAATGCCTCCTCCCTTTCTTTTTAAGCGGTCTACCCTGTATATATTGTAGCCAGGTGGCAAAATTTCATTATCTTTGGTCCCTGGTTTTAGCCATGTTTCTGTTAAACAAATTATGTCTGGAAGGTGTGTGGCTAATAGTGCATGTAGGTTGTGCAATTTGTTATTGATACTTCTTATATTTAGGTGGAAAATTTGGAGGGAGTTGGTTGATGGTTTGTTAGAGTTATTGAGGGTTGTGGGACCAGGATTGGGGTGGATATCACCATATTTAGTGATATTTTTTCTGAGACATTCTAATAGTTGAATTAGTTTCAGCAGTAATTTTACATCCTTTATTGACTTGAGGTGATTTTGGTTGAGTTTATAGTGATAATGATAAATAGGTTTAGGAGTTTTACAATTTAATTGTTGAGTGTCAGGTCTATTGCTGTGTTTGGGTAGGGCAGAACGGGTATGACAAATTGGGTAGTGGTACCCTGAGTAGGGTTGGTCTTCATATTTGGTAGCTAGGTAAGTAATAGTAAAAATTGGTATCGTAATAATTAAAGTATATACTATTGACTTCCTATAGTTGGGTTGAGTGGGTTTCATTTTTTTGGAATTTCGGTGATTCAGTAAGAAAAACGTAAATATTTAGAGGGTGTGGTGATATCCAGTGAGGAGATAGCATACGATTGGCTAAGAGATAATGAGTGGGTGGGGACTCTTAAGTATAAATTTAGGGTTACTGGGGGCGGGTGGGATATGGGGGCAGGGTGGGAGCTGAGGCGAGCAGCGAGGCTTAGCGAGCGGGCTTATCCAGATTACTAAGTTTTTCAAATGCATGTAAGTTAACTATATATTGTAAGCTGCCGTTTGCTGAAATTTGTACCTCGTGCAAAGAGACAGGCCGACTGGCACACTAGATATGTACTTTTCTGTATGATTAATTCTGATTTATAATTTGTTGTAGTGTGATTTTTGAAGTACTGTGGTAGAGGAAAGAACTCTGCTCGTACTACAGGACGCCAAAATCAACGGAAAATTGATGATGGAAAATTCCAAAACACAAGTAGATAATTCCAAAACGATGGTAGGTAAATCCAATGAACTATTTTATTATAACCAAGTTAAGCGCTTTCGGCTGTACCCCAGCCTTCATCAGAACAACTAAAACACATGAGCAACGTGGTATATATACACACCCACACATCCTCACAAGCATCATATGAAAATCAATTAATTAATCATTGTAATCATAAAAACATTTAAAAAAGGCGCCAAATGTTTTAAAGAGACACAGTGCTCCATGGTATGTAAACACTATCCTACACTAATGAAACACAAGACTTACAAAAACAATAAGTGGGGAATGAAATAATGTATATACATAATAAATATTTTGATATATTGAGTAAATACCCCAAGATTTGCCATAGTTTTTGTATGCAACCCATGGAGTTCAACGTCAACATACAATTAATGTTGTTTGGGAGTCGAAATGGAACAATTATAATACATATATATGTATAAGTATATAATGTGTATGTATATATTTAATAAAAAATATATTTAATGAAAAATAATGAATGAATAATGATGAACTTAGATAAGCCACGGCTGGTCCCTCTAATGCATATAAGCTTTCATAAAAAATGTACAAATATAAAATTAAATATAACATAATATAATATAAGTATATATTCATCATGGCCAAGACAACGGATATTCATAAAAAAGTTACTCAAGAGCTAAGAAGGGTTTTATGCTGATGAAATCATTGAGACCGGGTGGTCTCGTGGAATCTGTTAAAATTTGCCATTTACTTCATACGATGACAGTTTCATTTTCCAATCCCCTCCAAAGGCAGTGATGTCTACCTGTTCTATTATTGAAAATAAAAAACTGTGATCATCACCCTTTTCCAAAATGTGCCTGCCCAATGCATTTTTGTTATCATGCTTCCTTATTCTATATAGATGTTCGTAGATGCGTCTATTAAGCTGCCTCTCTGTTTTACCCACGTAATGGGCATTACATTTGCTGCAGACAGCCAAGTACACCACCTGTTTTGTTTTGCAGTTTCCCCTTATACATTTAATAGTGGTGTGACAGACGTCATCTAGTCTTATACTTTTATTGTTGTTAATGTATTTACATTGTTTGCAGTTGCCACATTTGACTGTGCCTGTGAAGGTGGCTGAATTGATTTGCATGTGGTTACCCTTCTCTAATAGTGCTTTCAAATTGGGAGCTGTTTTGTATACACATCTCGGTTTGTTACCCAAAATCTGGTCCTTGTCTATGACCGTCAATGTATGCCAATATCTTTCCAAGATATCCTTGATGATGTGTATACTGGGGGAATACATGAGAACGCATACCCTACCCAGTGGTGATTCGTGTGTACCATCTCTGATGGATGGTTTGTAAGTACCTAATAGTGGAGGATATTTCTTACCCCATTGTTTGTATACATAATTTATGACCTCATTGACCATGTTTTCAGGGTAAGATCTTTTGTAAAACATGTCTCTGATTGTTCTAAGCTCAGATTCCAGGATGTGAATGTTGGACGACATCCTAGCCACACGAATGCATTGTCCCTTTAACACATTATGGAATACATGTGGTGGATGATTGCTGCTATAATGTAGTCATTCGAAAAGGTTGGTTTTCTGTAAGTGCTGGAGGTAAATCCACTTTCATTCTTACTCAGAAGTACGTCTAAATATGAAATTTCTCGATGACTGTACTCGTGCGTAAATTGTAGAAACTCCACTGTGTGGTTGAGATATATCATGAATTCCTTCAGTCTCTCTACAGATGCTTTCCACAAAATAAATATATCGTCAAGGTATCTGACGTACAGGGCAATGTCCTTAAAATAAGAACTTTTGAAAACACATTACAACAAGGTCCACAAGAGACATAGTGACTCCGATAATCTAACAAATTTGGAGAGACAAAGCCTACTAGACCTTATTACCAACAAGAGCATCAGAGTCATGAAACCTGACAAGGGTGGAGGGGCTGTTGTATTCTCCACAGATGAATACAATTTGGAGATACATAACATCTTACACAATTCAGGAAACTATGAACACATTTCCTTGAATCAGGTCAACATTGGTCACAAGCGTATTGACCTCATCATCGAGGAGTACCTCATAGACAATAGGATCTCTAATGAGACTTATTCCTTCTTGAAGGTAGATCATCCAGTGTTGGCCAAAATAGTGGGTATCCCCAAGATACACAAATCCCTTGAACAACCACCCTTTCGCCCTATTGTATCAGGTTCGAGGTCTAAATCCTTCAAAATAGGTCAACTTATCGATGGATGGCTCAAGAAGGCGTATGACCACATCCCACACATCATTAAAGATTCTTGGAGATTTTTGGGGGCCATCACCAAGGATGTGTGGGACACCAATTTGATATTTTTGACAGTGGATGTGGTCGATTTGTTCTCATGCATACCTAGGACCGAAGGTTTAGAATATTTTGAAAGAAGTCTTAAGAGATTTACGGACTACTCATGGGAGAAAATTAGCCTTATATGTGACATGATGTCACTTGTGTTGGACCACAATTACATCTTATTCCAAGGAGAATATTTCAGGCAGACCAGGGGAGTGGCGATGGGAGCAGCTTGTGCTCCCATTTTTGCGAACCTGGTTATGGCCGAGTGGGAATCCGAAAGTGTTTTCAAAAGTTCTTATTTTAAGGACATTGCCCTGTACGTCAGATACCTTGACGATATATTTATTTTGTGGAAAGCATCTGTAGAGAGACTGAAGGAATTCATGATATATCTCAACCACACAGTGGAGTTTCTACAATTTACGCACGAGTACAGTCATCAAGAAATTTCATATTTAGACGTACTTCTGAGTAAGAATGAAAGTGGATTTACCTCCAGCACTTACAGAAAACCAACCTTTTCGAATGACTACGTACATTATAGCAGCAATCATCCACCACATGTATTCCATAATGTGTTAAAGGGACAATGCATTCGTGTGGCTAGGATGTCGTCCAACATTCACATCCTGGAATCTGAGCTTAGAACAATCAGAGACATGTTTTACAAAAGATCTTACCCTGAAAACATGGTCAATGAGGTCATAAATTATGTATACAAACAATGGGGTAAGAAATATCCTCCACTATTAGGTACTTACAAACCATCCATCAGAGATGGTACACACGAATCACCACTGGGTAGGGTATGCGTTCTCATGTATTCCCCCAGTATACACATCATCAAGGATATCTTGGAAAGATATTGGCATATATTGACGGTCATAGATAAGGACCAGATTTTGGGTAACAAACCGAGATGTGTATACAAAACAGCTCCCAATTTGAAAGCACTATTAGAGAAGGGTAACCACATGCAAATCAATTCAGCCACCTTCACAGGCACAGTCAAATGTGGCAACTGCAAACAATGTAAATACATTAACAACAATAAAAGTATAAGACTAGATGACGTCTGTCACACCACTATTAAATGTATAAGGGGAAACTGCAAAACAAAACAGGTGGTGTACTTGGCTGTCTGCAGCAAATGTAATGCCCATTACGTGGGTAAAACAGAGAGGCAGCTTAATAGACGCATCTACGAACATCTATATAGAATAAGGAAGCATGATAACAAAAATGCATTGTGCAGGCACATTTTGGAAAAGGGTGATGATCACAGTTTTTTATTTTCAATAATAGAACAGGTAGACATCACTGCCTTTGGAGGGGATTGGAAAATGAAACTGTCATCGTGCGAAAGTAAATGGCAAATTTTAACAGATTCCACGAGACCACCCGGTCTCAATGATTTCATCAGCATAAAACCCTTCTTAGCTCTTGAGTAACTTTTTTATGAATATCCGTTGTCTTGGCCATGATGATCATATATACTTATATTATATTATATTATATTTAATTTTATATTTGTACATTTTTTATGAAAGCTTATATGCATTAGAGGGACCAGCCGTGGCTTATCTAAGTTCATCATTATTCATTCATTATTTTTCATTAAATATATTTTTTATTAAATATATACATACACATTATATACTTATACATATATATGTATTATAATTGTTCCATTTCGACTCCCAAACAACATTAATTGTATGTTGACGTTGAACTCCATGGGTTGCATACAAAAACTATGGCAAATCTTGGGGTATTTACTCAATATATCAAAATATTTATTATGTATATACATTATTTCATTCCCCACTTATTGTTTTTGTAAGTCTTGTGTTTCATTAGTGTAGGATAGTGTTTACATACCATGGAGCACTGTGTCTCTTTAAAACATTTGGCGCCTTTTTTAAATGTTTTTATGATTACAATGATTAATTAATTGATTTTCATATGATGCTTGTGAGGATGTGTGGGTGTGTATATATACCACGTTGCTCATGTGTTTTAGTTGTTCTGATGAAGGCTGGGGTACAGCCGAAAGCGCTTAACTTGGTTATAATAAAATAGTTCATTGGATTTACCTACCATCGTTTTGGAATTATCTACTTGTGTTTTGGAATTTTCCATCATCAATTTTCCGTTGATTTTGGCGTCCTGTAGTACGAGCAGAGTTCTTTCCTCTACCACAGTACTGTTATAGTGTATTCATTATCTCATTATTTGTGATTTTTGAAGTAGATACTGTTACTTTTTGTTGAACCCAGAGCGCTAGCAAACAGTCAGATAAAACAGCGCTAATATATAAAATTTGGGAGATGCTTTTCCTTATAGAGGGTACTTAGAATATGATAGATACCTTTCAAGAGCGTATCTAGTTTCTTGAAAGAAGTTACTCTTGTTCTCTTTTTTATTTCAGTTGCGGTGGACTAGCCAAGCTTAACTATGCTGTGCAGTATAGATTAGGTTTCTTTCCTTGCGCCTGGAGAAGAGTAGGAGTTTGTCTGCGAGGGGAATGCGGGAGGACTATCCCTATTGGAGAGTGCAGAAAGTAAAGACCATGCTGCCATTAATTCCATATACCATAGGAGTCATACATCTTGTGTACAGTATTAGTAACAAATATAAAAGAGCTATGCAATTATACATTAAAACAACTGACACTCTATCTAATGTAGCTTCCTAGTAATTGGACCAGTAGTATTTTAGATCATGTAACTTATATAGTAGCAGCTAGTTGATGATAAAATAAATCTCGGTAGTTACTGCAGATAGAAACACATTAGCCGTGCAACTTCTCGTTTACAGATATACCCTAGCGACTGTTGATACAATAGAACAAGTTTTATGTGGGCACGCTAAGGCCAGCAGCTTCGAGCCCTATCAGTTAATACATTCAGTTTCAGGTTTAAAATGAGCAACAGACTATATTACATTTGAAATGCAGATTTAGACACAATGTATTAGCGTCTCTGGTTCTATGCAATTCTTGACTGATACTGTTGCACACGTTGCCGCCATGTACGTATAGCTCTATTTAGGGGCTTAGTTTCAGCTACAACTTGGTTTAGTAAACAGTAGAAATACATATAGTTTAGTTATACTCATCATAAGGTCCATGCATAGTCGCTAACTTTAAAATGCAATATTTACAGTCATTTTAGTGAAGTCTTACATACCCTACTTTAGGAAGCTCCCGCCTGGGTTCAGGAAAAAGAAAACAGTAGTAATTTAAAAGTGGCGCCTTCTGAGGGGTGATATATAACCTCGTGCACGTCAGAGGTAGGGGATGGAGATGTTAGTGGGAAGGCCTTAAAGGAGCGGGGCTTATCCAGATTACTAAGTTCAAATGCATGTAAGTTAACTATATATTGTAAGCTGCCGTTTGCTGAAATTTGTACCTCGTGCAAAGAGACAGGCCGACTGGCACACTAGATATGTACTTTTCTGTATGATTAATTCTGATTTATAATTTGTTGTAGTGTGATTTTTGAAGTAGATACTGTTGCTTTTTGTTGAACCCAGAGCGCTAGCAAACAGTCAGATAAAACAGCGCTAATATATAAACTTTGGGAGATGCTTTTCCTTATAGAGGGTACTTAGAATAGGATAGATACCTTTCAAGAGCGTATCTAGTTTCTTGAAAAAAGTTACTCTTGTTCTCTTTTATATTTCAGTTGCGGCGGACTACCCAAGCTTAACTATGCTGTGCAGTATAGATTAGGTTTCTTTCCTTGCGCCTGGAGAAGAGTAGGAGTTTGTCTGCGAGGGGAATGCAGGAGGACTATCCCTTTCAAGAGCGTATCTAGTTTCTTGAAAGAAGTTACTATTGTTCTCTTTTATATTTCAGTTGCGGCGGACTACCCAAGCTTAACTATGCTGTGCAGTTCAGGGTTTGACATGGCCCTATAGGTCAGACATAGGTCACCTCTGAGAAGACGGTAAGCGACTGAGAAGAGCTGGAGCTTTTTTAGTCGTGCTTCACTGGGTAATTGTTTAAGGCCCTTAATCCTCTTAGTGAGGTACTTCTGTGGTCTTTCTAGTTGTTGCAGGTGTCTAGTGAGGTACATCCCAAATGGGGCATTGTACTCTATTATGGGCTTAATGAGTGAGGAGTAAAGGGGCACAATCACCTCCTTGGATCTGGATGAGAAACCCTTTGTGATCAGGTGTGCCACATAGAAGGATTTCCTGACTGTTTTGGCTATGTGGTTATCAAAGGAGAGCATGCTATCTACTTGGGTACCCAGGTCCCTAATTACTTCTTCTGTACTTAGTGGATTCCCATCTATGTGGTAGTTTGTAGGTACTTTGTTTTTCCCAAATGGGATTACTGTGCATTTTTTGACATTTAGCTTGAGGCCGTGACTTTGACACCAGGTGTTTGTCTGTGTAAGACCCTTTTGCAGGATGTCTGTGTCAGCTGGAGAGTCAATTATTGCACCCAATTTACAGTCATCTGTGAACTTGGTTAGCCACAGTCCCTCCGCCTTTGCCTGTACTTCGGAGAAATATATACCGAACAGGAGGGGTCCCAGGACTGAGCCCTGTGGGACTCCGCTTGTGACTGGTTTAGAGTGAAAACAAGGATGGTTTAAGTGTTATGACACACACTGTCACTGACACACATTTAAATTGGAACCTGTGCACTGAGAGAGAGCCTTACAAGAAGATCTGCAAATATATAGAGCTGAGTATATTTTTCTGTATTATTCTGTATTATAGAGCTAAATTGTTGCTTAGATATCTGTTGTCTTACTGTTCTGCAAATATACAGAGATCAGTATATATTTTTCTGGTTTTATAATTTGCACTGTGATTCCTCACATCTCTGTTGAAACTGTCTTCCCCACCCCCATCCCTCATTTTCTGCCTTGTCTTCAGCTGATATAACTGGTTTTTATAGCTTGTGTGTTGCTTAACTCCAGGTTCCCTTAATTTGACCTGTTAATAACAGCCTGCATTTAAATTGGAACCTGTGCTTTGAGAGAGAGCCTTACAAGACTATCTTGAAATATATAGAGCTGAGTATATTTTTTCTGTATTATAGAGCTAAATTGTTGCTTAGATATCTGTTGTCTTACTGTTCTGCAAATATACAGAGATCAGTATATATTTTTCTGGTTTTATAATTTGCACTGTGATTCCTCACATCTCTGTTGAAACTGTCTTCCCCACCCCCATCCCTCATTTTCTGCCTTGTCTTCAGCTGATATAACTGGTTTTTATAGCTTGTGTGTTGCTTAACTCCAGGTTCCCTTAATTTGACCTGTTAATAACAGCCTGCATTTAAATTGGAACCTGTGCTTTGAGAGAGAGCCTTACAAGACTATCTTGAAATATATAGAGCTGAGTATATTTTTTCTGTATTATAGAGCTAAATTGTTGCTTAGATATCTGTTGTCTTACTGTTCTGCAAATATACAGAGATCAGTATATATTTTTCTGGTTTTATAATTTGCACTGTGATTCCTCACATCTCTGTTGAAACTGTCTTCCCCACCCCCCTTCCCTGTTCTTGGCTGTAGTTTAAATTTGGTGGCTTTTGCAGTCCCCGCCCCACTGTAGATTTGATCTAGGACACTCCCCCAGTCCCATCTCTTTACCGCATTCTACCTAATAAACCCATTCTGCACTTGCTTTTAGTCCTTTTTAATTTAATTACATTTTTTCAAACTGTGTGTGGACTAATATTGCTACATACTCAAGTGTGCCAGCTTGCACTGCATGTGAATTATTTTTACTACTGTTTTTGCTACTTTTCTGAAAAAAAAAATTGTACGCTTGTTTTCTACCTTTCCTGTAATTAGTGTTCCAGATACAGATTTGCTGTATCCAGGACTGTTTGTAAGCTTCTGAGCCCCCCAAGCCTTTCTGTGTTGGAGGGAAGCCTTCTAGCTTATCAGTGGGAGTGGTAAGCATTAGGTAACCTGTCTACCACATAAGGAGTGGTTCTGGCCCAGAATTTGTAGTTATTGGCTGTTTGGGTGGTCTTCCATCTCTCAGCTTTCTGATTTGAAGGCCTGCACTTGCACTTGTTTCTGTCCTGTAACTCCTGGGCCCATCTCATTTGCTCACTCAAAAAAAAAAAATCTGCTTTTACTGTATTTGTGTTTCTTCCTACTTTATTTTGCTTTTGTGTCATCTTAATAGTACTCAATTGTATTTATTACTGCTTGGTGTAACTCATTCTAAGCCTTTTAGTTTAAGCACTTGGGTTTCAAACCAGTTGTTTTACATTAAGAAGGTTTGTGGTCTGCACTGTAGTGGCAGAACAGGTAGCTTACATCCTTCTAAGTTGGGAACTGCTGATTGAGGGCTCAGTGTCTGTTATTCTAAAAGTGTATTAATTCTGGTTTAAGCACTTGGCCTTCAGGCCAGTTATTTTACATTAAGAGGGTTTGTGGTTTGCACTCTTGTGGGAGGAGAGGCTGGACTCTGCCCTTCTGAGCTGGGAATTTCTGGTTAAAGGCTTATAGTGCCTGCATATTTGAAATGCTTCTTACTGAAATTGGTACACCTTGTTTGCTGTAGCATAGACTAGATCCAGGCCTGCTGAATCTAGCTTTGTTTGTATGCTTGTTGTTTGTTTGCTTGTTATTTCCCTGAAACGCTAATTCCACCTAAAATGCGGCTTTTCAGTGCTTCTGTGGATCTCTAGTGATATCTGCATTGCTTACTGTACATATTTCCTTGTTTCACTTGAAAAAAAGTTACTGTTTGTCATTTTTCCATTTAAGTTACCTGTAACTCATTGCATTTAAGTTACCTGGCACTTGCTCACTAAAGCAATTATATAATTCAGCACTAAAAAATTAAAAGCACTACACCCTCATAAACTCCCCTTGAGCACCTTGTTCCCCATTGGCCCTTTTTTTTCAATTATAAAGGAATTCCCAATACTATTCTAGCATGTCCAAAGGTTAGTTGTCAATCTCCTCTCCGGTACAGCTGGTGAATCTGGGAATCTTGAGGCAATGTTACAACTGCCTCATGTACACAGACAACCCTCTCCTCCTCCCAACAAATTCCAACACATGTGAGAGATGCAACCATATAGCCAAACTGGAGGCTAAGCTCTCTCAACTCAGTACTGGCGTAACCAGTCAGGAGGAGAAGGAAACCACACTCACTACAATTCCAGTCTCACATAGACCTACCACGACAGCAAACCAAACACATAAATGCATAAAAACATACTCGGAGGCTCTAAATAAAAATCTGCCTAAGCAGACACCCAAGCAACCACTACCCCAAAACAAAACACGTGCAACACATAGCTCACAAAGCCAGTGTGCCGAACAGTCACAGCCCTTAAGGCTAAACAACACACATGTTACATTTATAATAGGTAACTCTATCGTCAGGCACACTAACGTCCCGCTCACCAGGCTGAACAAGGAGAAGGTCAAGGTGAGCTGCCTGTCAGGCGCTAGGATCCGCCACATAACACAAGCACTCAGGTCACTCCAAGGCAAGTACAAATATGACTTGGTCATTGTCCATGCTGGTGTGAATGACCTGAGACGTACCTCCCTGGACTACATGAAAAGAGACATAGAGGAGCTCTCTGAGCATGTAGCCCAGGCCGGTATGACCCTGACCTTGAGTAGCATCTTACCCTCACCAAGAATGATGCCACAATATGAAGACAAGATGATCAATTTCAACAATTGGTTTAAGTATTGGTGTCATTCAAAGGGGATCCAATGCCTGTCAGCCTGGGATGACATGCTCAACAAGCTACGATGCTTCGCTAGGGACTACTTGCACCTGTCACCCCTGGGCTTTCGGATATTGGCAAAGGCTCTTGCTTCCCCCATAGTGCCTTTTTTTAGGCAAGGCTCAGAAGACAAACTCACCTCCATAGGTATCACAAGGGATAAGAAACTAAGAGTAATGCTACTCAACGCCAGAAGTCTAAACCTCAAGATGCATGCATTCGAAACTCTCCTTAGCATGGAGAACATCGATATCTATGCAGTAACAGAAACCTGGATCAAGGCTCCCGAGAGCACTCCAGTACTACCAGGTTATACCTCATACCATGCTTTTCGGACTCAAAACTTGGACCGAACCACAAAAGGAAGGGGAGTATCAATATTCGTCAGATACCCACACCTCCAGGTTGTTGGCACAGCACGAAGCATCAGAGACTATCCATGTGCAACTAACAGTGGGTAAAACTGCCTTCCAGTTTATAGCCTGCTACAGACCAATCCAGGAACCCCACTCGGCCTTCCTGAGAACACTGAAAAATATGAAGGTCTCTCCAAACACCATTATATTGGGCAACTTCAACTACCCAAACATAGACTGGGAGCATTATTCTAGCTCCAACACCCTAGCCCAAAGGTTCCTAGAATTTATAAACTCAAATGCTATGGAACAACTTGGTACCACTCCCACAAGAGGGGAAAACATACTGGACCTGATCATCACCAACATGGGGACTCTATGCTCCAGACCAGAAGTGTATCCCTCACTGGTAAGATCAGACCATAAACTAATCTCACTGGATATTCACATCCCGACCCCAGCCACTGCCCAGAAAGCCACAGTGAAAAACTTCTCTAAAGCAAATTTCACACTCCTCAAAACCGAGGTGGAATCCTTCAAAGCCCCCGAGCCTGTGGAAAATACAGCCCAGACTGCAGAATCCTTTATAAACGCATTCTATGAACACCTTCAGGAATGCATGGATCATGCAATCCCAAATAAAACCAAGACCCAATCCTCCAAAGGCAGATGTCCTGTCTGGTGGACCCCAGCCATAAACAAACTATACAATAGAAGGAGGAAGCTACTACATGATAGAGCAAAATCCCAAAAAGGGAAGGCATCTCTGATCAGTATTAGCAAAAACTACAGGCACTCATAAAATCGTCTAAGGCCAGCTTCGAGAGAAAAATTGCACAGGACACTAAGGATAATCACAAGGCTTTCTTTAGTTATGTTAGGAACCTGGGTGGGAATTCCCAGATATGCTCAGAATTACTCCAAAATGACAAAAAATACATCGAACCCACAGACATTGCCAACATCCTAGCTGACAGGTTCAGCGCAAACTCCCCCCCCCACCAAAAGGGCAAATATCTATCCCAGCAGAGTGCTGCCCCCCTAACATCTCAGATGCTCAGGTAAGAGCCGCCCTCTCCAAAGCAAAACACACAGCATCAATGGGACCAGACGGTGTCCCGGGCTGCGTCCTACATGAACTCCAAGAAAAGCTAAACCCAAACATAAAACTACTGTTCAATCTCAGCCTTACTACAGGATATGTACCCAAAGAGTGGCATACAGCAACAGTCGTCCCTCTCCACAAAGGTGGTGCCTCAATGGATCCTGGAAACTATTGCCCCATAAGCCTGACTAGCTTGGTCTGCAAAGCTATGGAAAGGATCATCATGGACCTCATAAATAAAGATATTGGGGACCTACAGACACTGGATCCTACCCAGTTCGGCTTTGTTAAGGGCAGATCCTGCCTCTTAAACCTGGTCAATTTCTTTGAAACAGTCACCAAGGCCATTGACGAGGGGAAGGTAGTCCACACAGCCTACCTGGACCTCGCAAAAGCCTTCGATACAATACCCCACTCAGGCATTATAGATAAGCTCACCAGCTTAAATATAAACCCCTATGTCACTAGATGGGTTGCAAACTGGCTCAAAGACAGAACCCACATGGTTAGAATTGCTGGAGCCATGTCAGACTCCAAACCAGTTACAAGTGGCATCCCACAAGGCTCAGTCCTGGGACCTCTCTTATTCGGTATATATTTCTTGGAGGTACAGGCCAACATGGAAGGACTGTGGCTGACCAAGTTCGCAGATGACTGCAAACTGGGTGCCATAATCGACTCTCGAGCCGACAAAAGCATCCTCCAGAAGGGCCTCATAGAAACAGACAACTGGTGCCAGAGCCATGGCCTCAAGCTAAATGCCAAAAAGTGTAAAGTCATCCCCTTTGGCAAAAACAAAGTGCCCACAAATGACCACATAGGTGGTAATCCATTAAGTACAGAAGAAGTAATTAGGGACCTGGGGACCCAAGTTGATAGCAATCTCTCATTTGACAACCACGTGGCCAAAGTGGTTAGAAAAACATTTTATATAGCCCACCTAATCATGAAGGGATTCACATCTAGATCAGGGGAGGTCATCGTGCCTCTTTACTCATCCCTCATAAGGCCCATAATTGAGTACAATGCCCCTTTTGGGATATACCTTACCAGACACCTGCAGCAACTGGAAAGACCCCAAAAGTACCTCACCAAGAGGATCAAAGGGCTCAAACAGATGCCATATGCTGCCCGGTTAAAGAAACTCCAGCTCTACTCAGTGGCATACCACCTGCTCAGAGGCGATCTGTGCCTGACGTATAAAGCCATGTCCAACCCAGAATTAATGGACATGCTGCACCTCAGAAAATCCAAATTCCATCGAGCTCTGGCTCGAGAGACTTGAACCTCAGCACTGAAATAAATAGGACATGCTGGAGGGACAGATTCATAACCCAGAGGCTCCCTTCACTCTGGAAT
Organism: Protopterus annectens; assembly: GCF_019279795.1. Classification (NCBI taxonomy): domain Eukaryota; kingdom Metazoa; phylum Chordata; order Ceratodontiformes; family Protopteridae; genus Protopterus; species Protopterus annectens. The sequence continues at coordinate 242,274,035 of NC_056743.1, forward strand.
AAAATCCCAGTCCAGGTTAGGCAGAGTCCCTCATTGACTTTCTTCAAGAGAAATCTTGATGAGTGGATGGGAGATCGTAGGTTTACCCCGGGTATCACTTCTGTGTCACTGTTAGACAGAGGCACAGTATATTAACCTCGAAAAAGGGCATAGCAAAATGAATTTAAAATGGGTGGCGAAAGCCAAACACACTCTGGCTAGGCTTATAAATGCCCTAGGGCAGATAGCCTAGTATGAACCTATGAACACACACACACACTCTTTTGATCTAACGCAGCCTGAGCCTTGCTAACTGCTCACTATCACAACCTGCAGCGCTCATGTTATCACTTGTGAATCAATGTGTCTGGCATAGCTGTGTTCTGTAATGTCACTGCAGATCTCGAGCTCTTTCCAATGTTATCTTACCAACTTGGCACATGGAAAATAAGTCACTCATTTCATTTTGTCTAGAACTGGAGCCATCACCTTAAAATAGTTCCAGTTATAACATATAAACATAGTGTGTATATTATTAAATTTCAATTATGCATGTACATTCCCAAATAAATGGAAGCGGCAATGAACTTCAAGGGGCTGAAATTGTCATTATTTAACCTTTTGAGATAAGACAGAAAAAGAGGAAGGAAGGGTTGCTGATGTCTAGCTTTTTAGCTTGGCTGTGTTTGTCCCTAATGTCTTAGTACAGTTAAGAAACTTAATAGGAGATGGACGTTAGATTGGACAGCTGACTTGTAGAACTGATGGACCTTACTTAGCTGGCTTTGTGGACACCAAAGTCTAATACTTAATAATAGTCTGTGTTGGGGGGGGGGTCTCATTCTCTTGGCAGTTGGCACCATGATATATTTTTTTCTTTTTTCTCTTTGTAGTACCAGGTATGATATAAGTAAAGTTGCTTTATGCTGTCTTCCCTATACATGCTTGTGTTTCTGCTACCTGTGACATGCATCTTGCTAGCAAAAACTGGAAGGGTTGATTCTGTTAGATGCAGTGTTTGTAATTTGTGTGTTTGTAGTGGAATGAGAACACAACACGCGTCTTCATACCTCTCAGCCTCAGAGGAAGAAATGTAGACAAAGCCATAAATAATGGGGGGACAAAGGCCCAAAAATAGTGAAAATTTCTAAATGTTCCTCTTATAAACTTAGAAAATTGATAGAATAACAGGTATTGCATTAGGCTGAAATTTCTGAAGGGTATGAAACTCAAATGTCTGTCATTATATTCCATCTTCCATCTTTAATGATTTGCCAATAATTTGCCAAAGTATGATTAAAGTTCATGAAATTGGTATTGTTTCAATCAAACCAGCAGTGCTCTTCACAATTCGTATGTGGTTACATGTATTGGTAACATCTAAATGTGATTCTAGATTCTTTTTTATAAGACCCCTTGCTTCTGCTACTATTGCCACAGTCAGAGTATCTTTCTTCCACATTGCTCTCGTTTCTGCCTGTGAATCCTGATATTTTATGACTTTGTGTCTCACTGTATGCAAGACACTGTAGTCACTGGGTGTGGCAATTTCAACGATCACTTTTTGTCTTCTTTTCAAGTACCACTATATCTGGTTTTCTAGCATCTATCTTTTGAATTGCTGGTAATGGGTGATCCCGTGTGATGTAGACTTCATCATTTTCTGTGATGCTTTGTGGCTCATGTTTCCAGTGTTTTTCAGCCACTTCAGTACCATAATGTTTGCACAATCCCCAGTGCAACAGTCTTACCACATTATTATGCCTTTCAGTATACAGTCCTTCTGCCATTAGTATGTCACAACCAGCAACAAGGTGTGCAACTGTTTCCAATTCTGTTTTACAAAACCTGCATTTGTCTGTTTCTCCCACATGCTCAATGGACTTTGTAAACCAACGTGTATGTAGTCCACTATCTAGGGCTGCCAATATTAACCTTTCATCTCTTGGTTTGAATTCACCTCTCTTTAACCATTCCTGCGTTCAATACTGATCAACATAAGGTTCTTCCAGAAGTTTTCTGTACTTGCAATTATATTTATGCATTTTCCACATTTCTTGCCTTCTCATCTGATCATTCAACCTTATATTCTTTCTTTCATTTTTTGGCACATTGAGTTGCTGCCTTTTATCTACTTCTGGTTTGATTTCCATTCCTGCTTGACATCGATATGCTTCTGCTACACTAAGCAGGGAAGACATGTTAGATTTATTCTCCTTGTGTTTCAAAACTTTTATTACATTTGGGTATTGTGAGGTCAGCAGATATGTGTGGAGTCCCACACATGCAGATCTATACATGTAATCAATTTCAAGGAGGCCCATCCGTCCGTTGGAATAGGGAATATATAATCTTGGTATGCACTGATTTTTATAAATTATTTGGTGAGCATGAAGCATCCTTCTTTTTTCCTGTCTAATCTATCCAACACGTTTTGGGGCTAGTCAATGACTCCAAAATTATATGTTAGGACAGGAAGAGCAAATTGATTTATAGCTTAGATTTTGTTTCTGGATGTCAACGCTGTTTTCAGGATTAATTTAAGTCTTCTAAAGTATTCCTTACTAAGTTTTATTCACATTTGTTCATGTTTTATTGCTGATCCGTCATCAATTCCCAAATATTTATACAATCCTTCTTGCTCAAGTTCTTTTATATCACATTCTTGTCCCAAACTGATGTTTTCTTGGTGCTCCAGTATTCCTGTGTTAAAGGTTGCTTTTGCACACTCATCAAGAGCAAATAACATTCTTTCATCATCTAAAAAAGTTTTGACAACTTGCAGTTGTGCTTTCAGTTCCTCATCTGATGAGATATACAGTTTAAATCATTGACAAAGAGAAGATGAGAAGTTTTTACACTTTGTTGTTTTCTAGGAGCCAAATTATAGCCATGACCGAATCTGTTAAGTAGACAGCTTAATGGGTTAAGGGCAAGAGAGAATAACAGATGTGACAGGGAGTCACCCTGGAATATTCCCCTTTGGATTTTTATCCCTGGAATAATAATTTGCCCTTTATCATCACTTAATTGCAAAGTGGTCTTCCACTGTTTCATGGTCACTGTAATGTAGTTGATCAGTGTAGAATGTATCTTTGATATTTTTAAGCAATCTTTTATCCATGAATGTGAGATACCTTTTTATAGTCAATCCATGCCATACTTATATTCGGGTCTATATCATTTCATTGAAAACTCATTTCATTGAAGCTTAATTCATTGACACATATTCACTGAAAGCTCACTTCACTGAAAACCCAATTCACTGAAAGCTCACTTCACTGAAACTCATTTTGTTGAAAGGCATATATTGCCTTTTCCCCATTGTTGTGCGATCCTGGAGTTAGTATATAAAGTAAGGGGGTGTAGGGGGTGTGGAGGGCTATATTGTAAATATTTTAAAGCATATAGATGGATACTTACAAGTGTAATGAATAAATTCTTCCAGAAGACAACATATAACCAATTTATGTGGGGGGATTTGCCCAAACCCTCATGATGTATTAAATGTTCTTGCTATAATTTCTGTTGTTTAACTCATGTGAAACTATTACTGTTGTAAATGTTCTTGCTATAATTACTTTTGTTTAACTCCTGTAAAACTATTAATGTATAAGAGTTATGTATAAAATCAATGTTTTTAAAACGTGGCTACTATAATATATAATATATACTATATACTAATGACTATGTACTGTATGACATTGGAGCTTTTCTCCCCGGGCCTCCACTGAAAAAGGACACATGTCCAGATGGACTTTCCTGGTTAACAAATGTAAAATAAAATAAATAAAATGGAAGTATGTAACAGTATCCCTCTTTTCTAAGACAAGCTGACTCCCAGTCACATGATCATTCCCGATCCATCACATGACAACAGTAGGATTTGAGCTCCCATCACAATTCCTGGCTTTTTGCCACAGTATATTTTAGATATAGGCCAGAAGGCTGTTTTAAGGATAAAATAAAATGTCTTGAAATAAAATCAATCAAATTCTGTTCCTCAAAATTGCATTTTGACATCTCAAAAAATCCAAGAATAAAACACTGTTTTGTATGTCTTCAGGACTTGTGTTTACTGCCTGACATGAAGCAAATTATACTATCTTTGTTTGTAATGTTCTTTATCCATACTCTGGTTTTCTTTCTCATGTTAAATTATTTTTACCTGTGAAATGGGATGAGCAAAGACATGATTTTATTTTAAACTCTTATTTCAATGAAGACATGCAGACCTATGAAATAAACGAGATGTATTGTTTCCATAAATTGGATTATCTAGGAAGCAGATTTAGTAACAGAAAAGTCTCTTATAGCTTCTCTTTGTGGACACAGATTCTTCTTTTTTTCAGTTTATCAGTAAACTAACCATTGTTTTAGATCTGAAAGCCCACACGTGCAGTTTTACTTAACAAGCAGATGTGTGGTTTCTTCCTTTCAAGCCTATCCATTTTAGTTCATATCTGCAGCACCATTCTTTCATATTTAGTTGGCTTTCAGATACACCTGCTCTGTTCTTTCTGATATAAATTCAACCCATCTGAAATTTGAAGGTGATTTGACCCGCAGCATCCTGTTCACATATTTTCTTTAGAAATATACTCCTAGTTTTTGATTGCCTTCTACCTTATGTTTAATTTAAACTGTCACTATCTGGCTTTGCATGACTAGCATGCATTTGCAGGATTAATGTGATTTGTATGAAACAGCTTGGAATACTTAAATGTCTCACTACATTTTGCATGAATTAGGGTGATACAAAATCATTGTTGTCATTTTTTTAATCTCCGTCATCTGACGTGCACACAGAAGATGCTGTAACTGTTGAGTGGAGGTGGAAGCTGTCTATTGAAAGTAACTGACCTGTTTAGTGTGTGCTCAGTTTATGCAGTGGCTTTGCAAGACTAGTGTGCATTTATAGGATTACTACAATTTATGTTAATCAACATGAACTAGCTTAGTATGTAGGTACTGTTTCCATCAAGAAAAAAAATACAATACATGCCATTATTTTAGTTATAACTACTGGGTAGGGGTGCAAGCTGCCTGTAGAAGTAAGTGATCTGTTTTTGCTCTTAAAAAAAGCTAAAAAAATCACTATCTGGCTTTGCAAGAATTCTGTGCATTTGTAAGACTAATAATTTATGACAACCAACTTGGAAGTCTAATGTGTGGCTACTGTTTTTATGGAAGTTCACAGATGTAAGTACAATACATGGTCATATAATTTTTTTTTTATCAGAATTGTGTAATACACAAAAAGAAGTAGCTATGAATGATGACTGAGAGTTGGAGCTGTATGTTGAAAGTAACTGGCCTGCTTTTCTTTGCTCAGTTAAACCATCTGGCTTTCAGGACAAGTGTGGATTTGTTTGAAGGCAACTGGACTACTTAACTATACATCTGAGATATGCACTGACAAAGTAGCTGTCATTGCTGGGGCAGTCTGCAGTGGAAAATGACTTAGGCCGCTAAGTCTAAAGTCCTGCTGTTGCTTGTGCATTATTCTGGATTTGCAGGACAAATGCCAAATGTGTTGAAGCATCTTGGAAAACTTGTGGATGAAAGTTGAACTGTATTACATGGCCATCCTCTTCTGTCACAATCAGCTGTCTGAATTATACATGGAAGTGCATCTCACTGCCTGGCAGGAGTGGAGTCTTGTCTGGATGTAAGTAAATGACTCTCTTTTAAGCTGCTCAGTTTAAATTATCTTTTAAAAGAATATAGTATAACCTGCATCGCAAAACAACTAGACCTTCAGATTTTCTGGGGACATGGTAACCCCCACACTCAAATGTAGTGTAAGCAGATTTTGGCACAGGCTTATTAGTGGCCTCTGTCCTTAGCCCATCTGGTCTAAAACTGGCCCCTCTCGGAAGTGTGAACAGGAGGTTACTGAGTTTATGTGGGGGGGCTATGGACGATGCCCTTATTTCCTGACAACTTAACAGTCTCAGTAGCTCAACAGGTAGTAACACCTGCCTTTGGTATTTGATGATCAGAAGGGTATGAGTTTTATTCCCACACCTGGTAGTTGGGTTCATTTTCCAGTACTGACAGTGCAGTGCAGCATGGGGGAGGGGGGTTGCTGCATTCAAGTGTGTTCCATCCTGTGGATGAGTGTGGTCCTGTTCAGACAAGATGTTAAATGGGACCCATCTGCTTGAACTGGTTGTAGCTTAGGTGGATGTAAAATATACCACAGCACTTATCAGAAAAAAAAAGTAGAGGAACCTATCCACTTATACAGTGCTGATGAGGTCAATAAAAAGGCAGACACATGCATGCCTCAACTAGTGATGTTTGACTTTACTGACCTAAATATATTTCAGCATGCATGGCTAAGCATAAAAGGGCCCTTACAGTCATTAGCCTAGAACTCACCTATGATCATATGGAAGTACTTTGGTGCACTGGCCAAACTTCCTCCAGTTAGTGTGAAGACCACATTGAGTCTCCTCTGAAAAGAGGCCATTGTCCAAGTGGGACTAACCTGGTAACTTACCAAAGGGTAAATAAATTCATACATTTTCTTCCCAGACCTCAAAGGTGTGCACAACAAGTCACTATGGCTCATATTGGTCTGCATACAGTGCGGTCATTATTTATTTAGCTTTCCTCAAAAACTTCATAGGTGTGCATAGAATGTCTCTGCAGCTTGTGCAAGAGCAGTGTACTGTCTTGGAGTAACTAGTTGGAAACATTACTCTGATCATTTTTTTCCACTTTCCTCACAATTAAACATCAGATGTGTATACAGGTAGCTGTCTAGTGAAAGTGAAAGGAAGCATGCTCTTTACATACATTGCCCTACTTACCTCCTATATCAACAAGATGTTGAAATATGTTATGTCCTGTTTGTTCAGTTTCATCCCAGTTTGATGGGGAGGTACACAGATGGTGGCTATCTTTTGGGTATGGGAGTGAGGAAGCATGCAGTGTGTATGTTTGTGTGTTTATATGTGTGTGTGTGTGTGTGTGTGTGTGTGTGTGTGTGTGTGTGTGTGTGTGTGTGTGTGTGTGTGTATATATATATATATATATATATATATATATATATATATATATATATATAATATGGAACTTGAAATATATATGACTGTGGACATTTTGTAATAGGCTATACTGTGGGTATTAAGGTTTCCACTATTTAGGTGTTACTGTGTTGTGCAGTAGTTTGCTGACACTGCTTAATTGTTGCTGACAGACTATTTATTTCATGGTACAAACCTTCGTAATTTAGGTGACTCTGGAATGCAGAGCAGTATTGACCAATTATTTTGCATGCATGCTTTTACTCAGCCACTAGGTCACGGCTGCAGTAGTCACACAATCTAGTTCAGAATGCCTCAGTTACTATAGAAGAATGATTTTTTTGTATCACTTGCCATGTGCTAGTAAGGGACAGTGACCATATAGTCATCCGCATGGATCCTAGTAAAATATGATCATTTGCAAAGTATTCTGAAGTAGTGATTCAGTCTGTGTCACCGTTGCCCTTATACAGGACTTTAAACTTTTGTTGTCTGCTTTCATCTCAGTCTTCACACACAGTTCACAATTTTCAGGAATTATATAATTGCCTACATTTTGACTAGTTCTGTATAAGTACTATAAGGATTTTCATGAAATATTACACTATGTCTTAAAGAAAGTCATAGTATTTGAGTTTATAAGAGATTTACTATAAACATGGTCTCACTATCCTTAGCTAAGTGTTGGAGTTCATTAATCACTTGAATCTTCTGTTGAAACAAAACTTCTCTGGCAAAGACAATACCCCAGTTGGTGTAAAGACAGATATAAACCTTTCCATTCATTTCAATGGGACACTGAAAAGAGGTGAAAATGTCCCCATTCACATTAACGAGGTGGTGGAGGCATCGATTCACTCCTCAGGTCTGACAGATTACCATTCTATCAATACTTCACAATTAAGGGATTGTAATTTCATTTTATGAAAAGTGGCACAGAAACCATTTCAGGTGGAGTTTGGCTCTGTAGGAGGTATGACATGCTTGGAACTTACTGCAGTATTTTTGGCTCAGTTCAGAACACGCTGTCGTAATGTAAAGCTAGAGTAGAGTTTCTTGTAATCTGTTCTCTTATAAAAGGAGAAAGTCCTTTTGACCCATGTCTTGTTACATGGATATTGGCTACATTGCTAATTTTTTGAAGGGGTTATTTTGAAATTGTCATCTTTGTAGAGGAAGACTATTACCAGAAGACTATGTGAACCATAAATACACCAGATAGGTGTTGGGTATTACAGGCAAGTGCAACTTTTTATTTTTGAGAGATTGTAAGGTCATTGATTTCAGATCCTGTTCTGTGGGTGCATAGTGAGGAATAAATGGGTACAACTTCAAAAACAACATTATTCATAATGAGGAATGCTTGGCTAGAAACCTAACTCACAGACGGAATCAGAAATGTTGACTGCCCCCCTTAAATACTGACACACTGTTTATGGTAGTCCTCTGAAGTCCTCCTTTTTTATTCACTGGTTTTGGGGGGATTCTCTGCCTCCATAGTGCATCGGAGAGAGAAATGTTGGCTTCATAGATGCCATGGCTAGGGATTTTTTAAGACCTGTTTCATGTTTCTGAATTCCTTTTTATATAGCCAAAAAAGAAAAGTAAAATAATATCTGGGTTAAACAAATGTCCTTTCTTTCAGTATGCCATGAATCTCTTAAATCTATAAAGACCCTATGTAGGAAATGGCGATATTGTAGGTTACTGGCTCACCCTCAGTTTTGCGCAGGAGTGGGCATTGAGCGGATGTTTGATGAACAAACCTGCATATGAAATGAGGCATGATTGGGCATGCCATTCATATTAACCAGTGACATCATGCATACAATGAATGTGTTAACCATGGCTCTGACTCCGGAAAGCCTTTAAAAGAAATGTAATGTGTGCATAATCACTTCACCTACAATACTTTATCTCACAATCACACAACATAGAATTACTAATTACATGTACAGTGTAAATGATTATCGCTATGCTCACTTTTGGCATCAACTGCAGTAACAGATTCAGTAATAATGGCAAAATATGTTTGACCGCTCATCACCCTGTGTGCCAAGGTAAGAGAAGAATCAGTACATTGTTCTTTTTTCACACTCACTGGACCGTTATTTGGGAACACTTCTGTATGACTTACCCCATCGTATAATCACTGCTTTTATTGGGGGGAGAGGCATTGCTTTACAAGGACTCCTAATAAAGGAGGAATGCAGTTTGGGTACCACTTCACTCCTCCCGCTAACCCAATCTGTAATTTAAATATTAGGCTTGATGTTGGAGTGCAACTGCCCCTAGGCTGTCACATGAACTGCCTCCAACAATAACGCAACCCATGTAACCTTTACTGTTGTGCTTTTGCGGTTTTGTGTATGTTCACCTTTGGTGTTGCTGGTAGATGAAGCATTAACCAGTCATAATAAAACTGTTTTACATAGACCTGACTTCTGTATTAACATTTGTTTTAATTTGTAAAAGGATTATCAGATCGGTACCAGAGTGGTTATTTATCTGTTTACCAGCTGCTTAGTATTTAATTTGTTGCTGACTAGGTAAAGTATGGATCCATGCAACAGTTTACAGAGAATGATGTGTTTTCTACATTTGGCAGTACATAGTTTTCCCTGAGATAAGTAACATTAGATGGGGAGTTTTCTCAAATCCGATTAGTGAGTGTTTTAGAATCTGTAGTTCGTATTATAGTTTACATGACAAATATATTCATCGCACCTGTTGGCAACTTTGCTGATTTTTTGGTACTTCGTCATAGTTGTGGTGCTGGTGGAATTCCAGTTACTGTAGGACATTGTGCCTTCCAAGACTTGTTAAAGTGCAATACTTCCAAAGGATTTAAAGCAACTCACTGAATACGTGCAAAAAGCAAATATATATTAATATAATAGCCTGTGTTCCTTAAACAGAATGCAAGGGTGACATCTTCCATACAATATAAACTTTCCAGTGACCGTATACACTAAACTCAATCATTGCAATATAGAATACATATTCATTAAGGTTCCAGGCAGGCAGTATGCTTGAATATTCAATATTTTACAGTGACATCAAATGCCTCGGGCGGGGTTTGGGCGGTGCTTGCTACTGTGCATGTGGTGAGCCAGTAAACTACAATATCGCCTAGGAAACAACAGGATAGACAATAAGGGAGTCAAGACAGGCAGCAATGAAAATGTCACAGAAAGATACTTCAGCCCTTTTATCAGAGGTGCAAGTCACTTTCTCATTCCTTCTCCCATTTCTGCTGTGCATAATCCTGTATTTCAACATTTTGATGTTGTATAAATATTGGAAACAGGTTACTTCAGATACTTGGGTTGTCTAGATCATTTCCAGGGACACTGTAAATAAATTTTCTCCAAAACTTATGCAGAAACTTATTTCACATGCCTTTCTTCATCTTGTACAGGAATCTTTGGATACAGGCTTTCAGCTTCTAAGAAAAGTACCACGTTGCCAACTTAGCACATGGTTTTGTGCATTTTTATGTGGTCAGAAAATGAAAGCTAATGGAGACTAGCCCTGTCTTTCAAGCCTCAGCAAATTTTAATTAAGCTGGATGATTCCATTTTAATCCTAAGGAATCTGCTTTCATTGATAAACCAGAGTACCTGGAGGCTAGCCAGCATTATACGTGGAAGTTTCTGTGAATCCAGATTGGCAAGTTTAGTATTCAGTTTTCAACTCTGCCATTTGGTCTGTTGATTGTTCCACAGGCCTTTACAGAATGCACAGCCCTGATATTTGTTTACCTGAGGATATAGCTGATTTAAATATTTCCATGTCTGGGATGTTGCCTCATCACACCAGTAAGAATCATTTGATAACAGTAACATAGATAATTACCATAGGGATCTTTGCCACAGTATGCTTTGCTTCACGGTTAGACATCCTCTCATCTGGTCCAATTTTGGGAGCTTTGGATGCCTTTTAGAGTTGGATTTTTCTACTTCCTATGCCTAGGATGTTAGCAGGATGTTATATAGAACACGGAGAGGGTTCAGAGCCATTCTAAATTAATTTTTTGCTGCATCTGTGTGCTCCGTAGTTACCCCTGTGTTCTCCTATGCTGACTTCCAGATTGCTAAGGATCCTTATTGCAATCTTGTTCTAGATTTCCTTTACTGTTAGATGTATGATGTGTTGCATTTACTGGTAATTATTCCCATTTGTTTTTTTTTTTTCTCTATGCTTTTTGTCCTATTGTTCCCTGTACTAGGGACATACCCAATAAAGTACACGGTGACTACTGCAGAAGATCATATTATCCAGGCAGCCATGAAGGCTGCTTGTAACTCCCAAAGTCAACCCTGGAAGGATGCAAATAATAGGGGTGTTTCTGTTTTAAACCCTAATTTTACTCTTAGTAATAATCTAATCTGAGCACCTTCATCACCACAGGATCTCCCATTACCATGCTATTTGAGAGTGCATACTCCTTTGCATACTCAGACATGGGCTACTATCACTGGCTTGGGTAGACACAGCTCACATCTCTCATAATGTTGATTTCTGATTTCCATGCTTCTGGGCCTCTACTATTAGGACAGTAGCGAAAGTAGCGCTGGTCAGGAAACCAACTCACCCCAACCACCACCCCTTACCCCCCCCCCCGAGGGGTGAGTCAGAGTAATGCATTTCTCATTCTATGTGCTCCAGCTCTCCCAGTGCCTGAGTTGCTGCTTGAACTTGGATAATCTGGGACACAGACAGAGATTAATCTCCCCATGCCACAGAAACCAGGTGCCTTTAGCCTTTTTTATAGGTCTATACGTTAAGTACTTGGCTAGCTGCTCTTGTGGGACATTTTAAGCATAGCCAATTTCCGTTTTTCTGCTCAGATTTACCTATCCTATATAGTTAGAAGTTGGCCTTACCCATCCCATCATTGATAATTATATATTACAACTAATAAGAATAACTGTGATCATACCATAGATTACTTGAGGGGACCCATACATGGAATAAAACTTTTGGGAGCTGCCTGTGTCCATTAGTAGTACAGAGTGCAGTCCTGGGGTAAATTTTCTGTTTTCCATCCATAGATCCATGTTGCACTTGAATATGGACAGGGATGAATTTTGTTTTATGTGGATGGGGAGTCTGTTCCATAGCAGAGGTATGCTCTGTACTACCTGTCCCTCTAAACTGTTCTGTTGATGTTGCAGAAGAGGATTAGAGCCCTATACAGAGTTTTTCTGATGCCACTTGACTTGCTGATGTGCAGTAAATTCATCAGTACTGGATTGAAGAATGCTTTGTATTCCAGACACAGGTCACCTCTTAGCAGTCTGTAGGATACTGAGTATAGTGACAGTACTTTGAGTTGGTCCATGTAGAACATTCAGTTTAGGTCTTGTATCCTTTTAGTAAAGAGTCTCTCAGGACATTGCATTTGTTTCATGTGTATGGACAGATGCATGCCAAAGCAGGCATTATATTCAATTATTGGCCTAATGAAAACTGAGTAAAAAAGGACAATGACATCCCTGGATCTAGGTGCAACTCTTTTGAATATAAGCTGTGCGATATAGAAGGGCTTTCTTTCAACAATGGACACATGTTGGTCAAAAGTTAAAGTCACTGTCCACATAAGTTCCCAAATTGTGAACAACTGGGACAGCTCTTAGGGTCGTATTGTTAATGTGGTAGTTTACTGGGAGGGATGACTTCCTAAAGGATACAGTAATGCATCTTTTGGCATTTAGTTTCAGTTTATGATTTGGCACCAGTTATTTATTTTGGACAAACCTTTTTTTTTGACAATATAGATTTGGGCGCTTTCTTCCTGATGATGATATTCCCAGAAATGATCTCCAGTTATGTGCTTATGGTTGATAGAGTCTGCTGAAGGATTATCAGCTTTAGTGTCTTTCATGTCTTGGAGAAATCACCCCTTTGATTCTTATGAGAACTGCACTTTGTTTAAAAAGACAACTTTGCTGTATAGAACCAGAAACCTGCATGCATTTGCATACTTAAAGAACGTTCACTTCTACTGCTTTGTCTTCAGTTGAACCTTCTCCCAATAGTTCAAAAAGCATAAGCCTGAGTACTACTGAAATATGGAAAGATTTAGGGAGACTGGTTACCAATAAATCCTTGATCAAGGTTTTTTCGGACACCATCAGAGAAGGCCTAAGGGTGCTGGCCCTGGAAGAGTGCAGCCTTGTGGGCTTCTACCTTGGTTGTCTAGTTCTCTGTTCATCTCTCACTCTCTGTTTACTGTCACTGTCCCTTTGGAGGCCAACAACTGTAGGACAGCTTTAAGTTTTCTCCCAGGTATTGGTACAAAATTCAGCTGTATCGCATCTATATTTTTTTCTCGTAAAATAACTTTGTCTGTTTTTTATCTGTGTTGGAGCTTTTCTCCCCAGGCCTTTACTGAAAATGGACATATATCCAGTTAGACTAGCCTGGTTAACAAATGTAAAATAAAATAAAATAAATAAATAAATAGATGCCTGCTCTCAGCCAAACATAGCTAGCTAGCTCATGGTGTAGGAGGGGAAAGAATGCCCTCCTTTGCTATATTTGCATGTGGTTTTCATTCAGGGACCTTTGCCTGCTGGACCGGAGCTTTTTGTTTCAGTCATGAGCAAAACAGGCCATCTGAGCCTTTCACATTGCTTCCGCAAGAGCAGACATCCTTCATGGGTTATCAAGGCCTCAGATGTGTGAACTGTCTGTAAGCATAATTGACTAAAAGTCTTCTGTGGAATAATTCATTTCTGCTTGGCAAAAGGCTAATACACTAGCACCACATCTGCTAGAAACCCCAGATGGGTGCTATGTCTCCCACAAAAAAGAAAAAGGAAACCTCTTGAGTATGACAAAAACAAAGAGGACACACACTTTTCTGACACTTTTTGTGACTTAAGTTGTGTGTTCTATCACTGGGGTACTAGTCATGCTCTTCACCTGTTGTGACTTGAAGCAAGGCTGTTGTTTATCTCTAAGGTATAAATTGTAAAACAGGTGGGTTTCCTGGCAGATTGATTGCTTTAAGCAGTAGAACAACTGATTCATAGGTTCATAGGTAGGTACTAGGCTATCTGTCCGAAGGCATTTATAAGCCTAGCTGGAATGTGCTGGCTTTCACCACCCCCTTAGATTAGTTCCCTGTGCCTCTGTCCAGCAGAGCCACTGAAGTGATCCCTGGGGTAAACTTTCTGTTTCCCATCCACTCGTCAAGGTTTCTCTTGAAGAGGGTTAGTGAGGAGCTCTGCCTAATGTAGATTGGAATCTTGTTCTAGAGTATGGGAAGTCCCTGGGACAGGAATCTATCCCTCCAGCAAGTCCTATTTATTGTTGTGGTGAGGTTTAGATCCCTGGAGCATGTGGCTCGAGGGGATGTGGTTTTCTTTAGGTGGAGCATGTCTATCAATTCTGGGTTGGACATGGCCTTGTATATCAGGCAGAGATCACCTCTGAGTAGGTGGTATGCAACCGAGTACAGCCGGAGTTTCTTCATAAGAGCTGCATAGGGCATCTGCTTGAGGCCAGTGATCCTCTTGGTGAGGTACTTCTGTGGTCTTTCCAGTTGTTGCAGGTGTCTTGTAAGGTACATCCCAAATGGGGCATGGTACTCTATGATCGGTCTGATGAGTGATGCGTAGAGGGGCCCAATGACCTCTTTCGATCTGGATGCAAACCCTTTTGTGATTAGGTGGGCCACATAGAAGGAATTTCTAACCACTTTGATAATGTGATTATCAAAGGAGAGGTTACTATCTACTTGGGTCCCCAGATTCCTTATTACATCTTCCATATTTAGGGGGCTACCACCTATATGGTAGTTTGTGGGTAATTAGTTTTTTTTTTCAAAGGGGATGACTATGCACGTTTTGGCATTTAGCTTGAGGCCATGGTTTTGACACCAGGTATCTGTCTCAGTGAGACCCTTTTGGAGGATGTCTGTGTCAGCTGGAGAGTCAGTTATAGCCCCTAGTTTGCAGTCATCTGTGAACTTGGTCAGCCATAGTCCTCCTGTGCTTGCCTATACCTCTGAGAAGTATATGCTGAACAGGAGGGGTCCTAGGACTGAGCCCTGGGGAACTCCACCTGTAACCAGTTTAGAGTCAGACCTAGATCCCGCAACTCTTACCATGTGGGTTCTGTCCGTGAGCCAGTTGGCAACCCATCTCGTGAAGTAGGGGTTTATGTTCAGGCTGGTGAGCTTGTCTATAATACCTGAGTGGGGAATGGTGTTGAAGGCCTTTGCGAGGTCTAGGTAGGCTGTGTGGACCACCTTTCCCTCATCTACAGCCTTGGTAACTGTCTCAAAGAAGTCCACCAGGTTTAGGAGGCATGATCCGCCCTTAACAAAGCCAAACTGGGTAGGGTCCAGTGTTTGGAGGGTCCCAATGTCTTTGTTAATGAGATCCATGATGATGCACTCCATAACTTTGCAGACCAAGCTAGTCAGGCTTATAGGGCGATAGTTCCCGGGGTCAGTTGTGGCTCCACCTTTGTGGTAATAACCGTTGCTGTGCTCCACTCTGTGGGCACATAGTCTGTGGAGAAGCTGAGTTTAAACAGTGTGTTTAGGTGAGGGGTTAGTTAATCTTTGAGCTCATGTAAAATGCAGCCTGGGACACCATCCGGTCCCATTGATGCTGTGTTTTTGGCTTTGGAGAGGGCTGTTTTAACCTGAGTGTCTGTGATTTCAGGGGCACTACATTCTTCTGGTATAGTTATGGGCCCTTTTGGGGGTGAGAGGGGGGTGAAGTTTGCACTGAACCTTTCTGCCAGGATATTGGCTATGTCAGTCGTTTCAGTGTATTTTGTGCCATTCTGCACTTACTCTGAGCAGATCTGAGAATTGCCACTTAGATTCTTGACATAGCTAAAGAATGCCTTGTGGTTATCTTTGGAGTCCATGGTAATTTTTCTTTCAAAGCTAGCCTTGGATGATTTTATGAGGGAATGTAGTTTCTTGCTGATACTGATCAGGGATGTCTTCCCTTCTTGGGATTTTATTCTTTTCTGTACTAGTTTCCTCCTTCTATTGTATAGCTTGTTTATGGCAGGGGTCCACCAGACTGGTTTCCTTTTCTTGGAGGAGTGAGTCTTGGTTTTGTTTTGGATAGCATGATCCATGCATTCTTGTAGGTGCCCGTAGAGTGCAGGATTTTGCAGCTTGGACAGAGCTATCCTTTAGCATGAGGGGCTTTGAAATTTCCCACCTCGGTCTTAAGTAACATGAAGTTTGCTTTTGAAAAGTTTTTCATGGTGGTTTCCTTGACCGGGGGTGGTGGCGGAATGAGGATATCCAGAGTGATTAGTTTATGGTCAGATCTAACCAGCAAGGAGTTGACCTCTGTTGTGGAACACCGGTTGCCCATGCTGGTGATGACCAGGTCCAATATGTTGTCACCTCTGGTGGGGGTGTTGACCAGTTGATCCAGGGCGTTTGAGTTTATAAATTCTAGGAAATGTTGGGCAAGGGAGTTTGTACTTCAGTAGTTCTCCCAGTTAATGTTTGGGTAATTGAAATCACCCAATATCAGAGTGTTTTTTAGGACCTTTATGTTTCCCAGTGTTTACAGGAATGCAGAGTGGGGGTCCTGGGACATGGTGTGTGATCTGTATCAAGCTATAATTTGAATAGCAGTTTTTCCCGTTGTTAGTTGCACGTGGATGATCTCTGAAGCATCGTGCCGTGCCACTAACCTGGAAGTGTGGGTATCCTTGATGAATATGGATACTCCCCCGACTTTTGTATTTTGGTCCGGGTCTTGTGGCCGAAATGTATGGTATGAGTTGTAGCCTGATAGTGCTGGGATGCTCTCTGGAGCCTTAAACCAGATTTCTGTTACTGCACATATATTGATTTTCTCCATACTGAGGAGTGCCTCGAGTGCGTGCATTTTGAGGTTTAGACTTCTGACATTGAGTAGCCACACCATGCATGGGCTATATCATTGGTGCAGTATTCCTTACAGTAGGGATCCACTGCCTAGGGTAGCCCAATGTCCGGCCAGTATATCAAAACCTTAGGTTGCAATAGGGACGTTGTACTTCACACATACATTCCCCATGCAGACGTACTATACTCATAACTTCTTTGCTGCCAGTCTGAATGCCATCTACAATCATCAGTCTGTACACTCTTTCATCTGCTGGTTACCAAGCCATTTGAAGATAAGTGCCCCATTGGGGTTTTTCTTCTTATCCTATTTTTGGTGGTTGTTGGTTTACATGTCATCCAGAAATGGGAAATGCCAGTGTGGGAGACAAAGTCTCCATAAGGACTGTCACGAGCAGTGTTTGTTTTGCTTAGGTACTTCTCACAACCATATGTCTTGTTCTATTTGTCGGGCATTTGTCTTGAAAACTTTATATGGTCAGCTCTCCTCCTTGGCTATTTACTTAGAGAGCCAATGTCTAAATTATTGGTTCAGGGTACTATGGAGGAATCATCATGGCCTGAGGGTCAGCTGTCTGTGAAGAAGATGATCAAGAAAGTTCAGTCAGATTCTTCTGCTGTACTGCCTGCACCATCTCTCTTGAGGTTGGTGAAAGCCCAGAGGACCACCCAGTTATCAGTCAGATTCCTCTGCCATGATCCCTTCAGAAGCCAGCATGGACCTGGCTTCTCACATGTCCCTGGAAGCTCTGCAGACATCTGTTTCAGATGTTCAGGGGGGACCATTGCTGATTATATCCAAAGAGCCTATGGGTGTTCCACAAAACCTTGTTAGGGAGGAGATTCCCACTATACTTATTGAGTGTAGGCAGGGGTCCGAGCAGCCTAAAATATTTAGGGCTGATGTCCTTTTGAAAAAGAAGCAGAAGACTAAGCATATTTCTCCTGCTCCTAAGGATCCTCAACGTGAATGGCAGGATTTTACACAGGGTTTGTTCAATGCCCTTATGGCTTTGAAGGATCCTCAAGGGGTGTCTGTTCTCGATCCCCTTACTCTTCTACTCCTCTTAAGAAACCTAGTATCTGTCTGCCTGGAATGACATGATCAACAGTCCATGATGCTTTGCCAGAGATGGTCTGCACCTGCCGCCCCTGGGATTCAGGTTACTGGCTAAGGCTCTTGCCACCCCTATAGTGCCTTTTTTAGCAAAGATCAAAAGACAAAGTCACCACCATAACAGGTACAAGCATGCAAAATCTGAAGGTAATGCTACTCAATGCTAGAAGTCTAAACCTCAAAATGCACTCTCTCAAGGCACTCCTAAAAATGGAGAACATCGATATCTGTGCAGTAACTGAGACCTGGTTCAAGGCTCCAGACAACACCCCTGCAATACCAGGCTACAACTCTTACCACACTTTTCGGCTACCAAACCAGGATCGAAACACTAAAGGTGGAGGAGTGTCCATTTTCACCAAGGATATTCACACCACCAGGTTTGTTGCCCAACACAATGCATCTGAACTTTTCCAGTTGCAACTAACACTAGGTAAGACTGCAATCCAAACTGTAGCTTGCTACAGATCCCCCACCATGCCCCAAGATTCTCAATACACCTTTCTAAACATACTGGAAAATATTAATATACAACCAAACACCCTAATACTGGGTGATTTCAACTACCCTGCCATTAACTGAGAAAACTACTCATGTACCAACACCTTTGCCCAACTGTTCTTGGAATTCATAAATTCCAATGCCCTGGATCAACTAATCCATAGTCCCACCAGGGGCTCCAATATCCTAGACCTGGTCATTACCAACATGGGAAATCGATGTTCCACACCTATGGTCACCCCCTCATTGGTCAGGTCAGACCATAAGCTAATCACCCTTAATATCCACATTCCACCCCCACCCCCAGAAAGGAAACCTCCATAAAAAAAACTTCTCCAAAGCCAACTTCATGCTAGTCAAGTCAGAAGTTACAAACTTCATGACACCCATGCAGATGGGAACTGAAAGTTCGACTGCTGAGTCCTACACTAAGGCACTGTACAAGCACATCCACTCATGCATGAATCGTGCCATCCCAAATAGAACCAAGATGCTCTCCTCCAAAAAAAGGAAGCCAATCTGGTGGTCCCCTTCCATAAACAAACTTTACAACAAAAGGAAGAAACTGTTGCAGAAAAGAGGAAAATCCCAGGATGCAAAAATCTCCCTTACCAGCCTCAGTAAGAAGCTGAGATCCCTCATAAAATCCTCCAAAGCTAGTTAAAAAAATAAAATTGTCAAAGATTCCAAAGGCAACCACAAGGTATTCTATAACTATAAGTGGAACACAGTCAATAGAACAAACTTGTAACTAAAAACAAGAGCCTGTGATAAAACCAAATGCTTGAAATTACGGACACAATAAATTAGCGCTTTCATTCACATTTATTTTTTCGTGAACTTCTTCAGAAATGTTAAACCATCCACTCACATACAATATATACATATTAAATAAATCACATGTTCAATGATGTCATCAATTAAAAAATTCTTTAAAGATATATAAAAAAAATAATTAATGAATTTCCCTATATTAGATGTATATTCAATGAAAAATACATACTTATATTGTAAACTTAAAGAACTATACTTATGTGTACTCTCTAATATATGTATTTTTAGATACAAAAAACATTGTTAATGTTGACCCAAAATTAAAAAACACTTCATGTTAATAGACTCATTTAAACCAGGGGCAAAATCAGCTCCCAGATGCAACTGCCAAAGAGACTCTGCATTCTAGGAGAACTTTGATGTCACCCATAAAAGCCCCTGCAGAAATAAAATCTAAAACTGAGAAAGTGAATTTTTTAAAATTAGTACAAACTAGGGGATGTTTAGCCAATGCATTGTCCTTTTATAAATAAATTTTGGCTTATCACCTATAATTATATTCAAATCTTGGTTCCCTAAAAGTACCTTCCAATTGTCAACAATAATCTGTTTAACATACCACATTTCATTCGTAATTGGCAAAACAAAAGCACATGAAAAATTGTTCTCAAATTCACCAAATAGTCTATTAGTTGTATTATTATTAATATTATTATTGCTTTCCGCAGAAGATCTGGAATGACTTGTTAGTATTGGGGAAGCTTTACCTTTTCTAAGTACCAGCACTTCCTGGACAATATTTTTTATCCAAAAGGAATCATATCCCCTAACTATGAAAAAGGATGTCAGCAAATCTATCTCTTGACAAAAATTAATATCTTGCGATGTTAACCTACTAAGTCTAATCATTTGTCCCTTCACTGCTCCCCTTTTCATATGATTGGGGTGTAAACTATTCCTATGTAAGTACTGGTTAGCAAATGTTGCTTTTCTATAAATTCCACTATTAAATTCTCTAGAATTGATGTCATATGATAAATGCAAGTCTAGGAAATTTAAGTTCTTTAAGTTTACAATATAAGTATGTATTTTTCATTGAATATACATCTAATATAGGGAAATTCATTAATTATTTTTTTTATATATCTTTAAAGAATTGTTTAATTGATGACATCATTGAACATGTGATTTATTTAATATGTATATATTGTATGTGAGTGGATGGTTTAACATTTCTGAAGAAGTTCACGAAAAAATAAATGTGAATGAAAGCGCTAATTTATTGTGTCCGTAATTTCAAGCATTTGGTTTTATCACAGGCTCTTGTTTTTAGTTACAAGTTTGTTCTATTGACTGTGTTCCAGTTATAGTTATAGAATACCTTGTGGTTGCCTTTGGAATCTTTGACAATTTTACTGACAGAACCCACACTGTAAAATTAGCTGACTCCAAATCCAGCTCCAGACAAGTGACAAGTGGAGTACCTCAGGGTTCAGTCCTGGGACCTCTCTTGTTTGGCATCTACTTCTCTGAAGTACAGGCCAACACTAAGGAACCCTGGTTAACAAAGTTTGCAGATGACTGCAAACTGGGAGTCATTATTGAATCCCCAAATGATGTGGATACTCTACAAAAGGGCCTTACAGAAATAGATGCTTGCTGCCAGAGCCATGGGCTCAAGCTCAATGCCAAGAAATGTATAGTTATCCCCTTTGGGAAGAAACATGTACCCATGAATTACCACATAGGTGGCAGTACACTAAACACCAAAAGTGTGATAAGAGACTTAGGGACACAGGTGGACAGTGGTCTCACCTTCAATAACCACATCGCCACAACAGTCAGGAAATCCTTCTGTGTGGCACACCTCATCACTAAGGGCTTTTCATCCAGAAAAAAAGGAGGTCACTGTCACACTGTACTCATCCCTCATTAGACCCATTATAGAATCCAACACCCCATTTGGTATGTACTTCTCAAGACATCTGCAACAACTGGAAAGGCCTCATAAATACCTCACTAAAAGAATCACAGACTTAAAGCAGATGCCCTATGCTGACCACCTTAAAAAACTCCAGCTATATTCTGTCGCATATCGCCTACTCCGAGGTGATCTCTGCTTAACATAAAATGCCATGCCAAACCCAGAGCTGTTGGACATGCTACACTTAAAGAAATCCCAATCCCTCAGAGCCACACGCTCCAGGGATCTAAACCTTGTCATCACAATAACCAAAACATACTTGAGGGTTAGGTTCCTGACCCAGAGACTCCCCAGACTTTGGAATAGACTGCCCATACATGTCAAGCAGAGTGCCTCTTTGGCCCTCTTCAAAAGGAACCTTGATGATTGGATGGGAGAAAGGAAATTCACTGCAGGTATCATGTCAGTCATCCTGCTAGACAGGGGTCCAGGGAAATAAATAGTGTGGGAAGAAATAGCCAGGGAATTGTTATGGCTAGGCTTGTATAGGCCCTAGGGCCAATAGCCTAGTACCAACCTATGAGAGCAGGTTTCATTTGATGAGGAAACAGATTCTTTTGAGGAATCTGTGGCATTTTTCTCCCAGATTCCCTCTGCCTGTTTTACAAGGTGCCTATTGATTGCAAATTTCTTTACAAATATCCCTCAGCTGACCCTTATGTTATGTCTGTCTTTTCAGGTAAATCCTCTAAGGTTTTACCTTCTGCTAAGCTGCTCCCCTCTGATAAGGACAACAGAACTATGGAAAGTTTGAGTAAAAATGTGTATACTCCTGCTACTATGACCTTCAGGGCTGTCAATTATCAGATCTATATGTCCAGGTATATTTTGTCTCTTCTCTGTCAGGCTTTTCAGGTTATTTTAGATATTCCTGATTCTAAGGGGATGGCCAAATATGGCCCTGTCTTTGTTAGGGCCCTCTTCTCAAGTGGCTCACCATTAGATGTAGTTATGATGCAGCTGATGCCTCATCTAGAGCTGCTGCCTTTGGTTCTGTGTTGGGAGGTACTCCTGGCTTCACCTTCAGCCTCTGCCTGATGATATTAAGACCAAGCTGATGGATGCTCCTCTTGTCAATAAAAGTCTCTTTGGATCTGCAGCTTCTGGCTTTTTAAATCTCTTCAGGAAAAGAGTAAAGTTATGCAGGAATTGAAAAAAGAAGTTCTGTACTCACCATAACATTCCATGTTTGTTGGCCATCTTGCCGTTCATTCTTACAATGATGGGTTCAGAGCCAATCCTCGGCTCCGACTCGGCTGAATACTTAGCTGAAAGTCTCAAACTGGCTCATGGCAAGAAGGTATCCCACAATCCAGTGGTGTAATTCCCCAGATCTTGTTTGCTGCTACTACTGAACAACATGTACACTATATACATATCTACAAAGATATACATATATACAAGTCCATATCATACATACTGGAAGGAGAAACAAGCTGAGACAAAGAACTCCTGAAAGTAGTAAAAAATCTACCAGGTCCACAAGGAGTCTTTGGCAGGGGGAAGGAGGGAGGGTTCGTAAGAATGAACGGTGAGATGGACAACAAACATGGAATGTTATGGTGAGTACATAACTTCTTTATGTTATGTTCTCGCCTTCATTCTTACAATGATGGGACAACATTCCTAGCACCTTTACCCTGGGTGGCTCACGGGAGTACAACTTTAAGCACCATGGAACCAAAGGATGCCCTGTCCCTGGAGGCCAAAATCTACTTTGTAATGAGTGATAAAAGTATGTGGAGCACAAATATTATCCATGGGAATTCTGGCTTGAAAGGTAGCTGACGTAGCCATTGCTCTAGTGGAATGAGCCTTCACTTTGAAAGGTAAATCTTTGGGATATGAGTTATAGATGAATGTAATACAATTAGAAAGCCAATTGTAAAGAGTAGTTTTTGAAACTGAACTTCCTTTTTTGCATCAGAGAAGGATACGAATAATTGGACAGATTTTCTGAAGTCTTTGGTATTATGCAAATAGAATCTGAGTTGTCTATGCACGTCCAGTTGATGTACTTTGTACTCTGCCTTGTTTCTATGATTAGGAAAGAACACTGGAAGCTCTATAGATTGGTTTATGTTGTTTGGAGAAGAAAATTTAGGTAGAAGGGATGGGTTAGTACGTAAGGATACCCTATCCTTATGAAAGATCAAATATGGCGGTTTAATAGAAAGAGCTTGCAACTCTGACACTCTTCTAGCAGAAGTTATAGCCACTAGAAACAAGGTCTTCCAGGACAGGAACTTGAGGTCTGAAGATGAAGAAGACTGAAAAGGTGGTAAGGTGAGATGAGACAAAACAAAATTTAGATCCCAAGGAAAGAGGGGTTCCTTAACGGGAGGTCTTAATAAGGAGGCACCTTTAAAGAAGGCTCTATACAACCTGTGTGACATTAAGTTGGAAGTAGAATCACCAATGTGAAAATTTGAAATTGTAGCAAGTTGAACCCTGATGGTTGCTTCAGCTGAGCCTTGTTGGAACAGTCCGCAAAAAATTCCAGAATAGAATGAATAGGTGCAGAAAAGGGATCGATGTTCCTGTCTTGAGCCCAAAAGGAAAACCTCTTCCATTTGCTAGAATACAGCTTTCTAGTGGAAGCTTTATGCGAGGACATTAAGATATGTCCAACTGTAGAAGGAAATTGTGAAGCCTGACTAAATTGGGAAGTAGAACAGCCAAGCTGTCAATTTTAGGATGTAGAGAGAAGGATGAAGCTCCACTGATATATGAGTCAGTATATCTGGCACTGGGTCTAGAGTCCAAGGCTTCTCTTGAAGATGAGGCCAAAGGAAGGGGAACCAAACTTGAAGAGGCCAGTAAGCAGCAATAAGAATTATCCTGCTTCCCAAGTATTGTGCTTTCTGAATTACTCTGGGTATGAGAGGAAAAGGAGGAAAGGCATAAAGAAGTCCCTAGGGCCAATCTTGAGCAAGTGCATCTCTCGGGGTCTCCCCCGGAGGGGGGATTAGGATAAAGTATAAAGTAGTTGCTGCACTTGGCATTCATGGGAGTGGCAAAGAGATCACAGCAAGGCTGTCCCCATACTCGGAAAATAATTTCCACTACATTGTGATTGAGAGACCACTTTTGAGGCATTAGGATTGCTCTGCTCAGCTTGTCCGCTATCACATTGGACTTCCCCGGAATGTGCGTTGCAATTAGAAAGTGCTGGGAAAAAACTGCCCATTGCCACACTCTTAGGGCTTCTTGACAAAGGGGGTAAGATCTGGTTTCCCCCTGCTTGTTTATGTACCAAACCACAGACATTTTCTGACTGTATAGCAATTGTCCCTAGAGGATGAGAGTCTTGAAGTGCTTGCAACACAAGAAGCACTGCTGTCATCTCTAGAACATTTATATGCAAGTGAGCCTCGTGTTCTTGCCATGTACCTTGGACTGTTCTTCCCAGATAATGCCCCTCCACCCTATCTGGGAAGCATCCGTGGTCACTGTAGCTATGGGTTGATGTGGAACTAATGGTCTGCCTATTGTCACCTGAGTGGAGTGTATCCACCATCTTAAGTCGTTCTTGCAAGATTCCATTATTCTGATCAAGTGAGACATCGGATGCTCTTGAAGTGACCATTGGGAGAACAATAGCCATTGAAGGATCCTCATGTGCATTCTGGCAAGAGGGACCAGTATAATCGTGGAAGCCATTGTTCCTAGTAATTTTAGAATTATCTTTGCTTTCAATTTGGTCTTGGGAAGAAGGTGAAGTATCTGCTGTCTGAGTGCTATAACTCTTCTGTTGGAAGATGTGCTCCCATGGAGGAGGTGTCTAGATCTGTGTCAATGAATGTAATATGTTTACAGGGCAACAAGGCAGATTTTTGAAAGTTTACTGTAATGCCCAGCTTATTGCAGATGTCCAAAGTTAGATCCCTGGCTTGTAGGTGTAGATGCTTGGTGGTGGCAGATAGGAGCCAGTTGTCTAGATAGGGAAACACTCAGAATCCTAGACATCTCAGGTGAGCCGTGACTACTGCCATACATTTGGTTAACACTCTGGGGGCTGTAGTGAGACCAAAGGGCAGAGCTCTGAACTGGTAATGGCTGGCTCCCATTTTTATGTGGTAGTAAGCATCTTGAAGGTCTATCAAGCACATCCAATCATCTTTCCCTAAAAAGAGAAGTATAGACTGCAGTGTCACCATTCGGAACTTTGAATTCTTGACAGATTCGTTTAACTTGCTTAGGTCTAATAGGGGCCTCCAGTCTCCTGTTCTTTTTGGCACCAAAAATAATCTTGAGTAAGTTCCGAATCCTATTTGGTCTGTGTGGACTTCTTGGATGACTCTTTTGTGGAGCAACTTTTGAATCTGTATAGTTGCTTGTTCCCTTAGATTGGGTGGAACATCTGGGATTATTTTGGTCTGTGGAACAGGGTTGGAAAAAGGGATGGAGTATCCTCTGGATATTATGTTCAGTACCCATTTGTCTTGTGTGATATTTTGCCAGGCTTCTGGGTACATTGATAAATGTCCCCCTACTGCCTCCAGAGTAAAGCAGTCAGGCATCCTTTTAGGAGCACTGATAAGGGCGTCCGCAAAAAGAATCATGGTCACCTTGGTTTTACAGGCCCCCTCTGCCTCTAGGGTGGCATCTACTGTTATTACCTCCCCCTCTGGGGAAGGTATCACCCCACGCATCCTGGAAAACTCTCTGGGATCTTTTGAAGCACATCTTTATGCTCTTCTGGCCTTTAGGATAAGGCCTTGAAGGTACGGAAAAACGTACTCAAATGGCAGAGAGAGTTTTCCCTTCCTACTCGCACCCAGTTAGAGTGTCTTTTAATTTGGGTCCAAAGAATGAGGAACCATCAAAAGGGGCATTAGTAAAGGTAGACTTAAAGGGCTCTGCAAAATTGCACAAGTGCATCCAGGAGTGTCTCCTAAAGGAAACTCTGGAACCCGCTGCCCTGCTTGCTCCATCTGCTGTGTAGGATATGAGCCTCAAGGAGGAGATGACAATGGAATTTAAGGTGGACAGCTGGGAGGAGACCTTCTCGTTCACCCCCGTGGCTAATGAACCTTGTAGAGTATCTCCTAGCTCTTTCTGGAGATCTCTTTGTAGCCTTGTAAAATGGGATAAATAGTTCAGCAATCGCAGTGAGAAAGTCGCTTCCTATATCTGTCCATCATTCAAGAGTCTTTATTCGGAGGATGAGCAGATGAAGAAATCTCTGCAAGTTTCTTCTTGGTGGCTGCTGCATCTATGGGTACCCCCTTGGTTAGAAAATCCTTGCCCGAAGGAGTTGACAAAAATTTGTTTGGCCATCGAGGGACCAATTCCATAGTGTCAGGTGACTCCCATACCTTTCGACTAACTAGGTCCATTAGTTCATTGAAAGGTGGAGACACCCAGGAAGCTGAAAGTTGAGATCCAAAGGCCTTCAGGTACACTGACTCCGGATCAGAAGGGGTGGTGGCCTGCCAGCTGCCTCTTTGCTTGAGGATCTCTAGAATATCTGTAAATGAGATATTATCAGAGGACGACCATGGGGACCCTTCCGACTCATCGGGGTCAGTGTTAGGAGTGATGGACTCATCTGGGGAGTCAACATGCTTTCTCTTGCAGGTTCTCTTCAGAGGTGGCTCCTCAGAAGGATATTCTGGGGAGGCCTCAGAAGAGAGGGGTTCACCCATTGGGGGATCCTGAATCTCTGGATTTCTGCTGTCCTGTGGAATAGGTGGTGCCGAGACAGTAGCTGGTGCCTTAGAGGGATGGGTACTAGTATCCTTCTGTGGTGCTGAATGGGTAAACAACACACTCCTCATCAGCTCAAAGGTGGATCCCACCAGCTCAGAAGACTCTCTTGGCTCTGAGGAGACAGAGGAAGGCACCGGAACCACCGAGATCGGACCCGAGGCTGATGTGGGAGCCGAGCTAACCCGGGTCGATGCTCTGAGGGGTAGACTCAGCACCGAAGATCGGGGCCAAGAATCCCCCCTGGGGCCAACCAGGGAACCCCAGCTGCCAGACTCCCTGGATGGCATCGAAAGAGACGGAGCAGATGTCGGCTCCATGAACACTGAAGGGGGTCCCGGAACTGATGGATCCACAGTAATAGGTACAAAGCACTCTGGCTCCGAAAGACCAGCTTGGCTCAGAGAAGGAGGAGGAACAACTCTGGGTACAGTAGGATCCGAGACCAAATGGGTAGGAGCCAAGAACAATTTAGTCAGCACCAGTGACTTCAGGAGTCTGTGCACCACCCGTTCCATGTCATCATCTGATAAGCTCCTGGTGGACCTGGAAGACAGGGATGGAGAGCAAGACCTATAAAGGATTGGGGATCTCAACATCAGAGAAACCAGCAAAGTGTCCATGGACCAGCTCTGAGTGGAGGTATCTTGCAGCTCCAAAGACTTTGGAGCCGAAGTACCAGGCCTGTCAACCAAAATGACCTCCGATGGCTCCAAGGACTGTGGAGCTGAGGAAGTAGTGGCCATGGAAATTTTTGGAAGTTTGACTGGCAGCTCTGACTGAGCTGAGGTTGTGGGTGAATGTCTTTTCTAAGATTTATCCTTTTTAGAGGAAGGAGACAAAGAAGAGGAAGAAGAACTATGGATGGCTTTCTCAAAGAAGGCTTTAAGAGCCCTTTCAGAATCAACTTGTTTCTGCTTTCCTGAAGTACTCTAGCGCTAAAAGAATGACAAAAGGTGCAGTCTTCCTGGAGATGAATGGCATCAAGGCAATAAATACATAATGAATAGAATTGTTGCAAAACTAAATAAACTAAATGTCCATCTTACTAGTTTGAGTTGGCTGTTGGCATTTAGGATGTTTAGACCAATGTCAGGAGCCGAGGCTGATTTCTCCTGGAGTGCACAGCAGGCCTTGTTACTTCACCTTCATTTAGTTTTGCAACAATTCTATTCATTTTGTATTATTTATATTTTGGTGCTGATTTTCCTGTGGACTGGATTGGGACTTCTGAATTGCTGCTTGGAAGTCGTAAGGATGTTTGTTGGGGTTGAGTGTTACATCATGGCCATTTCAAAATGTCAGCACAGAAGTTGGGCTGAAAACTAGCAGTCTATAGTGGCTGTTATTTAACGGATTCGCATCATGGTTGGAAGGGTGTAGTATAACATCCAAACAATTAATGTATGTGCTTTATCTGACTTTCTGATTTCGGACTGTTATTTTGAAGTTAGAAGAATTTATGTTGGGGTAAAGAAACACATTGAGGCCATCTTAAATGTCCGTGCATAAGTGGGACTGTAAATCAACAATTTATGGTGGTTGTCGTTCAACGAATGTACTTTTTGGTCAAAAGGGTGCAATATAACTCTTAAAACGATTTATGTATGTGCTTTTTTCAACTTTGATCATCTGCTTCTTGACTGACTATCGTTTCTTATACGCCGCCCAGTTTGATCCACATGTTCGATGCTCTTCTGGGATACAGTTCCATTATAGGAGGTGTTTTTAGAATATTTTAACAAGGGAATGACACGTAATGAAGAATACACACATTTTGGGACATTAACATTGTTATGGACCCATGACTGGAACTTTGAAATGTCATTTTATGTTATCTCTTTTCAGGGCATATTATTGTGAATACTATGTATAAAACTGTTGGATTGAATTATTGTGATTTCTAGAAGGGATGTATGTAACTGTTGGTTGTTTTTTGTAAACCATTATACTATTCAATGACAAGCATTTTAAAAATATTTGTTGGGGTTGAGTGCCACATTACGGCTGTTTCCAAATGTCTGTACAGAAGTTGGGTTTAAAATTAGCAGTATACAGTGGTTGGTATTTAGCGCATTTGTTTTATGGTTGGAAGGGTGCAGTATAACATCCAAATGATTTATGTATGTGCTTTATCTGAATTTCTGGCTTTTGGACTGTTATTTTGAAGATGGAATAATTCATGTGGGGGTAGAGAGACACATTGCGGCCATTTTAAATGTTTGTGCATTAGTAGGATTATAAATCAACAGTTTATGGTGGTCATCATTCAGCGGATAAGCTTTTTGATCGAAAGGGTGCAACATAATTCTTAAACGATATATGTATGTGCTTTTTCTAATTTTTTACAAGTTTTTTTGGTGATCTGCTTTTTGATTAATTATCATTTCTACATAAGTCACCCAGTTCGATCTACATGATCAATGCTCTTTTGGGATACAGTTCCATTATAGGTGGGGTTTTTCAACAAGGGTTGACAGCAATGAAGAATATACACATTTTTGGATACTAACATTTTTATGGATCCATGAATGGAACTTTGTAATGTCATTTTGTATGGTATCTCTTTTCAGGGCATATTATTGTGAGTATTATATGGGATGTATGAAACTATTGGATTGAATTATTGTGATTATTAGAAGGGATGTATGTAATTGTTGGATGGCTTTTGCAAACCATTATACCATTTGCCATTGATTCAGACATTTTGTAAAGGAGCCACTGCTCTGGTTAACTGCCCCTTAAATGGTTTATTGGTTGAGATTATTAAGGGTATGTTCCTGTTTCTACCTGAAGGGAAATATGAAACCATCGGATTGTAGTAAACTGTTACACCTCTTAATGACAAGCATTTTGGAAATTATAGTGCAAATTTTCTAAGTTGCATGTATTCAGTGGATGCCTTAACCAACTTTGATTGATACATTGGGAAATAACAAAAGTTTATAGTTGGGAGTAGACCAATGCGAATAGAATTATTGCTCTTGATTCCTATTTTGTATGTACCTAGTCTATTATTCAATTAATTGCCACATTTGGAAGTAGTAGTGTTTAATTGTACAGTGTGCCAGGGATTTGGATTCCTTGTAAATGGACAATTTCTAAAGGGGTTATTGTTAATGTACAAAGTTTTATACAGTGAAGAATATATAGGTTATGATATATGGTTACATATTATATGTGTTCTGGACACAAATTCAGCTTGTCTACAAAAAGCAAAATATCTCACTGTGTGATGTTTGTAAATGTACAGCTGCCTTTTGAATGTTTGATTATATGTGGATATACCCTAACTGGGCTTTAACAAAAGTGGACTGTAGCCATATTATTTGGAATTATTAATGTACCTATAGGTATGTTTACATTTTTGCTTTGGACAATTTGGGATAATGTTATACTAGGTATGTTTATGCAGAGTCAATTATATGGAGGAAGTATACATACTCCCTGAAACTATTGCTCCAAAATTTTTTTCAGGACTTTATTGGGCCTTTTGCACCTTGTCTGTTCAGTCACCACTGTCAGCTGTTTTTTGAGCAACATATAGTTTAAGTGAACTTTGAAGTGAATCCCTGGACCTTTGCTGGGTGGTTGGTGTGTGGCTGGTTCCTCAGTTTCCTTCCCTGGTTGTGCCTTTATTTGGACCATCTGTGTTCTGAGTAGCCTTTCTGATCATTGTTGTGCAAGTTAGGGGCATATTGTCATGGATTTGAACAACATACTCTTGGGCCTTTGTGCTGACCAGGATGACATTAGAGTGTTCGGTCTGAGTTCTAATAGTGATGGCACAACTGAAGTAGGCAAGGTTGATCCAGTTGACGGCTGTAACTTGCTCTTCAGCAAATTAGGCAAAAATATGAAGACCTTACGCACAAATATTTGGCATCTAAAATTGTTCAAGGCTTACCAAAACAGAAATATTACACCAAGGGGGCTGAGGGTTAAAATTCAGCCTTTGGTGGGTAAACCTGATGATATTTTGATTAGAGAGTGGAATATGGCACAACAAAAGGCATCTATGGCCTTTGTTAACATATTGACTTCCTATTATGAAAGGATTGTGGAACAGAATATGAATGATGTTAAAAGATTGTGTGAGGAAGTGAAGGATTTTGAAGGCCAGTCACCATACACCGACAACTTGAGCAAACTCTCTAGGGAGCTTTATTCATTTGAAAACAAAACAAAAGAAAAGAAGTTGCGCAAATTTAACAGGGATGTGGAGGACTATGACAAGGGCAGGCCTTCTGAATCCCAGAAGAGCATTAGGTTTACAGAGGGTAATCAATATGGGTCACATACCTGTAGAAAAAGACCTCGCTCTATTCTCAAAAAAACAGGTCATGGTTTTAGCACTTCAGGAGAGGAATCCTCGGCTACTGAC
Source organism: Protopterus annectens (assembly GCF_019279795.1). Taxonomy (NCBI): domain Eukaryota; kingdom Metazoa; phylum Chordata; order Ceratodontiformes; family Protopteridae; genus Protopterus; species Protopterus annectens. Next base: position 242,305,406 of record NC_056743.1, read on the forward strand.
AATGATAGCATTTATGTCAGTGATTCTCCAGAATCTAAGAAGGGGCAGGTTCAGGATCACCCTTTAGGGGTAGGACACACAGGTGGGATGCAAGCACAAGGGTAGACACTATAGAAAATCTGTTACAATCAATGGTGAAATAACTACTGAGTATTCCAATGTACACAATATTTCAAAGCATACATTGTCTTCTGATGAGACTCAACTTCTCAATAAAGGGTTGAACTACATTCCTGGCTTTTTCATTGATGAAAATTATTTGATTAATGACATTACAGATTTTTGTAGAAAACTGAATTTGAAATTATTTTTTGGTACACAAGATGCACCTCAAAGATCTACTGAATTTCATTTTCACAAATCCAGTTTCGCTCCTCCTATGAATAAACATGTGTCCATCTTTCAACAAGCAGTTCTGAAGGATATACATTTTAAGTTGTGTCCTTTTCAGGTATTGAGACATAATTTTGTCCAAAGGGGAACAACATGCACTTAAGGAACTCCAGGGAAACACTGAGATTACCATCCTATCAGCTGATAAGAGTGGGGCAGTAGTAGTCATGGATTTCAGTTATTACTGGGCTGAGGGAAATAGACAACTCACTAACCCTCAGCACTACATGAACATGCCTATTGATCCCACCCCTAATTTTAAGAAAGAAATTGATGAATTTTTGGAAAAAGCGGTGGATGAAGGTATCATCAGTGAACGAGTTAGACAACATCTTACTGTAAGGGAGCCTGGTAAGCAATACCTATACCTTCTGCCCAAAATTCACAAAGATCTTAATAAACCCCCTGGGAAGACCGATTGTGTCGGGTATAGGTTCTCTTACTGAGCCTCTGTCTATGTTCTTGACTCAGTATTTACAGCCATTATTGCAACATGTTAGAGCTAGAATTAAAGATACAACTGAATTCCTACAGATAGTGTCTGATTCCCAGTTAGTGCCCAATTGGCTGATGTGCACTTTAGATGTCAAGTCACGTCATACCAGTACTCCTCACTGGGCAGGCTTGCAAGCCTTGGAGTGCTGGCTTAACAGGGTAGAACTTTATACTCCAGGATTCAATACACTGCTTGTATGCTTGATGGAACACGTCCTAACCAAAAATGTCTTCTATTTCAAGGGTGAGTGTTATTGGCAAACCCAAGGTACAGCTATGGGGGCATCTTTTATCCCTATTTATGCTGATATGTTCATGGGTTATATAGAAGAACAGATCATTTACAATGATGACCATAACATTTTTTTGCCGGAAAATGACATATGGTTAAGATTTCTGCATGATTGTTGGCTAGTCTGGCGGGGAGACATTGACTATCTTATGGAATTTGTGCAATATAGTAATGAAAACAAGTGGGGTATGGAATTCATTTTAATGTACAGTAGGGAGGAAATTAATTTCCTTGATGTTAGGATTTTGCGTCTTTCAGATCATACATTACGCACCTCAGTATACAGAAAATACCCACAATATAAAAATCTGTTGTATGCGTCTAGCCTACATCCTAGGCACACTATCCGGAATATCCCAAAGTCTCAATTTCTGAGGATCAGAAGAATTTGTTCTTCTGAAGAAGACTTTCATACCTCTAAACAGGATCTTACCAACAGATTTTTTGACAGGGGATATAGAGGGAGTGATGTTATTGGAGCTAGCAATTGGGCTACTAACCAACAGAGATCTGAACTGTTGCAATATAGACATAAAGAGCATAGACAGGGGTCAGATACTATACGAATGGTAACATATGGCAGGAATGTGGTTTTTATTGAAAAATGTAATTTATAAACATTGGAATATTCTTACATCCAGTGAAGAACTGGGCTCCATTTTACCTGAGAGGTGTCAATTTTATTTTCAAAAAGGAAAAACCCTGGGTTCTCACTTTGCCCATTTCAAGAAGATCCATGGGGGGATCAGGAAGGACAACAACTTACAATTACAGGAGATAGGCTTTTAGGCTCATATCCGTGTGGACATTGTGTATTTTGTAAACACATGCTTAAGACTAAACAATTTGCAAGTAACAACACAAGCCTATTTTTTTGATATATGTTTTTTTGCTAATTGTGGGTCGGACTAGGTGGTCTATTTGGTCAGCTGCACTTGCTCTGCCTTTTATGTGGGGCAGACGTTGAGATCTTTGCATTGTCACATGTCTGAACATCTAAGTGACATACGAAATCAAAGAATCACAAATCCCCTATACAGACATTCCCACGTACACACTACAGCTAGGTATACTTTTGCAGTAATTGATAAGGTCATAGGCAATAGAGCCTTTAAAACAGGATGGCACTCTATTTTGAATCAAAAAGAAAGGAAATGGATTATTAAATTAGGGGGATTACTCTCACCTGGTTTGAATGACAAAATGTGATGTATTCATTTATCTTTCTTTTTGCATTTTCAAAGTTTTTTGCACTAATTATGGTGGAGGTAATGTCAGAGGAAATGATGGGACACTGTGTGTGTTTTAAATCATTCAATATGTTTATGGATATCACTGATGAAGGCTATTTGTCAAAACTGGTCTGGAATGTGATATTATTAAAGTACTATTTTGGTCCTTATGGTGCTGGCTTTCTTTATTGAGTATCTGTGAAAACCCCAAATGCGACAGCAACAAGAACAACCAGAAACTTTTTTTTACCTTAGACTAATGAAGCTAATGAATCTACACCAACAGATACTACAGGACAAACACAACGAACGACAACCAGGGGAAGAAAAACAGAACCTCTAAACGGTTCTATTTTCTGGACAAGACAATAATACACTACAAGCCCTCTAACTTAAACGGGCAAATAGCTCTCTAAATTAAATGAGCTATAAAGAAACTATCAGACAAACAACAACCACTACAAGGGATACCAAAAGTGCCTACAAAGCGATTGCAAAAGCCATGCTAAAGGGGAAAAAATTATCACTACCTAACAGAGAGCAGCAAGAAGGCACAAGTTAAATATAATATATATTAGCTATATATAAGCAAATATAACAATTTTAGAAAAAGATAATAGAAAAAATTAACACAACTTAGCCATGGCCAAGATGAGCGCATCCAACCTCGTAAAGCGGCAAACTGGAGCTGAGGAATTACACCACTGCATTGTGGGATACCTTCTTGCCACGAGCCAGTTTGAGACTTTCAGCTAAGTATGCGGCCGAGTCGGAGCCGTGCATCGGCTCCGAACCCATCATTGTAAGAATGAAGGCGAGATAGGACAACATAACATCATATTTTTGTTTCCCCGTTCTCAAATTTCAGAGAAATTACTCTACCAAGTCTTCCTTTGTACGTAGACAGTCTTGTCCTTCTCCCAAGGATAAAAAGAGTGCTAGAAGGGCTCCTTCTCCTAAGTCTACTCAAACTCCTACAGCTCAGAAACCTCTTTTTCCAGACAAGCTAAGTTCTGTATGACTATCTTCTTTCCCTGTTCCTTCCAGACTGGTTACAGATCACTCAGGATTCTTGGGTTCTTTCCATCATTCGTCAGAGGTATTACATGGTTTGGAAATCCCTCCCCCATTTTTGGGCATACCTAAGTCTCCTTAGGAAGAGCTCCTCTTTTTTTTTTTCTCAATGTTCTTCAGAGCCTTTTTGTCTCAAGTTACCATCCAGGCAGTTTCAACTTCAAAAGGGTAAGGGATTTTTTTAAACAAGAAACATCTTTATTAAATGATCACATATGAATTAGGCAATCACACATTTACATAAATGAAAACAAACCATACTGACATAATTTTAGTTGCAAACATTATACATCACAAACCATATTGACATAATTTTAGTTGCAAACATTATAATCAGTTATAATCTATCCAGTCATTGTCAGTCAAACATTAAATAACTCATAAAATAAAAAAAGTACTGGCCAGGAAAGACTCAATAAAATCACAAGTTTATTTGCCAAGTCACAAAAAAAGCCTTAAGAGCTTTCGTCCTATAAAATTAGGACTTCATCAGAATGCCTTACAAATGGAAATCACTTTCCTTAAATAATACAGCAAATCCAACCATTGGTTGACAATTTAAAACACTTAAAGAGACAGTACACATAAAAAATCCACAAGCAGCTTGTCCAAAAGGCCATATAAAAAACCCTACTAATTAAAAAAAACACATGAATACTAACAGTCTGAAATAAAAACAATATTTAAAAATAGTTAATAAACCTTTTTGTTAAAATCTAATTATATCACTTCTAAAAATTTCAATAAAAAAGGTTGAAGGGAAAATGTATCATTAATACCTGGGGGGGTGCATTTAATGTAATCTGCCATATGGCTTCCCTTACCTCTAACTTATTTTTATGTCACCCCCCCAGATCAATTTGCACTTGTCCCAAGATGCCAAAGCTAAACATTTTACATTGAGGGCAGTTTTTCGAATACTTAAAAAGAACGTTATTATCATTCTGAACCCTTATACTGTGCAGATGCTCATAAACTCTTTTCCTTAGACACCTTTCTATTTTTCTGGCATAAAATACCAGACAGCTATCACATAGGGCTAAATACACCACATTCTTAGATTAGCAGTTAACCCTAGTAAAATAGATAACTGAGTTACTACCATTTTGCAGTGTCAAAACCCCAGTTTCCAGAATGTGTGAACATTGCGGGCATGATCCACATCTACGTGTACCCACAGTATGTAGGGTACCATCCCTTAGTCTATCCCCTACTTCAAAAATACCTTTCAAATTGGAACCGGTCTTAAAAACAAAAGTTGGGCTACCCTCACTAGTTCACATAGTTGTGGGTTGCCCCTAATAAGGTTCCAGTTCTTTGTAACCAGGTCTTTAATGGTCTTGGAATATGGTCCATATTGGATCACCAATGCTCTCTCATAATTCTCATTTACATCCTCCTTTGATGTTATGAGGGTGCCACTCCCCAAGAGGGGTTGGTATCTAAGCCCCCATTGTTTCTTAACATAACAGTTAAATATAAGGATAAAAATGTAGATAGTATAGTGGTTAAACTAGGTAGAGGAAGAGATGGAGAAACTACGATGGGTAGTGGTTGGAATAGGATAGAAGAAGATGAAATTCAGGTACAAAGACAGGTCCAAGTGGTAGTTAGGTAGAGTTTTAGATTGTACAGAAATGTTTTATGTCTATTCTCATATCTAAGTTCTGGAGCAATGGAACTCTACACCTTGGTTACATAAACAGAGTATAAAGAGTCTCCAAAGTGGTTGTTTGATTTGATGTCTTCTAGAAGGTTTGTGGTCTGAAATCTTAGGTCTCTGTGAGGCATATTACTTTGGAAGCAAATTACAGGTGGGTGGGCATCTGCTGGACTCATAAAATTGTTTTGTCCAGTTTTTAACTGGTTTAATATTAAAAGGTATTTTATCTCTAGTCAAGTAATCTTATGAATTGCTTTGCAATGATGAGTTCTGTTGTGGACATTAGTAATATATTTTACAATTTTATTGCATGTCTGTTCTAGCTTATGTAGGTGAGTTTTTGAAACATTAGCAAGGATACAGTATGCATATAGTAGTGTAGGTAGAAAGAGTTTGGATTGTATTTAGTTTTGCTGTTTCAGTTAGTTAGGGTTTCGATTTATATAACATATACACATTTTTTTTTGGAGGTTAGAAAGTCAATGTTTCTTGAAGGATATTTTATGATGTATGAATATACCTTAAAATTTGGCCTGGAAGACTTTTCAACTGATGTGCCATTTTGTGAAGTAATTGAGACTTCACCAGGGCCAAATACAAGTAGTTTAGTTTGTCTGACATTTGAGTCCTTAAGCCAATATTGTAGGTTCAGAATGTTAAGCTGTACGGAACATTGCAAATGACTGAGGGAGGTAGCGGTGCATATAACAGTGTAGTCGTCAGCATAGTGTGCTAATGTGGCATCATGAATCTAAGGTACTGAAGAGAACTGGTCCGAGTACTGAGCCTTGTAGAAGGCCAATATTATTGGGTAGAAAAATACAAACTGCTTAGGACCATTTTACTGCTTGTTGCTGATTAGTCAAATAACTTTTGAACCACTCTACTGTGTTGTGTGCCAGATCCATAGCTTTTGTAAAAGGACAGAGTGACAGATGGTATTAAAGGTCTTATATAAATAGCAGTAGTGTAAAGACCCTTGTTTTTGCTATGGTTAATAGTATTTAAGGATAAAAAAGCAATTTCAGTGCTGAACCCAGGCCAATAACTATATTATGTAGGTGCTTCTTTTGTAAACAATGTTCAGGTATTTTAGAGAAGGAGAACAGTGTAGCAATAAGTCTGAAATTACTGAAGAGAAATGTTTATTCCTTCTTTATGAGGAGGTATTATATAACACTTCTTCCACAGGAGTGGAACATAAGAGTCACTTATGGACATATTTATTAGTAGGTCAGGCTATTGTACAAACTGTAATTTACAAACATTCAAATGGAAGAAGGTCAGGAGCTAGTGAAATAGGTTTTAGCTTTTGCATTCATTTTTTTATTTGAGTGACAGTTGCTGAAGGTTCAGTGTAAGAAGCCAATCTTGTGAAGAATTGCTGCTTGATGTGAAGTCACTGTTTTGCATAAAAGAGATGGCTACGTCTGCGAAGTACTTGCTGAAATTGGCAGCAATGTTACCATCAATTTCACTGTGGTTGTATTTTTTTATTTTTTTGCCAGGGCATAATAACTTTGTTAATGTTTGCCCATTATTGCTTGGGATTATTTTGATGCTGGAGGATATGATGGTTAAAGAAAATTTGTTTGCTTTTCCTAGAGGTATATTTATCCTGGTTTCAAAGTGTGCTGTACTTGACTTTACTTTCTTAATTTCTGTTGACATCCAAGAGGCAATAGTGTACATAACCTTCTTCTTAAATATGGATGCAATAAACTTGAGGATAGTTAGGACAGTGTGGTTAAACTCGTTGACAGCCTCATCTCATCTGGGGCTAGGAATTTCAGAGGTATCTTTTGCATTGTTCTAGTAACTTATTAAAAGTGCTCTTATTGAAGAACCTTTTGGCTCACAGCCATATGAACATGATATTTTATTGTTGGTTCTCTGTTGTGCCCAGATTACAAAGGTTGAATGATGGTCACTGAGGGAGTTTGGGAAGACACCTGTGGAAATAATGTGTACTTTAAGTTGTTAGTATCCAAGCAATAATGCTTTTCTTGCCACTCCTTTTGTCTAGTCTGGTAGTGTTAGTTGTGAAACCAAAGATTTAGGGGAAGAATGTGTGTGTTGTTATTAGCCCAATTAATGTTTATATCACCCGATATGTTTTTTAGAAATTCCGGATAAAAATATATTGAAGAGTAGAAGCATTTTTATTGTTTTGGTGTGGCTAAATGTCCAAACTGCTAAATATAACAACACATTCCGATGGCACAGGAGGGTACGTCTGGGCAAATCTGAGTAGAAAAAGAATGCCAAGGTAAAAAGATAGTTTTGTTTACTGTAGCAAAATAATAGTTATTTAAAACAAAGTGTGGCCAAAGCAACATAGGCATTGTGTTGTGAGTGTTATAATGAATTATATCACAATAAGCTAAAAGGCACAATATTTAATAACAAAAGCATTGTGTTGTGACTGCAATATCTGCAATGTGCCTCAAACACAATGTATTAGTCTTGTTTAGGGACATTTTCCTTTAGCTTAACCAAACAGATTATCAGTTTACAAAAGCTCTTTTGTTCAACAAATGGCTAAGGGATATTTGTGTAACACAAAATATGATAGTTGTGTCAAGATGGGATTGTTACATCATCCTGAACTATTTACCCTGATGGTCTCCAGTGGAACTATTCTGAGGGTAAACAGTTTACAAAACATCTTTTAACCATTGCAAGGCATTTCAGGCCTATCAGTAATAATACGGTATCAATAGAAAACCAAAGGGAGCTAATAAGCTTCTAAAGATTTATTTAGTCAAACCATGTTCTTAATCATTTACACAGCTTCAAAGTTCAAGTCATAACTGAAACCTGATAGTATGACAGCATTAATATCTCTCTATACAGTTTTCGTACCAAGCAAATGGAGAACCGCTACAGTCATTCCCGGCACACGGAAAGACCTTTCACAGACCCAGGCAATTGCAGACCCATAAGTCTGAGCAGCCTCATGGAAAGACTTATGGAAATAATAAATGACATAGGGAACCTCTAAACACTGGACCTGTCTCAGTTTGGATTCATCAAGGGCAAGTCATGGTTACTCAATCTGGTGTATTTTTTCAAAAGATCACTAAAGCAACAGAAGAAGGCAAAACAGTAGACACTGCATTCCTCAATCTAGCCAAAGCTTTTAACACAGTTCCCCATTCAGACATAATAGAAAAGCTAAATAACTTGGAAATAAACCCTGATGTCACCCGTTGGATTGCCAACTGGCTCACAGATAGGACACTGGAAATCAAACTAGGGAAATTTGCATCCACAAACAGACCAGTTACCAGTGGAGTCCTCTAGGGCTCTGTGCTCTGACCTCTCCTGTTTGGCATCTACTTATCTGAAGTTAAAGCCAATACCCAAGGGCTCTCTCTGACTAAGTTTATAGATGACTACAAGCTAGAAGCAGTCACTGAATCCCCAAATGACTTAGCCATCCTGGAAGAAGATTTGTCTCAAATAAATAACTGGTGCCAAAATCAGTGACTGAAACTAAATGCCAAAAATGCATTGTTGTATCCTTTCGGAAGTAATCAATCACAGGAAGCTACCAAACTGACAATACACCTTTAACAGTTGACCCAGTTGTTCAGAATTTCATAACTCATTTGGACAGTGACCTAACTTTCTTACAACAATGGACACAAGTTGGTTAAAAGCCCTTCTATCTTGCTCAGCTTATAAACAAAAGGAATGTGTCTAGACCTAGGGATGCCATTGTCTATCTTGGCCCAGCCCTCATTAGACTAGTCATTAAGTATAATGCCCCCTATAGCATGTATCTGTCTAAACACATGCTACAACTGGAATGACCACAGAGATGCCTTAGTAAAAGGATACAAGACCTAAACAACATGTCTTACATTGAACAACTCAAAGTCCTGTCACTATACTCAGATTTCTGCAGACTGCTAAGAGGTGTCCTGTGTCTAGCATACAAGGTATCCTCTGACCGTCTACTAAAAGGCGATCTCTGCTTGACTTACAAAGCCATGTCTGACCCAGCTCTGTTAGAAATGCTACATCTAAAGAAATCCCAATCCCTCCACACCACACGCTCCAGAGACCTCAACCTCATAACTACAATCAACAGAACATGCTGGAGAGACAGGTTCATAACCCAGAGACTGCCCATGCTCTTGAATAGACTTCCCATACATGTCAAGCACAGCACCTCACTGGCCCTCTTCAAGAGAAATCTTGATGAGTGGATGGGAAATAGAAAATTCACCCCGGAGAGCACTCCAGTGGCTCTACTTGATACAGGCACTGGGAACTAACATCGGGCAGCATGATGCCAGGGTACTTCTATGGGCTAGGCTTGTAAAGGCTTCAAGGCCATTAGCCTAGTGCACACCTATGAACCTATGAACTCTGGTCCGCTAATGATTGGCAGTAGATTTTTTTACGAAATGCGGAGGTGCCAGCTCGACGCCCAACCTTCAACAAAGGCACTCCCATTTATGCATGCATGTCTTTCGAATGCTACCCAACCACGGGGAGAACATGCAGAGTCCACACAGTAGGCACTCCCAAGCCAAGCCGAGAATCGAACGGGAGAACCTCTTGCTGTGAGGTAACAACGCTACCGCCGTACCACTGTGGCATTCTACTCAGTATCAAATTGTATTAGTCAAAAATTAATAATTAAAAAATTGTCAGAATATATATCAACAGACCACTTGAATTATGTCAGCTACCATCACTACTAGGCATGACACCATTTCTACAAATAAGAATGTCTAGAAGATATTGTCATCCATACAAGAATTTATTTACTTTACATTTGTTTACTGGGAAAGTCCGACTGGACACAGGTCCTTTTTCAGTGGAGGCCCAGGGAGAAATGCTCCAATACAGAGAGTAAGTGTAGTATCATGTGTATGTTGGACAGCTGTAGACCATACATGGTAGAGTGGCCAGTTCACTGTCTCTGGCCATAAACACAGAAACTGCCTCTGCCAGGAGTAGCACTGGAACCACTACGACCAAGGTCAGATGCGGTGCTATTAGCTGATGGTGACTGCTGTCTGCTGGGGCCGTGTCACCTATGAGACTGCCCAGGACCACGTGCCCATGGCCTGCCACATTGTGGTGTGGACAGCACACTACCTTCTGTAGCGCTGGAGGTACTGCCACTACGGGAGCGTGACAGTTCACAGCCACGTGGACTCTCAGCAGATGGTGTTGGCGACCTACATCCATGTGTCCGACATCCAACTCCAACCAGATATTCCAGCACAGACAATGTGCAGTCCAAGACAGACACTGTCTCAGCCCACCATCTGTCCACTGCATCAGTGAAATAATCCAGGGTGTCCCCAGTATGGTGGAGGCACTCACAGATGTCAGACTGTGCTGCATCCATAACCCTAAGCATCCATCTGGTGTTATGTTCAGAACATGCCTGTGCCTCCATGATGGCCCGAAACATGTGCTGAGTGACCTGTGATGTGACACCTGCAACAGGTGGTGGATAGACAGCAGTCCTCCTATGAGCACACTGTCAGTCTGCTTGTGTGGGACCTCGCCAGCTCTCTGACTATGGTCAGTGTCTACACTCACTGACGTCATAGTTATCACACTGTCCTGTTCAATGTCACCACCTTCTGACTGTCCAATATCTGTGTCCTCTGGGGACGGGGTATGTGTGGGCATATTGACTCTGTGAGGTAACAATAGGGGCAGAAGAGGGATGTTAACCTCTGGGACAGATTCAGCCCCTGACAACACCACCTGTGCCTCACCATGCCACCATCATCATAAGAGTCCGATGAGACACTGACATCATGTTGTGAGGTGGACAGATTCCACCCCAATTCACCTGTGAGAAGCAAGACAAAAGCAGTACATTACTACCTGCACTATTATGTATGGTAATCCACACAGACTCATACAGATGAGGATCTACAACTGCATTACCAGTCCCACATCTTCTCACATCCGCTCCCATGCACAACAGCCAATCTCACAACAACATACATAGACAAGTCAAGCCCTTTATAACATGCACTTCAGCTACATCCAGTTAAAGTTGCCAGTACAATACACCTGTAAGGCATGCAATATGACACTATACGTGATAGAACTACACATAAAACCCAGTACACCTATCTTGAGAATGATATGCCAGTACTAGTGTCACTGCCTCAGGTATGTACCATCTCCCTTTTGTGCTTGAACAGGCATCTAGGAGGAATTGCTTCATGTATACCAGGCTGCGTAGTCACTCACAAGTATAAGGGCAAACATGTTAATGTTTGTTCAAATACACACCTGTAATTACCCAGTCTATGAATTGTAGTTAACTGTTCCAGAATGGAACATACAAATATTCTACTCTGGCTAAACACAACAGTTGTAAATAGGGCAATATGGCAGCCCTTAACTTTCATAGGGTATATATGATCCATAAAACAACAGTATCACACTTACCATGTACAGGACCACGGACTTGGGCCACACCTGATGGACCTATGAAAAGGTGAGGGAGAGGTATTGTCAGCACCACCAAATGTTGCAGCACTATAAGGTAATATGTGCATATATCCCCATGTACAGTAGCTACTGTGGTAATGGCTATATTGCTGACATTCTGAGTATGTGTGCACAACTAAGCATAAACTCCAACCCCTCCACCAATGCAGATAGATATGACACACATGTACTGGTATGTACAGCCTGCCACAATGACTGATACTGTATTACACTGGCGAACACAGTAAGCTTACCTGGACACTCCTCTGCTGTGCACATTGTGGCACACACCTCCACGATGAATGGTGTGATGGATGCCTGGGAGCTGTCGGGTGTTCCTTGGTCCATCAGGAATTCTTCTGTAGATGAGAGTGGTTGTTCCAGTGCAGGCCCTCCACCAGTGGCTGCACGATCCCTGGCAACAGCAGCCCTTTGTCGTGCAGCATTCACCATGTCTGTCGCCTGGTGTCGGACCTGCTCATAAGTCCTGTCCTGTTGGCCAATCTGATTGATATCCCACACAAGGTCTGCCCACAATGCTGCCCATTCTGACCGATTATGCCTCCCCCTGGACAATAAGATCTGATGGTGCTGTCTCAGTCCATCCAGTATTATGTCATTCTCCACATGTGAGAAAGGGGATGTCTTCTGTGGTACATGGTTCCTGAAAGACAACAAAAGGGGAACACATTACAGGACCAGATACATGGACGTCCACTATGTACAGATCCAGCACACCCATAATGGACTGCACTATCCACTGCTCCCTCATTTGTCATACTCCACAGTCTGGAAACACACTACGTGTGTGGATACCACCAATATAGTAGCAATACTAGGGTATGTCCCTGTGTGCCGTGACAGATTCTGCTGTATGTTCCTACACCCAGCACTGCAGTCTACTGTGGTGTGTCCCCTATGGGCAAATTCCCACTAATATGTCATACAGCCACTTCCAGACATATAGCAGTGTGCTATTACAACAAATATATGGGGACAGTCCAGCAACACCAGTGTGCCACAATGACAAAAAACAATGCAAACCTGCTGTGGTATATGTTCCCTGTAGCCATCATACCTTTCAACTATACAGATGTTTGCAGAATGCAAAGATGTTTGTTTCAGAGTTTTGGCCATTTTCACACAAACTTGTGTATTTGTGACAAATGGCTGGCCAATCATTGATGGTTGATGTCAGAAAATAAAGACTGACATCTGAGTTTCACATGTCATACCCTTCAGAACACAGTTATGCTACAGTAACATCTGTTATTCTATTCACATTCTTACTTTGTATGAGCAATATTTAAACACTGTCGCTGAGTTTGGGCCTTTGCCCCTCATTAATTATGGCTTTGTCCTGATTTCTTGCTGTAAAAGGTTGACAGGTATGTTAGGCATAGCTCTCAACCAAACAGGGACAAATGTCAACAGAAACAGGGACTTAGCCAGAGTACATCAGGGACATTCAAAAACTATTTACGCCAGGCAGTGACAGAATGAGAGGAGGTGAATTACAATACATCATTTGATGTTACAAGAGTGTACACCCTTATTGTCACTATGAATTATGTATAATCCACCATCTTTCCTACAACAGCCAACCATTGCAGGAGGGATTGACAGGGACAGAGCTAAGATGTGATTGAAAATCAGGGACAGTTGAGAAGCATGCCTGTAGATGTAAGACAGCAGAGTATCAATGACATGTCATCACCATAAATCTATGACAGGCTTACTGTTGTAATCCCTATTCCCCATAGCTTCATCCTCCCATCTGCATCCTGGTGCATGGAGAACTCTGTTGCATACCTGGTGGAGTGCAGTACTCCTTTGTTGAACTTTGCTTGTGGTTATCTTTTGGAAATACACTCTATGTGTGAGTTAAGTCTCATACAGACCTGTTCCCCGTAACCAGTTGTTTGCCTTTTTAAGGTACTGCTCATTAGCAGGTAATTGCCTCTGCACAAATCTGTGGCTCAGAATTGCTAATTGCAGCCAAAACAGCTGAATTGCACTATAATTAACCAAAGATATGCCACTACAGTGCAATATATAAGGCCTTTATGTAGACCTTGGCCCATTTCTTAGTCGTTTTATGGACATTACTGAAGTGTGAAGACTATAGCATCACAGATGGTAGGTACCATAACTGTCAACTGTAGAGATTTATGAAGTATGTCCACAGATTCACCAAACATTGGAAACCATCCCGAAAGCAGCTCATCATCATGGTTTGTGACAAGGAGCCCAACCATGACCCTGGACTCCATAATGCCCCAAAGCTGCGCCCAAAAGCTCACACCATCACCAACACCACCAACCATAGTATACCGTCAGTGACAGATCTCCAATGGATTCTGCTGTATTCCTACTATTGCCCTTAATATAGGCTGCTTTCCCAACTTTACACGTCATTAGGCAACATTCAAAAAAGTACCTCATCACTTGGCAGTGCACAAACCAGCACAGCTGAGCTGAGAATAGTGATAACTCACTGAACCATAGCCTTAGTGGAGCTTAGCAGCATGCAAACCAGCCAAGTAGAGCAGAGCATTTTCTCATTCCCTTTTCTCAGACACACTAAATATTCTTATATTATTTCTTCTTTCCAAGTTCTCTAAGTCATCCAGTTTATCCAGCAGCCATTCATTTTTGTTTTAGTAAAAATTCAGTGTGGCTTTCCTATTCATCCATTCTTTCCTTGATGTTCTTTAATCTTGTTTCTGTACTGTCTATAGCAGAATTTGTTGGTATACCATAAATTTTAGAAGTTCAAACTGTTTATTGCCATACTCTTGTATATATTATACATTTTTATCCATACTGTCTATTTTCAAGGACAATTTTTCCTCATCACCTTTGAATTTCCTGTAATCTGTATAGCACACTAAATATGTTAATATTCATAATTTTAAAACTTCTACAAACTGCTATAAGTCACAAACAAAATACTGTATGTACATGTAGCTAGCTCCTCTCACTGTTAAAAACTATCTATGTATGTATGTTACTGTGTATTCCAAATTGCATTATGTAAACATAACTGGCTGATACTACACTTACTGTCTGTATTGGAGCATTTCTCCCTGGGCCTCCACTGAAAAAGGACCTGTGTCCAGTCGGACTTTCCCAGTAAACAAATGTAAAGTAAATAGATTCTTGTATGGATGACAATATCTTCTAGACATTCTTATTTGTAGAAATGGTGTCATGCCTAGTAGTGATGGTAACTGACATAATTCAAGTGGCCTGTTGATATATATTCTGACAATTTTTTAATTATTAATTTTTGACTAATACAATTTGATACTGAGTAGAATGCCACAGTGGTACGGCGTTAGCGTTGTTACCTCACAGCAAGAGGTTCTCCCGTTCGATTCTCGGCTTGGCTTGGGAGTGCCTTCTGTGTGGACTCTGCATGTTCTCCCCGCGGTTGGGTAGCGTTCGAAAGACATGCATGCATAAATGGGAGTGCCTTTGTTGAAGGTTGGGCGTCGAGCTGGCACCTCTGAATTTCGTAAAAAAGTCTACTGCCAATCATTAGCAGACCGGAGTTCCGCTGTGGTGACCCCTTACCGGGAAAAAGCCGAAAGACAAACAATAACAACAATTTGATACTGAGTGAAAAATATATATTTACCTTTCCTAATAACACTGACTGGATCAGATTTGACAGCAAATGCTTGTCAGAAACTTTCTAATAGTCCAGCACAACTAACATCTGCTGCACTAAAGTGGTCATTTTAGAGATGTCCCCTTCGGCATTTCCAGGATTTCTTGAGAAGTTGTACATCCAGATCTCATATAAAAGCTAAACAAGAGAGTCATTATTCAAAAGAATATAGATTTTCAACCAAATTCCCCAAAGTGATTGAGGATAGAGGAATAGTATTTAAAGCATATGCAAGCACTTCATCTAAATGCTTATTGCCTTGAGTTTATATTCATGCCACACACCTTGAGAACCTATTTCCTTGAGATATGCCTACTGCATTACTGCTTGAGGTGACACTTGCAAAATAGCTGCTGACTGTCCTGCTATATTTTTTTATGTCATCTGCAAATCTCTGTGGTGTAATTTGTTATCTGTTTTGTAACTAGTGCATCAGGGCTGGTAACTCGGCATGTAAAAATCAACTACCAATCATTAGCGGACCGGAGTTCCGCTGTGGTGACCCCTAACCGGAAAAAGCTGAAAGACACAACAACAGCTAGTCTTTGGATGCAGTTTGATATCTGCATTTGTCTATTACGGCATCAACACCAGTTTGCAATACACTTTCTGTGTACAATACTTTTAAGCAGTATATCTTTTAAAATTTCAATGAGTGGTTAGAGATAACAACGTTAGACAGCTTTTTGGAGCTTTATACCATATGTGATTTTATTTATTTACTCATTCATTCATTCATTTATCTATTTATATGTTTATTTTATTTTATTTATCCTTTGTTGACTGTGTCAGTTCCAGTATTTTAATGGCCTCTTTACAGGGGACATCAGAGGTCAGAAAATTTGGCCAGGACATCGGGGAACTTCTCTTACCCACTGCAGCTACTAGATGGTGCCTGAGGGCTCCTACAGCACCAAAGAAAAATTTGGAGGAGAAAAGTGAGAATTTGGAGAAAAAATTGTTTGATATGGAGCTCAAGAATGTAAACAAAGATTCCTGTGTAGTGGATATTACAAATGAGCAGTGTTTAGCTATCTCCATGAAGAAGGAAGGAAGTGAGTCTGTTGAAGATCAAACAGTAAGTAATGAAAAAGAAGGAGAAAAGGAAGAAAGCATACATAAGGAAGGACAACAATAGGCTGAGGAGAGGATAAGCTAGGTGAAGAAGAAAAAATATGGAAAAAGAGGGAATGCATCCAAGAACAGAGCTCAGGGGAAGGGATTGCTACTAATATTTTTTTAGGTTCATAGGTTCATAGGATGTTACTAGGCTAATGACCCTAGGGTCTTTACAAGCCTTGACCATAATTAGATGGTTGTTAGCAAAGCAATTCTGTAATCAGCACTGACTGGCCCTGTCCATGAGGGACATAGGTGCCACCCTGGGGTGAATGTATGGTCATCCATCCAGTTGTCAAGGTTACACTTGAATAGAGTCGCTGAGAAGTTCTGCTTTACATGGAGTGAGTGCTTATTCTGGGTCTATATTAGAACACCGAAGTTTCAAAACTTCGAATGTTCTAATATCGACCCCTATTCAGCGAAAGCTGAAAACATCGAACATACAGAACAGCGAATTTTTTTCCTAGGGAAAAAATTTGCTGTTCCAAAACACATACACACAACACAAGCACACCACAAAAATAGCAATCCACACTCATACACCTAAAATCTTACACCTAACCCTTTACTAAACTATACACACAACACTAACTATCCATTTACCTTAACTCAAACCCTAACCCTAAATTCCATCACTATTGCACACTCACCTCACCCGCGCCCTTACCCTAACTCACCTACCCCGCCCTAACCCTCACATCCACACAATCGCACACTTACCTGACCCGCGCCCTAACCCTAACTCATCTAACCTGCCCTAACTCTTATGTCCACACAACCGCACACATACCTAACCCGCACCCTAACCCTAACTAACCTAACCCGCACTCGATCGTACACTTACCTGAACCCAACCCATAATTTTCCACCGCAGCACTAAAAATACTGAAGCAACAGAAATGGACAACCAAATTCTTTCCCTAGGAAAATATTCAGTTTTCTGTTGCTTCCATATTTTCAAGTTTTGCTGAATAGGGGGTCGATATTAGAACATTCTAAATTTTGAAACTTTGATGTTCTAATATAGACCCCTTATGCTAGAGGAGTGGCAATCACTGGGAGATATATCTTTCTCTCCAGCATGTACTGTTAATATCACAGGCTAGGTTGTGATCCCTGAAGCAAGTTATTCTTGCCCCATTTGATTTGCAGATGCACAGCATTTTCATTATGGCAGGATCCAAGACTGTTCTGTAGGCCAGGCACAGCTTCCCTCTCAGCAGCCTGTTAGATACAGAGTACAGTGACAGGGCTTTTAACCTTTCCATGTATGTCATGTTTTGGAGGCACTGAATTCTAGGGTCTATATTATATATTCAAACTTTAAAAACTTCGAATCCCATATGTTCGACAACATATGATCGAAGTTTAAAAGTTCGAATATATAATAAAACAAAAAAAAAAATCTTACTTTAACAGTGCAGAAAGGGGGCAAGCCCCCTGCACCCCCCACATGGGCTGCGCCCCCCACAACCCCTACTTAAATATACCAACTCTGAGATCGCACTCCAGTGCAGAAAAGGGAAATTCTCCCATTCTGAACCGAATGGCGCCATTATGTTTAACCTTCAAAGTCTTGAAATGTTGATCATATGGTGTCGTCCATATGACATGCGACATTTCAAGCATCTGAAGTTCTAATAAGAACCCAAATTCTATTAGTTAGAAATCTCTGTAGTCTCTCCAGTTGCTGCAGGCATCTGTTGAGGTACACACAGAAAAAATATTATTAATTTCACATGTTCCCTGAGCATTATACTCAATTAGTGGTCTGACAAGGGTTGAGTACAGCAGAGCTAAACCTTCCTGGTCTTGGATGTGATGCCCTTATTCATGAGATGCGCAATGTAGAATGCTTTTCTTACCATTATGGGCACATGGTGATCAAAGTTTAGATTGCTATCAGCCTGTGTTCCCAAGTCTTACACCACTGAGTTTGAACTTAGAGGGGAGCTATCTATATGATAATTAGCAGAGGCTACTTCTTTGTCAAAGGGGATAATAAGGCATCTTTTTGTATCAAGTTGTAGTCTGTGAGCTTGACACCAATTATTTGCCTGTGTCAGCCATTCCTGTAATATGATAACGTCATTGGGGACTGTATGATTGCACCCAGTTTACATTCATCGCAAACTTGGTAAGCCACAGGTGATCTACCTTCACCTGGACTTCAGAGAAATAGATTCCAAACAGTAGAGGGCCCATCACAGATCTTTGTGGTACTCCACTGGTAACTGGTCTACTGGTGGAGGTGGACTCCCCAACTTTGACAGTATTTGTTCTGTCAGTGAGCCAGTTTGCTACCCATCCAGTAATGTATGGGTTAATCCCCAGCTGGGAGAGTTTCTCTATGATACCTGAATGGGGTATTGTGTCAAAGGTCTTGGTTAAATCAGAATAGGCAGTATGTACTGTTTTGCCCTCATCCAGGGCTTTGGTGAAATTTTCACAGAAGTACACTGGGGTTAATAAGCAAACTCTACCCTTGACGAAACCATACTGGGTCAAGTCAAGGGTTTGAAGGTCACCTATGCTGTTGTGGATAAGGTCCATGATGATTTTTTTCCATGGCCTTTCAGATAAGGCTGGTTAGGCTTATGGGTTGATAGTTCCCAGGGGCAGTTGATGGACCCCCTTTGTGCACAAGAGGTTATTGTTGCTGTTCTCCACTCAGCTGGGACAAAGCCAGTTCTCAGGCTATGGTTAAAGAGAGTGCCAAGTGGTTCCACTAGGTCTTGTTTTAGATTGTTTAGTAAGCAGCCCAGGATGTTATTTGGTCCCATAGAGGCTGTGTTTTTGGCCTTGTTGAGTGCTTGTATGACCTGTTCTTTGTAGATACTCAGTAGAGGACTTTTGTCAGCAATGCTTTGGGTACTGTCTCATAGGGACAGGTTGGCAATTTCCTCAGGTTGTGTGAGTGGTACTGTCCACTATAAGTTTGGCACACAGCTTGGCATTCCCTTTTATGTTTTGGATGTAGCTAAAGAATGCTTTATGACTGTCTTTAGCTAGGGATGCTAATTTAGACTCATAGGTAGCCTTAGAGGCCTTAACAAGATATATGACTTGCTTGTTGAAACTGTGGAGGGTATTTTTCCTCTGTTGAGTAAGTTCCCTCCTGTTCTTAGATATCTGTTTCTTTCTTTTGATGTATAGCTTATTCTTATTTACAGTCCACCGGGGTGACTTGTTTTTTCTGGAAGACCTGGTTTTGTTCCTGTTGGGTATAGCCAAGTCAAAAGATTTGTTTAAGGTATAGGGCATTTGTGTATTCCTCTGCATAGGAATCATTGTGGGCTATGTTGACAGGGGTTTTGAAAGGTTTTATACCATCACTTAGTAGACAATAGTTTGCTTTGGAGAAATTTTTCAGTTTTTTAACTCATGTGGGGTGTCAGGTTTGATCTTTATTTATTTACTTATTGGCATTTGTTTACCGGGATAATCCACTGGGCCAAGACAAGCCCATTTTCAGTGAAGGCCTGGGGAGAAAAGCTCCAAAAGATACACATTAAGAATATATAAAATCAATCAGCACACACTTATTACAAGAGGATACAATATCAAACAGCATAGCTTAATACAAGTAATGATGAAGATTTATGGTCTGACCTTACCAGGGATGGCAACACACAGGGAGTAGTGCAGTGACCTCCCTCCATGTTGTTGAGCAGTAGATCCAGGACATTTGTGCTGCTTGTGAGGGGTGCGGACCAACTGTTCCCAGGGCATTTGAATTAACAAAGTCTAGGATTGTGTTTGTGCTCATGTAAGTCACCCAATCGATGGAAGCATAGTTGAAATCTCCCATGATTAAGGTGTATGGCTGTATACTGAGCAGCTCTAGCAAGTCCGGAAGGTAGTGTGCTTCTCCTGGTTCATGGCAGGGACCTATAGCTAGCGATGATGTGGAAGGATATTTTGCCTATAGTTAATTGGATCTGGAGTAGCTGAAGAGAGTGGTGCTGTTTCACCAATCTCAAGGTGTATTTGGATTTAATGAAGATGGATACACCTACACCAGAGGTTCTTTCATGCTCATTTTGGGGTCTGAATTTGTGAAAGGCATTGTAGCCTTGTACGGCCGGGCTGTTATTAGCTGCCTTGAACCAAGTCTCAGTGACCGCACAAATGTTAGCATCTTCCAAGGTGAGCAGTGCTTCCAGGGAGTGCAGTTTACTGTTTAAGGAAGCAGCATGACACTGAGTTTTTCTTTAGTGGATTTCTTTACATCAGATGTCTTGTTGTTTGGACATTGCCTAAAAAGGCACTATGGGGGAGGCAAATGTCTTTGCCTGTATCTGAAAGCCTTGAGGAGACAAATGAAGGTCATCTCTGGCAGAGTAGGCTGGACTGTCGATCATGTCTTCCCAAGCAGATAGATACTGCATACCCCTGGAGTGACACCAGAAGTTAAGCTAATTATGAAAATCAATATTTTTTTTGTCTGTATTATGGCATCATTGTAGGTGAAGGTAGAATGCTGCTTAGGGCTAGGGATATACCTGCCTGGGACACATAATCTGAGAGTTTGGTCATGTCTCTCTTCATATAGTCCAGAGAGGCACTTCTCAAGTCATTCACACCAACATGTACTTTGACAGAGTTATAATGGTACTTGTTGCTGAGGGACTTGAGTGTGTGCATGATTTGACGGATCCTGGTGCCTGACAGACAGCTGACCATGACCTTCTCCTTGTTCAGCCTGGTGAGGGGGCCATCTATATGTCTCACTATTGAGTCACCTATGACCATGACATTAGGTTATGAGGGGTTTTGCCTTAGGGGCTTAATTGTTGAGACACTATGTGTGCTGTCATGTGTAGTGGTGGATTCTGTTTGTGTACCAGTATGCGTATGTTGTTTGTGCTTGGGAGGTCTCTGTTCTTTTGATAGGCTCTTAGTGAGTACCTCTGCATATGTGGGTTTATTTGTCTTGTCCTTCTCTTGTGAGAGAGGGGAGTTGTGTGTGCTGACAACCTCTTGTATGTCTTGTATATTGTTATGTGAGAAGAATAATTCTAATTTCATGGTAATAGTTACATCTCTTACATGCTGTGTTTGTTTGCTTTAGGAGCAAGTGGTTGTCAGTATACATGAGGCAATTACTCATTGCCTCAGAATAAACATATCAGGTTGGCTAGAGAAATGGTGGGAAACTGTCCCTCCATTATGGCAAGTATATATTGTAGTAACTAGTGAGCATGGACTATGTGATGTCCCCATCTGGCCCAGTAATCAAGGAGACTGAATCCTCATCACTGACACTGGAGAGGGATGTTTACTTGGAATACAAATGGATATACTCAGTATTTCAAGATGTAGACCTTTCTGCATCAAGCACTATTTCCCTTAAGAGCACACATGGAACATAGTCATTTCAGGGTCTGGATTTCTTTATATCTATCTCCCCAATATCTCCCCAATAAGGCTCCCCACTAGCGTAGCTATAGGGTTGAGTCCTCAGCTTAGTGTCCAATCCAAGTCCTCCAGCACCCTCTCTGTGAAACAGGTGCCTTTTCTCCCTGCTCCAAGTAGCTGACACACACACACACACACACACACACACACACACACACACACACACACACACACACACACACACACACACACACACACACACACACACACACACACACACACACACACACACACACACACACACACACACACACACACACACACACACACACACATACACACATACACACACTCACACCTGGGAAAGGCTGGCACAGATTTACCCACTGTAACACTTCTGCAAAGACTATAAGCTAGTTATCACAACTAAGGTTCTTGCAAGGGTATCCAATTATGCTGAGGGAAATTAATATTAATACAAATGACAATGTTGACCAAACAGACAGGATTCAGGAGTGACCACAGTGTCATCAATAGATATACGTATTCTCAAAGGTTAACATTCTCTAAAGTACCAGCTACAATGAAAACTTAATTATATTTCCTAATAAATAATAAAACAACATGAAAATACAAAATATCAGTTTATAGTAAATACCAGTGTTTCAGTCACAGGAAATATTAAAAATAACACAGCTGTAAGGATTCACACAGTTACAGAAAAACAATACTTAACTATTCTCACTATATTTTCCTAACTGATTTAGATAATTACTGTTCCTAATTACTTAATAGAGAAAGCAAGATGAAGTAGGCAAGGGATCCTTCTATATCAGGTTCCAAGAAAGAGACTGCCCTGAGACTTCTCTCTCACCTAATATTTAAACATTCCTTCTGTATAGAATGACATCACATACAGCTGGTCATCTGACTTCTAATTCCCATGCAATCCCCCATTGCTAGAAACTGCCAGGATTTAGTACATACATGTCAATAATACACCCACAAAAGCATTACTCAGATCTGTTGCAGCTTCTGGAAGTCATAAATCAATTAAAAACCTCTAACCCTCGTACAGAAACTAGCAAACCATGATTCTGACAGAAATTGTGTTTCTGGCTTCATTCAAAACTGTGAGATAACATCTTTATGTCCTAGGCCCAGTAATTTAATTTTTTACTATTTTACAATGTTAGTTGGAGCTGAGCTTAACCTCTTCCCTTCCAATATCATCTGTTAATATATATATATATATATATATATATATATATATATATATATATATATATATATATATATATAATTCAGTTACAATACAGTCAGGCTCACTGCTGGTACATTTTTAACACAAGCAACTTTACAAATCCATTTTCCACACAGGCATCTGTACAAATCAGTCGCATGAACTAGTGAAAAACGAAACAACTGGAACCTGAAAAAAATGTAAAAGAGAACTCCAAGGAGAAAATGAAGGATAGAAATACAACTTGTTTATTAAGCACTTTTCGTCTTGCTTAATAGCAGGACTTCTTCAGATAAAAATAAGTGAAAAATTAAATGCTATTTCAATACTACAGTCACAATCATGTGTTTCAAACTGCCAATCAGCTGAAACATTAACCTTCCCTCACATTAACCCCTTCATAATTAAATTATGTAACAACGTTAAAAATAAAAGGTATGCTCCTATAACGATATACTATTATATAATGCAGTATCAAAAAAGAAGTATACCACCAAAATATATGTTTACGCAGATCTTAAAAAGTACATAAACACATTTATGGGTTTATAGCCTATCTTGATAGGCTTTTCAATTTTAAAATACCGAAAATTGAAAAAATGTCATTCAATCCTGGGTAGTGGCATGCATTAGTATGCAACTTCCATAGCAGCTCTAATCTTTCCAGAAATAGTGAATCCGGACCTCCCCTACTATCAGGTGTAATACAATCAATGGCCCTAAATTTAAATTTGTGGTGTATACATTCACTCACATGCCTCGCTAGGGTTTTTTCCTTTTTCAACCTATTAATGCAATAAACATGTTCATATAACCGCTCCCTAAGCCTTCTTTCATTTTTTCTGATATAGAAGGCCGGGCAGTTTTGACATTAGGTGACATATACCACAAATTTAGATTCACAATCAAACTTAGACTGCAAAGTGTATTTACGCCCCTGGAGGATAAAATTCTGCCCTACATCCATGTATTTACAATAATTACACATATTACATTTATACATTCCTTTTCTATACGGTATAGGCATCCCATTTCTCTCCAACAGACTTTTTAAGTTTGGTCCATGTTTAAAAACCACATAAGGGGGTCCCTGGAGGCTTTTTCTTACCACAGTATAATTCTTGATTATTTCCCAGTTTTTATTGATAATGAAAGTTATTTCCTGAGCATTGATACTGTAGGTAGTAATCAAACTATGTAAGCTATAGACTCCCCTATTCGGGTTTGCATGACAAAGGATGTCTTCCATGGGGTATAAACCAACATTACATCCCAAAATCGGTTTATATACACCATTCATTCTCCTCTGTTGTACCTCAGTTGTCAAGTTAGCAACAAAAGCTTCTGGGCATCCCCTCTTCAAAAACATTTCTCTCAAGCTGTTACATTCCCTAACAAAGTCTGCATCTTTGGATACCATACGCGCTGCCCTTACTAATTGCCCCTTGACCACAGATCTTTTCTGGTACAAGGGGTGGCAGATGCAGAAATGAAGAAATGCATTTGAATATGTCACCTTTCTGTAGATCTTAGCTGTGTAACACCTATTAGCTCTATCTTTAATCAGGTCCACATCTAAATAAGCTATCCTGCAGACTCATAATTGAATGTGAACGTAAGGAACTGTGTGGTACAATTAAAGTAAGAAATCAGATCACAAGCCTTATTTTCATCCTCCTTAAAAAGGAGAAAAATGTCATCCAGGTAACGTGTATAATAGTGGATCTAGTTAGAAATTTGTGGGTTTTCTGAATGAATTCCTGCTCCCAATAGGCTATTACTAAATTGGCAAAGCTGGCCCCACAAGGGAAGCCCATAGCTACACCGATTTTTTGCAAGAAAAATTTATTATTAAAAGTGATAAAATTGTTGGACAATATAATGTCCAACAGTTCTTCTATCAAAGATACTTCTGTCAGCAGTGCATCTTTATTACACAGCATAGAACTAACCCAACCCCTTCCAGATGAGGTATTGAGGAATACAAGTCCTTAACATCCACTGTCAAAAAATTCAGGTCATTCTCAAATACTAGATTATTTATATTTGGAAGGAAGGACCATGAATCCCTGCATATTTGATTTTCCTGGATGACCTATTTTTTCAAAAATAATCTACCACCTTAGTGCATGAGTACGTGATGCTATTTCTTGCATCCGCAAGGTGTCTCATAGGGGGATTATTAATGTTCTTATGTACTTTAGGGATCCCAAAGAGTATTGGGATCTTAGGGGCTGGTATGGTTAGAAAATTCATTCAGAAATGATCTAATTCTAGAATATGCTATGATGAACTCATTCCTGGAAGTTTACAAATAAACATCACTATTCAAAATCATGTTCATTCTATTGACATATTCATCATAATTCATAATAACCAGTCCTCCCCGTTTATCGGGTTGCATCACCCTAACATGTGCATGTTTCAAAACATCTAATGCTTCTCTTTCACTCACACTAATATTGTACTCATACCTCCTGTTCATATTATCAGAACACAAACAAGTCCCAGAGATCTAACTCACATACTTGTTCAAAAATTGCCAGGACTGGATGTAATGGGGGGTAAAAAGTACTTGCTATACGGAACACACCTTCATTGCTACCATTTTTACCCAGTAACACAGACAAATTACATTTTCTGACAAATAATTTAAGATCTATTAATGTTTTAGATAAATCTGCCTTACAAGTAGAGACAAAGGTATGCCCTTTGGCCAAGAGTTTCACTAAATCATAACTAATGTTCAAATCAGAATAGTTAAAAACTTTAAAATCCTTTGCTGTGTTCAGACTAATTTCACAACAGTTAATCTCAGCCAATGTTGAGGCATTTACCTCCTCCGTTTGTTCCGACTGGCCCCGTAGTTGTTTACTTGTTTCTTACCATTCTTCAGATTGTGGTTTAGGGCCCGATTTTGAAAATGTCTGACTCCTTGTGGAGAAGGGGTGTCTACTGAAATTATTGCTTGCCAGTTGTTTGAGGTATTTACGTTACTCCTATAGTTTGCAGTCCATTCACTTCTCCTCACAGAATCCACTGCCTGCGTATCCTCCTGGGGATTTCCCATAGATGTTTCTTCTTGTTGGTGATTTCCGTGTAGACCTCCCCCTGTGTCATGATGGCCAGTCAGATGACCCAACTGGGACCCAGGTGGTTTGGGATAGGCTGAACCTGTACTATAGGCTAGCCGGTCCCTATTGAGTTTTTTAAGTTTAATTGTTTTCAATTTTGAGATATATTGATCAATGCTACTGAAAGAACAATTATAATCAAAACAGTACAG
Source organism: Protopterus annectens (assembly GCF_019279795.1). Lineage (NCBI taxonomy): Eukaryota > Metazoa > Chordata > Ceratodontiformes > Protopteridae > Protopterus > Protopterus annectens. Next base: position 242,331,726 of record NC_056743.1, read on the forward strand.
CTGAAAGTCATTATCCATTTTGATATTATTGACCAAGATTGTAGCTTCTTGCATCAAGGTATCTGCTAAAATTTGATAATGTTTACACATAAGGTCCAACATTTCAAGGCCATGCTTATTAAACATGTTGATTAAATCTTTATGAAATGCGGACCCATCAATTGAACCAGTGGGGTATTGCCATACCTTGAGACCCTTAGGAATGATACCCTCACTAATATACTCTCAGAAATAAGATATTTTGAGTTGAAGTTTTTTGTACTTGACCACCTACTGATCAATTTAGATAAGATAGCTCCTGTGTATTACCGTTAGTGTCAGACTGTAAGGAAAGAAGTTCCATTAGCCAGGCATTCAGGTTAGGAGCCACAATAAGCCCCAAGGAATCCACGCCATCTATACTTACATTCCTATTGTTTCCCAGCCAAATTGGTGGTCTCGATGAACCATGTCTTTCATTCTGCAAACTGTCCAAAGGGGTATAGATATAACCATCCATGGATGCATCCACGTTGCTCCCCAACCAGAGAGATGGTCTCATTGAGCCAGGTCTTACTTCTGTTGTGTACCCAGATGAAATAAAGTTGCTGGATTCACCTATGGTTCCCGGAACACCATTGTTGTTATTAGGGGAGCTCTCCACACTTGGGAAACCTGAGGGCTGTGATTGAAAAGTCACGCTGCCACTTGTCATCATATCCAGTCTTGTGGCAAGATTATCTACCCTTTGTTAGAGCATTTCAATGACCATTATTAAATTACCCAAACTTCCACTGTGAGTAATGGGTGAATGAACTCCAGGAGAAGCAACCATAATCCACAGACACACTTGCATGAACTAGTGAAAAATGAAACAACTGGATTTGAATATGTCTTCTTTCTGTATATCTTAGCTATGTAACACCTATTGGCTCTATCTTTAATCAGGTCCACATCTAAATAAGCTATCCTGTCGGTGTCATAACTGAATGTGAACGTAAGGAACTGTGTGGTAGAGCATATCTTTTATTTTTAACATTGTTACATAATTTAATTATGAATGGGTTAATTTGAGGGCAGGTTAATGTTTCAGCTGATTGGCAGTGTTAAACGCATGATTATGATTGTAGTATTCAAATAGCATTTAAATTTTCACTTGTTTTTATCTGAAGAAGTCCTGCAATTAAACGGGACAAAAAGTGCTTAATAAACAAGTTCTATTTTTATCCTTCATTTCCTCCTTGGAGTTCTCTTTTACAGTTTTTTCAGATTCCATCTGTACAAATTAGTTTGATATTCAAATAACATGTAGTTCTTTACTAAATTCCAGGTAGCTGTCCTGGCATATGCTACATATCCACTACCCTGCTTCTCCTGGCATAGCTGGAAATACCTCACACTGTCACAGGCTAGATAGACCAGCGTTTGCTTGTGAGACTAACAAAGGTAACTATTCTGTGGAGGGATAAGGGTGGAAGACTGCATCAATGCCTCAGAATGCAAAACTGAGTTGCTTGCTGCATATCAATGTGCAACTGCATTGTGCACATAGAGGCAGTGTCGCTAAGGAAGGTTCTCTAGCAGATATCAAAGGAAAACGGTGTTTCTAAGCATTTGTGTCTATCTGCTGCAGTGCTAATCCACTCAGCAAGGTGCATAGCTATGCACAAATGCAGGGCTTAAACACAAGTGAAGTTAAACAGTTTTATCACAAATAAACCAATAGGAAAGCCCAAAACTGATCTTTTCCAGCAATCCCCTACTCAGATGGTTCTTGGGCTGCACACTTCTGTCACAAGGGTGCAGGAGGGCTTTCTTAATGTAGGATGGCTGGTTTTAATGCTCAAGTAATACCAAAGAGCTTAGATTCAGCAAATTTGAATCTAGCCCGTGCTATGAAATACAGAAGTACTAGAAATTCAAAGTGCAAAAAAAAAAGTCACAGCAGTAAAAACTGTAAAAATTAAACAGCAATTAAGAAAAATGAAGTTCAGAAAAGTGAATGCTAGCTTAAAATGTATTTTTTTGTTGAACACAGTGGACGCCTTGGGTTTAGTTCAGATTCACTCCAGATCTCTGGCTAAAATACAACTGAAGTTAAACAGTTCTAGTCAGTGAAAAATCTGATTCTGAGGATCAAGGATTATTTATACATAAACCTAGGAAAATATTCAGTTGAGGAAAGTGTAAAAATGAGAAAATTAGAATTTAAAAATATTTCTCTAAATATAAAAAGACAGAAAAGCAACAATTTTTGAGTACTTTCAGTAAATCTGAACAGCATTATTAACACTGCAAGACACTGCAAGAAGGATAGGTATTAAAGAAAGGAAAATATATTAAAATACAGGAGTTGATAAAATGTGACAAATTAAGGCATTACTGTTTAGGCAGAAATATTATTTACAAGGTAGAATGGAGGTGATATCTGCATATCTGGGTAAAATAGTAAAGGCTTGTATTAGTATAATGAGGGAAGTGAAAACGGTAAAAGGAGAGGTTAAAAGAACACAAGAGTGAATTATGAGTGTTGTAGTATAGCATGTGGAAAATATGTATAAGAATAAAAAGAAGGAAACTAAGATAAAATGGAAAGTAAAAAAAATCCTGAACAATTTAACAGAATTTGAAAAAAAGAAAATACTATTAGTGAACTGGATGAAGTGCTTAAGAAAGTAAATGTTGATTCAGTATCAGGCCCAGGTATAGGCTATGGAATATATAAGAAATTAATGAATTGGCAAAGAGAATATTTTGTAAATGTACTGAATGAAATGATGAAGGAAGGGTTTGTTTATGAAGAGTTATGTATGGGATATTAAAATATATATTGAAGAAAAATGAGAAGAATGAAAAAAAAATTGGAGACTCATCACACTAAATAGATTATAAATTTTATGACAATAATACAGAGAAGAATGAAAGGAAGGGTGAGGGATATTATGGAAGAAAGTATATGTGGTATAAAAGGGAAAGGATGTCAAGAATTCTTATCGATTTCTCTAATTTTTTTTAATTTCTACAAGTCTTTTGGGTTTCTAATACCATGACAGGAATGGACCCCATTTCTAAGTCAATGTATAATTAAAGTTCATGAAATTAGTATTGTTTCAATCTTTCTTGTTAGCGTGAAGGGCTCTTTGCAGCACCTGCAATGTGCCCAGTAATGACTCCTTCTGCAATTCGTACACAGTTACATGTATTGGTAACATATCTAAGTATGATTGCAAATTCTTTTTTATAAGACTCATTGGTCTCACTACTACTGGAACTGTCTGGATATCTTTCTTCCACATTGCCCTCATTTCTGTTTGCAAATCCTGCTACTATACGACTTTGTGTCTCTCTGTACATGGGACCCTGTAGTCAGTGGGTATAGCAATTTCAATAATCAATGCTACTTTTGTCTTCTTTTCATGGACTACTATATCTGGTTTTCGCGCATCTGTTTTTTGAACTATTGGTAATGAGTGATGTCATGTGATGTAGACCACATCATTTTCTATGATGCTTTGTGGCTCTTTTTTCAAGTGTTTTTCAGCTACTTCAATATTATAACATTTGCACAACCCCAGTGCAACGCTCGTGTCACATTATGCCTTTTAGTATAAGTCCTTCTGCCATTAGTATATCAAAACCAGTAACAAGGTGTGCAACTGTTTCCAATTCTGTTTTATAAAACCTACATTTGTCTGTTTCTCCCACATGTTTAATGGACTTTGTTAACCAACGTGTATGCAGCCCACTATCGTGGGCCACCAATATTAACCTTTCACCTTTTGGTTTGAATTTGTCTTTCCTTAACCCTTCCTGCATTCAATCCTGATCAGCATAAGGTTTTTCCATCTGATCCTTCACCTTATATTTTTTCTTTTTTTTTGGAACATTCAGTTGCTGCCTGATTTTTGTCTACTTCTGGTTAGATTCCCATTCCTGCTTGACGCCGATATGCTTCTGCTAGACTAAGAAGGGAAGTCATCTTAGATTTATTCTCCTCATGTTTCAAAACTTTCACTATGTTTTGGTCTTGTGAGGTCAGCAGACATGTATGCAGTCTCAGTGATTCTATAGAGAAATTGTAGATGATATTATAAATAAAAGGGAGATGCGAAATTTATGGTAAGTGATATTAGCAAGGCATTTAATACAATAGGACATGATGCTTTGTGGTATGTTATGGAGAAGTAGGAATAGGTAACAGAATTAGGTGAGTTTATATATCAGCATATCAAAATAACAGAGTGAGTGTGTTAGTGAATGGGTGGCTGAGTAAATAAATATGCATGAGATGTAGTATAAGACAAGGATGTCCCATGAGTGGCATATTATTTGCATTGGTAATGAATGTGATAGCAAGAGAAACAGCTTATTAAATGAAAGATGCTAGATATGTGATGCAAGAGGAAAACATGGACAAGGGGAACATTGGTTTGTATGAATGAAGTTTAAAGGAAATGGTAATGACCTTGAATAAAGATAAAAGTAAGGGCTTGGGCAATGCGGTAAAAACTGGAAGCAAGTATTTTCAATGAATGAATTGTCTTTGCTAGGGATAAAATATGGAAGAAATGATGTAGTTATGATCCAATGGGAAAGTCTGATAAAACAAATTAAATAAATATGTCTTGGATGTGTAGATTAGCACCAGGGACAAGGTTTATCTGGCAAATTTTGTATTAATGGCATATATATCAAATGTTTATATGATCCCACAAAATATAAACTGGAAATTTTGCAACTTGGTTCAAGATTAAATGCAGTAATAAGAGATGTGATGCATCTGACTAAAGATGAAGGGGGTTGAGGTTACTAAATTCAGTTGTTTATTCTGCTTCTTTAAACTTAAGACAGTTAAAGAAGGTAAAGGAAGAGGTTGAGAAATTAGTAGTGAGAATGTTTAAATATAACTCCAAAATGTTCTGATCGATAATGAAAATAAGAAAAAAAGAGAAATGGAATATGCAAATGAAGAAATTAAAAATGATCAAACAAAATATTAACACAGAAAATAAACATAGATGTTATAGAAAAAGATAGAAGCACATGGTATAATAATGTGATGAAATAATATTATTATGTATATCTATGGGAAGATTTCCCAGAGGAAGTGATTAAAGTAAGGAAAAGTGGTGTACCAAGATAACAGTGTGTCGGGATTTCCTGTGGTAACTAGTAATAGTAAATATGTTACCAGTAAATTGTAATAATATACCAAATAAAAAGAAGGTTGAAAAAGTGTGTTTATTTTTTGGGAAGAAAGAGAAAACAGAGCATGTTTTCTGAAATGTAAAAGAGTGGTGAAACTTTGGAAAAAGTTGTGTGATAAAAATTTTGTGAGACTATGTCATATAGATATGAATATGATTATGTATGGATATAAGAACACTATGAAAGAATATGGGAGAAGAGTAGATAATTATTTATTTTACATAATATGAGTTATTTGGAAGGAAAGAATGAATGAAATTGCTGTTATGGGAAATGGATTTTGGCAGATATATTGCAAAAAAATTAGATTATGGTTGTGGAATAAGGGGTGGGGATAAATTATGGAAGAATAACAATGAGGATGTTATAAGAAACATTATAAATAATAAAAAACAGAAATGTGTGTAAATATGTGTCTGTTAATATATACATTTTGTAAATATGTAAATAATGTTTTTATGTTGTATTAAATAAAGCATCTTTACATCCACCTAAGCTAAATCAAGCAGATGGGACCATGGTTTAATGTCTCATCTGAAGGATTACACTCTCAAAATGCAGCACCCACATAATGCTGTACTGCAATATCAGCAATCCATTCACTTGCGGTGGGAATAGAACCCATAGTCGTCTGGTCTTCCAGCACCAAAGGTGAGTGTTCTGCCTGTTGTGCTGCTGATACTGATTAAATTAATGCAAATAACAGTTATGTTTTGTTGCATTCTTTCTTTAAACAGTGTTGTCACACTAATGGCTCTCTTAGGACTGTGATCATACTTGACATTTCATTTCTATAGCTCTGGGATACAGGGGAATCATAAATATGTGTACATTACTGACTGATAGTCTACAATGTTTATGTTACTAGGGTTTTAAAATACTGTGGACTGGCATTCAATTTACAATCCATCTGTGGTTTTAAGCCAGCTGTGCTTGAGATACTGAAGATGTTTAGGCCATCTGCAGGGTAACATTTCCAGCTCTTATCAATAATAGTTGGAAGCATCTCATATTTCTAAAGTTGTTCCATTCAGACTATGGCACATTAGTTATGTGGCACACCTTGAACAACAGGGTTGAGTCAATCTGAACACCGTAGCCTAGATACAGTAGTATATACACCTGTCTTTATCCCAGTTTGTTCGTGAATAATCGGGCACACTCTACTAACACATTGTTAAAGTGCAAGTCACAGGATCTACAGCAAGCAAAGTCAGGACAACAACTAATTTTATATATTGCTCTAATTATAGAAGGTGAAGGCATTTAATATCGTCCTTATAGCAGCAGAATAAAAATCAATTTTGCACATCAGTGTGTGGCAACAGATGTGTGGTAGTCAATAGCATTTGCCAAAGGATTATTTGTCATGAAAAAAGAATCAGATGTTTTAAGATCCCTGTGAGAAACGTCTTGGCTACTTGAAATGAAAGAATTACTTTTAAATTATCCTACTGCCTTGTGGGTAAAAAGAACAGATTAAAGGTGGGATAGAAGAAGAACAATGCAAGGAGGCAGTGACGAAGGTAAAGACAGCAAAGACTGTAGATGAAAGGGAGTTATCAGAAGGGAGCAAGAATACAATACAGAAAGAAGGAAGTGGGGACAGAACTGGGAAGGCCTTAGTAAGGATGGAGGGAGACCATAGAAGGCTGGGGAAAAGCACAAATGACTGGGCAGAAGCACCACAAGTGTTTACTTCACTTTTCACCAAATAAAGAAAAGACAGGGTGTCATGCAGGGAAGGAGGGAGGGAAGAGGTTTAAGCTGCAGAGAACAAAGTCACCAGCATAAAAAGGAGGAGGTTCAGAGAGATGAGTACTCTTAGGTTGGATAAAGAACAAGGATGATGCAGTATGCCTCTCAGATTCCCCAGAAACCTCACCACTGCATTGGCAGACTCCTTGATAGTATTTTCCACAGGCAACTGGCTAGTGGAGAAGTGCTAAGGAAATAGAAGTCAACAACTATGGAACCCTCAAACAAGAGGAGAGTAGAAAAAAACCCAGAGAACTGCAGGTGTTCACTTAACAGCAGTGCTAATGAGAGTCATGAAGAAAATTCTGAGCAGAAGGTCAGGAGTATTTGTAGCAGACAGCAATCTAAAGGACAACTAATGTGGCTTCACAACCAGAAGACGCTATTAGCCAACCCTGATCCAATTTTATAGTTGAGTTACAGACTAACTTTACAGGGGAGTACTACTAAATGTAGTCTACCTGGACTTCAACTAGGCCATTGGCTCTGTCCTACACAACAGACTTATAGAAAAAATAGAAGGGTTGGGTGAAAGACCAAGACGGAGGAACTGGTTAGCTGCAGGGTAGCAGAGCAGGAAATATACAACTGTAGTGAGAAGGACAATCTGAGGATTTAGAGAAGTAACTACTGAAACACCACAAAGAGCTATCTTGTGCCTAGTACTTTATGGCATGTCTGTGCCAGACATATCTGAAAGACTAAAGAACTGGTGACAGAAAGAGAGGTGCAGCAATGGAGAATAGGTTTAGAATACTGTGAAGGATTTAAAAAGGCTAAAAAAGTGTGAAGAAAGCAAGCAGTTGAGGTTCACTGCAAACAAATACAAAGTAGTGCACTTAGGCTACAATAGCCTTGGTGTGTTTGCAGTATCAGATTGCAGGAGTGGAACTAATTTCAAGGCTATTGACCACACTCAGATTGACTTACCAGTGGTAGAGTAAAAGCTCAGAATGATAGATCCCAGGAGAAGAGAGGCAATTCTTTTGCTGTACAGGGTTCAGTCAGACCCCACCTTGAATAGTACAAAAAGTTTAGGAGGCCATGAAAGTAAATAACATCACGCTGCTGGAAATGATACAGGTGAAAACTACCAGAAAGATCTGTGGGATGAACGGGGAAGGAATATCACTGGACACTAGAACAAGAAATGTTTTCACTATAGAACAGATGAAAATGAATTGATATGCTTAACATTAGGGCACTAAATAGGGCAGACTAGATAGGCAGATTGTTTCCTTCTGCCATCACACAAATGTAAAACAGCATGATATAATGTGATATATTGTAAAGATTCCTGAAGTGAATGGTTCACACCTTTTAAAAAGACAACATATTAAGCCAAACAAGCAGAATTCATTGAGCAATTATTCTACTAAAAGTTAATTCAGACAGAAACATGATCCATAAGGCTTAATTTGATGATTTTGAAAAATGATCTGATTTATTTACACATTTTGGCAGCATTCGGACCATCAGCTCCACTGGTTCTCCTACCTATTCTCTGGATTTACAAAGCCAATAGTTCCCCAGACCTAATCTGATATTCTGGGCCAGCAAGGAGACTGAAGCATCCCAGTGGTGTATCATATTGTTATGGAGGAGAACATTTTTCTTTGTTTTCTGTCTTGCCATATTCCAATCTCCATGCAGCAGAGTGCAGTGATATGACAGTGGAATCCCACAGATGTCTGCTGGTAGAGTTGCAATCTTTCTGTGTCTTGAAGCACAGACCCTTCTCGGTGCTTACTGATCAAGAGTGAGAGCACCAACCAAAGCACCCTCTCCCCCAGGAAAAATATGCTGGTACAGTACTACAATTTTCCTATTCCTACATATTACCTCCTCTGGAATCACGGATGAGAATCAAACTATATTTTCTTCAGCTCTAGTCAGGTCTCCATCCCTCTGTGCCACATAGCGTGAATACAGAAGTGCAAATTTTAAAAATACGGCACTACTGGCAAAATCAGATGAGGAAAAAACAGTACCACTTCCTATTTACATGTACTACACTTTCTGGGATTAAATTCATGTTTCAGAAGGACTGTTATTCAAATCCAAAAAAAAAAAGGAATTGCACCAGATCATAAATGTAATAAGATGCTAGAGAAAATCAGAACTTAAGAGGAAATGAGACTATATGATGTATGCACTGTTTTGGGTTGATATGTCTTATCAGCTGTAAACGATGGTTAAAACAATTGCAACATATTTCAAAAAAGCAGTATCAAATATACAAATGCATTCCATGAAATACAAGCAAGTTCCTGTTGTGAATTAACTGCAGATGTATTCCATTTTAAAGGCAATTTGTTTATCCTTTGTGTTGATTGCTGTTTGACATAGTCTAAGGCCACATGCCATCAGATTCCATCATTATGTTTCTAAAAGTAATGTCACAGGATTCCAGATAATATTATATCTGATAATTATCCACAGTTTCTTGGTCAGTACTCAGGAATTTTGTTAATTCTACAAAGAATGGGGATTTCAGCATATAACGACCAATTCACAGTATCTGCAATCAGAAGTAAGGTGGGCCACTCATATTGTCATAGTGTTTCAAAGAAATATGTGACCAGCTCTAAATAAGGCCCCTGAAGCACTTAGCAAAGTGCTAACACACACACACACACACACACACACACACACACACACACACACACACACACACACACACACACACACACACACACAGTCACTGGCTGTACTAAGTGCTAAACCTGGCAATAACTGCATTTCCAAGTAAGTTAAAAAAGTTGTAGAATACAAGTTATTTCTAGATAGCTGAGGTCAGTTTTTCAGACGAACAGCTTTTTCCTTCAGATTTTATTGCATATTTAGAATAAATTAACCACTTCTCTTTTATCTCCTTGCAGCCTGACATTTTCTTCTGGGAGTTGTTTCTAACAAATATGCCTCAAAGAAAAACTCAAAACAAAAAAAAGGACTGAAAGAATTATTAAAAGATAATCTTTTAACTAAACTAGTGAAGTATGTATATATATATATATATATATGGAGGTCCTGCATTGATCTAAATGCTTGTTTGTTGACATCTGTTTAACTGACCACATTTGGTCAATATATGCAGAAGGTCAGGAGGTGTGTGAGATCAACAATCGCTGGGTAGAGAAATATTCCCTTTCCCTGGGGATTTCCAGTCTCAGAAATAGTATATGTAATTAGCAGGGTTGTGGGGGTGAATGGGGGTGGGGGGGCTTGCCTCCTTGCAAAAGCAATGCTATTTCTGTTTTTTTTTTTGTGTTTATGTGTTTGTGTGAAACTTGCATGCACCAAGGTTCTTTCTCAGCACATGCATGGTTATGTGTTCACATTCAGTTTGCCAACTTTTTGCCGTTAATGTTTCTGAGGTAGACTGAGTAGGCCCATACACACACACACACACACACAGATATATATATATATATATATATATATATATATATATATATATATATATCTTATATATATGTATATACATACTTACATAAATCTATGTAGCTATACTATTTGTTTCAATATGTTAATAACAATGCTTTTAGTTTATAGATAAATGTTTTTTATGTAGTCCTTTTCTCTGTATGTTTGTATCATACCTGGTGTCTGCAGGTTCTTACTGTCCTTATCCCAAGTTTGAGTTTGCATTGTGATATGATGATCCATTCTCTTTATAATTTATTTGACTACAGCACTAATTTATTTCTGAAATCCTTTCCTCAAATAAACTTTTGTTACTTTGATAGTCTGTCAATGGTTTTCACTTTTTTATGCAATTCCATCGCTGTTCAGTTATTTTATATTGTGTCTGAAGCTAAATAGACATCATTCTTTCCCTGTTGTGGAGCTAGTAATTGTTTTTATGCAACCATCTGTTGATTAGAAAAGTGGATTCATGTATTTATATGTTAACGTGATGAAGTAATTTGTTCAAGAAACCCTTTTTTCTTTCATGATAGAGATGTGTAAGCTATAAACAAAAAGAAAATAACTTAGGTAGACAGCTGGTAGGTCAAAACATGATTGTAAGACAGAAACCTAGCAAAAGCATGCAGGTATTTAATTACCAAAAAAACTCTTATCCCCTCAACAAACATCAGAAGCAGCAGTGTATGTTCTATTAACCTTTAAGATCTCTGAGGTTATCTACTAACACATGTATGGAATGGAAAAGAAAATGCTACAGGAAACACAATATAGTGGACGAATATTTTAATGAACTAGCTTTATAATGGACTAATAACTTTAGAGAACTATCTTTCCAGAGATAACATATACTTTTTCAATCATAATAGTTTGAAACACTGCTGAAGATGAGATAGCAATTTTAAAGTATTTGTTGACAAGGCATGTGGAACTGGTTCATTAGGACTATTTTTATCCCTAATAGAAATGTGAGGCTTAATACCGTTTGCCAAGATGCTTCAAAAAGTTAAATGAGATAAAAACAGCAAATTACAAAACACTCTGTTACACATTTAAAGCATGCCCCCAGCACTACCAGCATGGGAACTGCACCCCCACAACCTCAATAATATATACATATATATATATATATATATATATATATATATATATATATATATACACATATATATATATATATATATATATATATATATATACATATATATATATATATATATATATATATATATATGGTCTATATTATAGAGTTGAAGCTGTATGTAATCGAATACCTAAAGCTCGACACCTAAACAGCAAAAGTTGTAAACATCGAACAGCCACTTCCGCAAATTTTTTCGTATGGAAAAAATTCTCTTGGCTGGAGAAAAAAAATTTTCAAACCATAATCGAGTGGGGGCCTTTGTCCTCAACACTCCCACCCCATGTGGGGGGCTGTGCCCCCCACAGACACCCTAACTAAATATACTAACTCTGAGATTGCTCTACATGGAGAAAAGGGCAGATACCCGATAATGGGTTAGTGAATTTTTTCCCTACAAAAAAATTCACGGAAGTGGCCATTCGATGTAGTTTCGCTGTTTAGGTGTCGAGCTTTAGGTATTCGATTACCTAAAGCTTCAATGACCTAATATAGACTCATATATATATATATATATATATATATATATATATATATATATATATAGGTCTACTTCAGAATGTTGTCCATTCAAAATGCTGACTTTCATATGGCTGACACCATATAATTGACATTCCGAAAGACCGGCATCCTGAAATGCCACCATTTACCTACCTGCAGACACAGTAAAACTGTGTTATGCAGGGGGGAAACCCCCCTTCACACCCCACACCCCCTACTACTTAAATATTCTCACTCTGAGATCACACTACAGTGCAGGAAAGGGGAATCTCCCAGTCCCGCACTGTAGTAGGATCTCTGCTATCATTTGTCAGCCTTTCAAATGTTTGCTCATATGGTGTTGGCCATATGAGTTTCGAACATTTGAAAGTTCGAACAAATGAAAGGTTCCCATATTATAAACTAACTCTAAGATTGCTCTTGCTTGGAGTAGGGGGTGTTAATACAAGACACCACAATTTTAGACTCACTATATGGTCCCCTGTATGAATATAAATTCTCGGTTTTCTGAGGCTTGCACTTATGGCATTCAAGTAAGGGCAACTGTAAAATGTGAACACCCTATCTATAAGAGGATTCAGGCTCTGAATTGTCAATGAGCTTCACCTTGTAGCCTTGGGTTTGATTACTTCAGTTTCTATTTGCTGAAGATCAGCTAAAACTGAGTTTAAATGCAATCAGGTTGTATAGATAAGCTATAACTATGTGCTTAAATGATGTTAACAGCTGGTCAGGTTGCATACAGACGTGTCTTAAGAGACCAGTGAAAAATCATCTGTACTATTAAATAATACTGTTAAAGAGAGTACTCTGTGATATAAAGAACAACTTCAGTAGAGCCTCCTAGTTTCTTTCAGGGTGTAAAGGTGACAGGAACACATTTTTAAAAATGAAAATTTCAAAACTCATGTGCCTATGTTAAATCTGTTGTCCATGGTATCTGATGTACATTTTCTGTTTAAAAAGTTGCCTGCATTGATGGTTTATGCAGTGTTTCTTATATTGTTTGATAATAAAATCACACCTGAAGTACCCTGATACAGAAAAAAAGTATCATACATAGCTACACTCATGTCTGTATTTATGTATACAGCTGTAGATGCAGAATCCTGGTTCTATTCCTTCATCACAGCAGACACTGATAAACACTTTCAATGTATCCAGTACCTATTACTTGAAGACTAGGAAAAGAGTTTTTGCATTTCAAATGTTCTTTCATTCTAAGTTAAATATAATTATATAAGCTGAAGTTACCAGACCAGTAGATGGTCAGATGATCAGTGCTGCATTAACCTTAGCTATATGGGTTATATTATGCCAGGCATATAATGGCTGGTCAGCTTCCAAAGCTTCAGGGCACCTCCCATGCACCCAAACTGTCAGGCAGCTCGAGCTGAGCTGACTAAGAGACAAGTTTGGTTGCAAAACCCTTTAGAGCTTTCCTGCCATCAGAAAGAGTGAGGTTGAACCCTGAAAGGACTATGCTATGAGTAACAAAACAAGAATGTCCACACCTTGACATAAAAACAAAAAAAAGCAAGGGGGGTGAAGGGATAGAGTGGCTACTGCAGCACTGACCATTTAAACATCTACTGTTATGGTAAGTTCAGCTTATACAACTGTACTATGTTCTTCATATTGATCACTGTTGCAGTGTCCTTAGCTATATGGGTGGATTACCACAGCTAACTATATTTGGGAGGTGGAAGAAGATGAGTCCAGGAACCCCTGTAGAATGGTCCTAGGCTAGCAAAGCTTGATCTGGAACTAGATAAGGAACCAAGCTTACTGTACTTTGTACAAGTATGTGCAGAGGACCAAGTAGCAGCTTCTAGAATTCATCCCTTTCCAAAAAGGCAGTAATGAAGCAATAATAATCAAGGCATCTAAATATGGAAAATTGTAGATACTCTGTAGCCTGCAATGAGCTATAACTGGAGCTAGACACTTTGTGAACAGTCTTGGTGCAGTGGATAGTTCAAAAGTTAAGGAAGAGAACTGATAATGTGATCCAGGCATACAGCACCTGAAGAAACATCTGAAGTCTAGCTGAACAGGGATGTGATGACAAGCATCTTATAAGTCTAGTATTATAAAAAAACTTGAAGGAGGAAGAAGAGGAAGCCCTATGGGTATGACTGGTGAAAGCTATTAGCATTTTATTAATGAATTAAAAGCATTATTTTAGTGATTCTTGCAGTTCGGTGGTGATATTTTTTATTTTTTGGATTTTATTTGTTTGCACTGAGTTCACTTGGTATACTGATTCCTTCTTAAATGTTTCTTTACCTGAATTCTGTTGAGACAGTTTATTCTGTTTTATGCCAAAAATGGAAGAGGAGGAAGAAAATCCTTGGACAATTTGGAAAAGGAGAGCTGAACATGTTAGGGATTCTGTGGATTAGCTTGCCATTTTCATCCCACTTTTTGATCACCACTACAGCAGAGGGGCCAATCACTAAATCTCTATCCATAGAAGAATTTAAAATCTCATTTTTAACATGCTCTGGAAGGTTCTAAGAATGCAGCCATGCAAACCTCATTAAACAGTAACAATACCAGTGGCCATAGCCATGGAAAAAAATGTCTAAAGAGACACACATGCACTGCAAACAATGAATAGTGACCTGTGCAAAAGAAGAAGTTATTTAAAGCAAATGTATTCCTTACAAGAAGGAACTGCAGATAAAACATTCCTCATACTTTCACAATTTGTTAGAACAAACTTTAACAAATGAATGCCACCATTCAAATTGTGAAAACTAAGGTTGCAGAAGAAGACACTTTTTCCCATACATCAATAATTTTCCTATCCTTATCAAAAAGAGAAGGACTGGAATGAACTAAGTGCTTAGCAACAGTGGGATCAGTTAAGGCTATAGCTACTGGATCAGGATTGGGAATAGTGTATAAAAATTTTAAAGACTGAGGAACTGTATACAACCTAAATGCCTTTTTAGGGATAACTGGCTAACAGGGAAATTGCAAACAGTAACACACACATATCTTCGAAAGCAGCCAGAACAGGAGGAATGGGTGTAGGTTCTGGAAAATCCTTCTGTAACTACTCATACTATTTTCTGACAGACTGAGAAACCTCAGTGTTCTCCCACTGAAAATACTGTCATATCCTAGCAACTGACTCAGAGAAAAATAATCAGTCATAGGAGGAATCAGAAAGTGAGCTGTCCTCTGAGTCTGAATCAGAAATCTGAGGAAAAAGCCTTAAACCTGCCCCTACATCTTCCTGTTCAGATTCAAAATCTTGAATACCTACAGGAAAAAGGAATCCTTCTTTCTGTTACCAGAAACTACTTTATGAGAAGGATCAAGAGCCTGAATTAAACACTGAACCAGACCCAGTAAACTACTCCTGTCTAAACAACTTTGAGGAGGAGTAGACACATGCTTGGTTTTCTGTTTGTTTTTGACAGGAAAAATTGGACTAAACATATTACTAATGGCAAAGTATATGCTTTTGTAGTATTAGGTTTTTTTTCATTTTTGTCTTGTAATTATTTATTTATTGAAATGATTTTTTGAAGATTTTTTCAAACAGATTTTAGTTGGTTAGCCTATTCTATGGGGGGTTATGGTATTGCTGTGACTGTACATGTCAGTGTACCTAGAATTTATATTAATTAATTCATTAATATAACTTATTCACTTTTGTTTTATATATATATATATATATATATATATATATATATATATATATAGGTTTACCATTAAAATTTTGAAATGCAGTTCAACTAAAATGGATAGGTCAAATGTGTTCTACCAATGCCTGTAATGTCGAATTGAAAATATACAGCTGCATATTAGCGAAAGTCTGTACACATTCCCTATATGCAGTTGACGTGCTGAATTCAGACTGTGGTACAGTGTGGATCAGGAAATGTTCCCTTTTCCTCACTGTAGTACGATCATGGAGTTGGTATATCTAATATGGGGGGATGCAGGGGGCTTGCCCCCCTGCAAAAACATTACCAGTAACACAGACTTTCGACACTGGTACTTCAAGTGTTTGAATGTCAATTCTGTGGTTACCATTTCCGACATTTTGGTAAATACGGTTTGGCAACAAATCAATTTGTCCAGGGACATCTTCTGAAGGGGGTTAGATAAATACGTTGGTGGGAGTTAAGAGGGTGAGGGGGATGAAAGGGTTAAATGGAAGGAGGGATGATTAGGAGGAAATAAAGTAAGGGGTAGGGAGGGGCTTAAGGGGTTTAGGCAAGTTTAGCTGGGTAAGGAATCACATTTTGGCATGAACTTGCTGTGACAAGGTCATGCCCGAGATGACCTGTAGGTATTCCAGGAGAACAGACAGGCCTTGGGTCAGTGGTGGATGGTGGGTTGGTCATCTGCTGCTGGTTGGTATATTTTAATAATATTTTTTTTTTCTTTCCCCAGGAAAATATGAGCAGTCAGAATTGGTACAGTATCCTTGGGTAATGCACAAGGGTATTTACTATGGTTTTACTGTAGTGGTATTAAAAAAAAAAAAAAAAAAAAAAAGGGGGGGGGGGTTTCCAGTGCTGTATCTGGTATACGCTAACAAGTTGGTTGAATTAGAAAGACATTAGGTACTTCTAATTTCGTAAGGAATGGTATTATAAATGCACCTCTCAACGGTATAGCCTTTTGCAGTAAGCTCCTAAAGCACTGCATTTCAACTAAGCAAAAATTACATAACTAATAAAATATAACTCCCAGGATAGGAAGGAGTCATCGTGTGTGGGCCGTTACTTGTTTAGCAGCCTTGACTCATGTTGTTGTCCTTGCTTGGGGTCGTAGGTTGGATTTGAGGCACTGGGTGCTGCAGTTGCTCAAGTTACTGGGTCTAGTAGTGGTTGTGTCGATCTGTTGATGGTGGTGGGGCACTTGCTGTGTTTGCCATGTATGTATTCATAGAAGGGGGTTAGATTTGCTCTTAAAGGCAAGGCTACAGCCCTGGTCTGCATTGTTGTACAATGGTAGGGATTATGTGGGCTGGCAGACTTTATTTTACCACTCGGCATGCTCGTTACGAGGGGGCTGGGTCATTTCGCATAGGAATCAGTACCTCCTTTAAAGTCATGCAGGCAATGGCAGTAGCTCATTTTCTACAACTATATTATTAAAAAAAAAAAAAAAAAAGTTTCTCTGCTGATAGTGAGTGGTGGATGTAGAGTAACTGAGAAGCAATTGCTAGGAAGGGTTCAATGCAGTTTATATGTACTCGCAGTTAGAGCTGCTCATTGGGGTAACTTCAGTGATCCCTGAGAGGGTGAGAGGCAGCTGATGAACATGTCTGGCAGATTTGCAGGTCCAGCGTGCGCACCGGTGGTTGGAGGAGTGGGGGCACATTGATGGAGTTTTCATGGTTGCAGATTTCAATTTTGAGTTTCAGGTTATAGAAGAATCCTTAGTTCCCCAACCTAGCTAAGTTTGTATGGACTATAGTTACAGTTGTTTGCTCTGGATTTGGCCTCATAGTTGTTGTCAGCTATCATGGCATGGTGGTCTCTAGGGGGGAGGGGAGAGAGAAAAAAACATCTTTGACACTCATTATGGGGGACTGCGCAGCCTGGTTTTCTTTCGTCATGCCCCTTCTCTCACATCGGGACAGCTGCATTTGCTCTGTTACTGTAGGGAGTCACAGAGCAGGTGGGAAGATGAAAGATGATAAAAAAAAAAAAAAAAAGACAGAGGCTATAGCTTAATTTCTTGTCGAATCTTGTGGTGAATCAGTGGGGGTGAAGTTCATGGCAGACGGTTGAGGGGGGAGAGAGAGCAGGGTGGCTTGTGTAAAGAACCTGATGGGCTGTGTAGCTTTCTGATGAGATGTAAGGTTTTTGTGGGCTGAGGGACACTTCCAGCAAGGGTCATTTGTGCATGTGCGTTGCAACGGGGATGATCATGAGGAGGTAGTTGAGAATACTTACATACGACTTTATACATTTTGCAGGATGTCCTGTTTTTATTTTATTTTAATTCATGTTTGCTTTCATGAGGTCATGGTTATGGCAGACTGTTGTGACTCATAGTAGGAGATAATGACAGACAGTTGAGTAGCAGTATTAATGCCCTGAAGGAAGTAATGCTAAAGCAAACCACCTAATTAGATATTTCTATATTATGGCATGGAGTGATTGTTCTGGAGTCGCAGTAGGTTTGCAGCATACTGATCAACTCCACAGGCTTTTAGCTGAATACCCAGTTTAATTAATTAATTATATATGTATGGAGGTATGTAGGTATGGATGTACGTTTTCATAATGCTGTGGTTATGGCTATGGGAAACTCTGGCACTTTCCTTGTGGGGAAAGGTTGGTGAATTGCACTTAATAAATAATGACAGCATTTATAACTGTAGACTGCTTTTTTTCTGGAAATATATATTAACCCATTTTTTTTGTTTTTTTTCCCTGTCAGTTGATACTGTCTGTGGGAACTGGGGCATTTCTAAGTTTGTCCCTGGTTCTGTTGAGATTTGTCTATGATTAATTGAGAGATTAACATATAGATTTGACAGAAATTTCAGGAAAAGGAATATGTTTTTTGTGGAGTTGTCCATGTTGGTGGCTTCATGTTATGGAGTCTAACCCACGCAGCAGTAAGGTGTTCTGAAAGTGTGTGTGGGTAAACGGGAAGATACTGTGACCTTGACATTATGTTGCCCTATGTTGCTGGGTCTGCATTTTCTGAGCTATGTCTGATTCACACTCAGCAGTAAGTGGATGTTGCTTCTGCCTGGCATATGTCTTGTCTGGCCAAATTTGGTGGAATGGCCAGATATTGCCTTATATTGTGGTCTATTCTTTGCCAGATCATTGGGGTAAGCTGAGGACTGAAGTCATGAAAGTTTACATTTGATTGACAGGCTTCAAATCTGTCAGAAAATGTATATTAACATAAACCTGTTACTCTAGTAGTGTTCTAAGTTTATAAGAGCAGTATCTGGACCTGTCCCTGTTTTGGGCCTTTGTTCTTCCATAATTATTTTTTTCAGGCTTTTTGAACTTCATGTTATTCAGAAACTGCATGGTAACACAAGACCAGTACATTGGGGCATACATGCTTAATTGGTTGCAGAATGGAACCTAGGTGGGTTAGGTTTAATTGTTTTGTTAATGTTAGTTTCATGTTTTCATGAATGATCCTCTATTCTGAATTGGTTAACTGGCCATATGTTATAAATGGTTGTCTGATGTGTTAGGACTTGTGCTGAAGTCTGAAGTGTCCCTGCAGATAAGCAAAAGCAGTTACTTTGCAATAAACATTTTGACCCTCAAGAGGATTTGTGTTGCTGAGAATGCCCAAGTCCTATTCTCATAATTTGGTCTGTTTTCATAAATGGTTAGACATAAGGACAGGCAGTTGACTTCTGAATTCTACTCTCAAGGAAATTCATGCTGATGCAATATTGGACTAGATATACTGGCTTTTAAGAACAGTATAAGTTGTATGAGCAATATCTATAAAAAAAACATCCCCACTTTTGGACTTTTGTCCAACTTTTATTTATGGATTTGTCCAGATGTTTTGCTCTAAGAGGTTGGAAGGTATGGTTTGCATGCACTTCTACTGCTACCTGCAGTAACAGGATTTTGCTACGGAGTCCCCAGAGTGGACAGATAGCTTAATGCAGGTGGTAAGGGGTGGGTATAGTGATACTATGTTTGTCGCATACACAGGGTAAAGGATTTGATTCCCATCTTTAATTGTATTGTGTCTGCTGTATTTGTAGAATGTGGGGGATTTGGGAAGCACCTCTATCACACCTCTACTGACCAAATGCTCTGGAAGAAGTGAATCATTTCTGTTAGCATGGGGATGAGCATTTGAATGGTAGCTCTATAATTGAGTGGATTGAGTAACGCCTATAAACACTGAGGTTTTCATAACAGCAAGGTGCCTAATTTGTGTTTTTTTTTGCAGATGATGGAGGTAGAGAATTTCAGGCAGAGATGGCGAACTACAGAGTTTCAGGCAGAGATGGTAAAGTACAGAGTGATATCAGCTGGTGGATCTGAAGGAAGTGGATTTGGACAGGTGATGCTGCTGTTGGAGGTTCTGGACATTGGGGGAAGGCATTGAGATAGCAGGTACTGACACAATTTCAGGTGCTCATTTAGGCAAATAAGAGTTTATATGGTCTGGGATTACTGTGGCGACAGGTGTGCTTGAGGTAAGTTAGGAGCATGGTGAAGCAGGTGTTTAGTTTGCATTAAGGGGATCTTGGGTTGAACATAGGTGGGGTGGAGTTGCAACAGCTGAAGAGGGTTGATTTTAGAATTGTGTTGGGTTAATGGTTAGTTAACTGAGCTTTGGGGCAAGGATGGGGGGGTCTTGTAACCTTTCACCTCTCACCTTTAGTTATATGCTGTGCTGATGAGGTCATAACAAGGCTGAAATATGCATATCCACAGCTAGTGGGGTTTGGCTTTATTGGCCTGAAATTGTCCATTAAAATGACAAAACAAGTCATGGGCATTCAGAATCGTCAATTAGCTGAAACACCTGATGTTCATAAGGGTCATTTGCATATATCCCATGTGCCTCTGATACAAGAGGTTTGGGAGGTCACTCAGTGGAGGTTCTAGCTTTGCTGGAGTTTTCATTTTGTTTTTACTGATTGGTTTTTCAGTGACCTTCTCACTTATTGTTTTAGTTTGTTGTTTGGGATATTTTTGCAGTGACCCTAATGATAATGGACATCATCTGGGTATAACAGCCCTGTGTTTCTTATGCTTAGTCAAACACTCTGCTTGTGCTGTGCTGACGAGGTCATAACAAGGCCGAAATATGCATACCCACAGCTAGTGGGGGTTGTCTTTACTGGCCTGAAATTGTCCATTAAAACAACAAAACAAGTCATGGGCATTCAGAATCGCCAATTAGCTGAAACACCTGATGTTCGTAAGGTTCATTTGCATATATCCCATGTGCCTCTGATACAAAAGGTTTGGGAGGTCACTCAGCGGAGGCTCTAGCTTTGCTGGAGTTTTCATTTTGTTTTTACTTATAGAAAAGGTTTGGAATGGGAATTTGTAACTTTGAATTAGTCAATTTAGCAGGCATCATAGTTTTAGCAGAGGGAGTCGGGGGACTAGGTTCCATTGTCACTTGGTTGATATGACACTGGTATGGTTTGATGGTGCTGTTAGCTGAGGTGAGTCAGGTTGGGTTTGAAGGATTAGATGCTTATTGCAGGATTCTAGGATAGCTTTTTGTAAGTAAAGCGTATGGTAGGGATGTTGCAGCCACCAGGGGTAGGAGATTGGTGGGATGGATTGAGTTAATTGGTTCAGGTTTGTGAACAAGATGGGGCTTTCCAGTTGATCAAGGAGGATTTAGCCACAATGACTACAGTTCCATGGGTGACAAGGTTATGTACTTTACAAAAATTTTGGAAGGGGCGTATGCAGGAAGGGTAGAGGTGATATGGTTAAGATTGGTGGACATTGCTCAATGTCAGTAGTAAGTTGTTGTAAGGGTTGGCATTGGTATGTGGAGGGTCATTTGCCTACAGTTGGTGTGTTATTGCTCCATGGATGTATTGATGGCATTTACAGGTTGTTTTTTGGTTGCCAAATGCTTTATTGGCTTATAATGGATAGTGGGTTTGATGGCAGGATTATTAGGCAATTGATCCATTAAGAAAGGAAATCTCATTGTGGTCATTAGTATATCCATTGGGCAGAAAAAAAGGGCTGCAGTTAGGCATGATGGCAAGTTGTTGACCTTGTTTTGTTTTGGGTGACATTGGGCTTCTTAGAGTTTTGGTGGCATGTTGTCCTTGTGTGGTTTCCCCTGGCATGAGTTTAGTTTTGGGTGGTGCATTTGGTAGGTACTGATCTGGGAATCATGCTGAGGCTACTCTTAGTGGTTGGGTAAATGAGAGTTTACCCAATATACAGAGGTTATCCTACATTATGAGGTTATGGTTTGTCACTTTAGCATTGCAGAGGTATCATGGCTTAATTTTAGCTGTTTAGGCAATTGACTACTTTGGCTGTTTATGATATAAGGCTTTGGGAGGTGATGACATGAATGCAGTTTGGTTATTGAGGATGCCATGCACCAAATGACAGTTGGCTTTATGGCTTTAGATGGTTGGTTAGATGGGAAGTTTGGTAGGAGAGAGGGGAACAGCCTGGTCAGGCTGGTGGGCGGAGAATAGGGACAGGGTTGCCCTTTTCTGCTCCCCCTCTGGTGTTT